>NC_069657.1:146550189-146853219 GCF_027244095.1 Hemicordylus capensis
TCAACATACCTCCCTGCTGCCCTGTTGCCCTCCGTGGCCAGAAGTACCTGGTGTGCGTGACGGGCACATGTGCACCCGGTACTTCCGGCCAAGGAGGTCAATGGGGCGGCAGGGAGGTATGCTGCCGCCCCGAAGGTGTTTGTTTGTTTGTTTGTTTAACATATTTTAATACAGTCCAAAACTTGTGTCTCTGGGCAGTTTACAACAAAATAAAAACAAAGTAAAATATTAGTTAAAACAAAAAGTTTAAAAGATTATAACAATTCAAAATTTTAAAACAATATTTTAAAACATTAAAACCATTAAAACAATATTAATAAAAAGCCTGGATGAACAGATGCATCTTTAAAGACTTTTAAAAAGCTGTCAGAGATGGGGAGGCTCTTATTTCATTAGGGAGCGCATTCCAAAGCCTTGGGGCAGCAACGGAGAAGGCCCGTCCCTGAGTGGCCACCAGACGAGCTGGTGGCAAATGCAGACGGACCTCTCCAGATGATCTCAGTGGGCGGTGGGGTTCATAACGAAGAAGACGTTCTCTTAAATACCCAGGGCCCAAGCTGTTTAGGGCTTTATAGGTTATAACCAACACCTTGTATTTTGCCCGGAAACATATTGGCAGCCAGTGTAGCTCCTTCAATACAGGAGTTATATGGTCTCTCTGAGATGATCCAGAGACCAACCTGGCTGCCTCATTCTGGACCAACTATAGTTTCCGGACTACACACAAGGTCAGCCCCACAAAGAGCGCATTACAGCAATCCAGTCTGGAGTTGACCAGCAGATGTACCACTGTTTTGAGGTCATTCGTCTCAAGAAACGGATGCAGCTGGCGTATCAGCCGAAGCTGATAGAAGGCACCTCTGGCCACCGCCTCAACCTGGGAGACCAGAGAGAGGCTTGAATCCAGAAGCACCCCCAGACTGTGTACCTGTTCCTTCTGGGGAAGTGTGACCCCATTCAGAACAGGCAGATCAAAATGGTCTCTCGCGTTCCAACCCCGCACAATGAGTACCTCCATCTTATCTGGATTCAGTTTCAGTTTGTTAGCCCTCATTCAGCCCATCACCAACTCCAGGCAGGCATTTAGGGAGGTTATGCCCTCTCACGATGATGCTGACATGAAGAAATAGATTTGGGTGTCATCAGCATACTGATAGCACCCTGCACTAAATCTCATGATGATCTCTCCCAGCGGTTTCATGTAGATGTTAAACAACATCGGAGACAATATGGAGCCCTGAGACTCCATATCATTTTTAACAGTAACAAGTGCCGGCGGAGGGAAAGTGGCGGGAGGGGTAAGCGCACCCTCCCTCACCCTTAAGGAGTCATCCCGCCTCCGTTGAACCATCCAGCTGCGGTTCCATTCACATCCCTAGTGTGTGTCTGAGACAGAGAAAGAGAATATTCTCCTTTTTAAAATTCCTCTAGGTAAAACTCTTGTCTCCTGAAATTGGGAAGCACTTGTTGGAAGTGGAAGACCTACTTCAAAAGCATAAACTGATGGAGGCTGACATGGCCATTCAGGCTGAGAAGGTCCGTGCTGTCAGTGCAGCTGCCCTTAAATTTGCCAATGGAGATGGTAGGTGTATGCTCAGAAGACATCACATTTTTCTGCCTGACTGCCATGAGTGAGTCAGTGAAACAATTTGTGTTTGGAAGCCAGGAGTACAAATAGGAAGGTGTGAGAGTAGGGGAGTCTGTATTCTGGCCTCTACCATCCATCTTTCCTTATTGTTTTTTGGAAGCTAATGCCTCTTGAATCATAATGGCATTCTTTTCTCAACATATTGAATTTTTAGTAATGTGGTCCAGGGATGTGTTCCCCATCCATTACGGTATTAATCTAAATCCAAGGCTAGTTTCCCCCCAGTTATTTTGATATTAGAAATCATATTTTGTCTTAAACTTGGAGTTCTGTTCTTCTCAAGTAAATAAGAGGGTGTCACAATGGGTTCTGGCACGATGGGCTTCCTTGTGGCGGGGCCTCAGAGTTCAGAGGGGAGGGGGAGTTCGGAGGGACTATCACCCAATTCCTCCTCCTCCAGCCTGTCTGGGGTCATGGCAGCTGACTCTCACATTTCCGCTGAGTCCTCTGCTCTCCCGGCTTGCCTCCTCCTCACAGGCAGCTTGTTCCTTACATAGTTGTTGGCAAGTCAAGCAGCCCCCGCCCTTCTGACCCGGCCTTCCTTTATTAACCCTTTCCCTGGCTGATTACACACAGCTGTCTCCCGTCCCACTGCTCCCTCACCTGGCCCCACCCTTCTCCCTGTGGCACTTCTCTGACATTGTCCGGCGGCGCCTCCTCCATGCCCAGCCCAGGCAGCTATTTGTCTGAGGCCTCTGGCGCTCCAAGCTCCCTGGGTGGGCGGCTGCTGGTGCGGGCCCTCCTCTGGCCGCCTCACTCCATCTCGGCTCCCTCGCTTCCGCTGCAGCTCGGCTGGACCCGGTAAGGCCGGCAGTGCCTCTCCCGAGGCTGCCCGCCAGACGGGGTCGTCATAAATTCAGAGTCTTCTTCGATTCGGCAAATATGGTATGTGGGTTGTAGCTAGTTATTTAAAATCACCTAGAAATGCCCTGAGATAAAGTTAAGAGCAGCCTTGCTGGATCAGGCCCCAAGCTTATCTAGTCCAGCATCCTGTTTCCCACTATGGCCTACCAGATGCCTCAGGGAAGCCCACAAGAGATGAAAGCATGCCCCCTCTCCTGCTGTTACTTGTCCTCCATGAAAGCAGTAGGGAGGAGGCAGTGATAGCTTAGTGGCAGAGCACCTGCCTTGCATACAGAAGGTTTGCACATTCAGTCCCTAGCATCTTCAGCTAAAAAAGCTGGGAACGATCTTTGCTAGAGACCTTCTAGCAAATGTGTGGCTAGAATGTTGTGTCTTTAAAAAAAAAAAAAACTTTTTACAAAGGAGTATGCATCCTGCATCTCACTGTAGTTTTCTGCCCACACACACTTGCACAGGTTATCGGCCTTGTGACCCAAAGGTGATACGAGATCGTGTGAATCATCTGGAGTTGTGTCACCAAGAGCTGATGACGTTGGCTGCAGCAAGGAAAGCTCGCCTGGAGCAATCCAAGCGCCTTTGGAAGTTCTTCTGGGAACTGGATGAAGCTGAAAGCTGGATCAAGGAGAAAGAGCAGATCTATTCCTCCCTGGATTATGGGAAAGATCTGACTAGCATTCTTATCCTTCAGAGGAAGCACAAGGCCTTTGAGGATGAGCTACGTGGCCTGGGAGCCCACCTGCAGCAGACCATCAAAGAGGGAGAAACCATGATTGCTCAGAAGCATTTTGGAGCACCCAACATCCGTAGCAGGATTGAAGAAGTGAAAGCCCTCTGGGCCCAGCTGCAGGAACTGGCAGCTTTCCGCAAAAAAAACCTGCAGGATGCTGAGAACTTCTTCCAGTTCCAAGTAGATGCAGATGATTTGATGGCTTGGCTACAGGATGCCAGTCGCTTGGTGTCCAGTGATGATGTGGGGCATGATGAATATTCCACTCAAGCTCTGGTTAAAAAGCACAGGGACCTCATAGATGAGGTAGCAGACAATAGGAGAATCATGGACAATCTATACAGGCAAGCACAGAGCTTCCCCAATGAGTTCCGGGATGTCCCAGGATTTGAGAACAGACTGAAAGGCATCCAGGCAACTTATAATGAAGTTGTAACCCTTGCAGATCTGCGCAGACAGAAGCTGCAGGATGCTCTGGATCTCTACACAGTTTTCAGTGAGACAGATGCATGTGAGCTTTGGATGAGTGAGAAGGAGAAGTGGTTGGAACAAATGGAGATTCCTGATACCCTGGAGGACTTGGATGTTGTGCAGCACAGGTAAAATAAGCAAGATCCATTCCCTGGGCAATGTCCATCAGATATCTGGCAAGCTTACTTCTAGTTAAACGAGTGAAGGATCTGAAAAGAATGTCACATTGATGACTGGAGCAATAAAGGGTCTCATAGCATCTTTAACTTGTTTTATTCAAATTGCCTTTTGGTGCTGGATTAGTTGGGATAAGAAGGATGAGTTCTAATCAATGTAAGTGAGAGTTGAAAGTTATATTGTTATCTGTTGCAGGTGCTTGGGAATGGATTGGGTTTTAAATTTGAATAAATGAAATATTCTTGATTGCAGATTTGATATATTGGAGCAGGAAATGAACAATCTGGCATCTCAGATTGAAGGGGTCAACCGAGCAGCCAGAGGCCTAATAGAAAGTGGGCACCCACGCAGTGGGCGAGTGAGGCAGTGCCAAGAGTCTCTGAATACCAGGTAAGATCTTAAGTCTTTAAGAGAGCTGCTGTTGCTCTCTGACAAATGTAAACTACCATGTGTGTTTCTAAGCTTCTGACTGATTTGGGGTAATTAATCAATCAATCAATCAATCAATCAATTTGTTTGTTATTTCTCTGTGTAAACCACCCTGAGCCATTTTTGGAAGGGTGTTATAGAAATCAGATAGATAGATAGATAGATAGATAGATAGATAGCTGATTGACAAAAATGATTTTGAAAAATTACAAGAGAAGAAAAACATGAATTGACTACAAGAAAGCCTTCGACTCATTGCCTCACACATGGATACTAAAATGTTTAGAAACAACTGGTGTCAGCAAAAACATTCAGATATTTATTTTAAAAGCAATGAGCATGTGGAGTACACAGTTAACAATCAATGGCAAGACACTTGGACAGGTTAGCATTAGAAGAGGTATTTTCCAAGGGGACTCACTATCCCCTCTGTTGTTTGTAATCACCATGACTCCACTTCCACAAATACTAAACAAAACAGGCCTCAGATACCAAACATCTAAAACATCAAGTAAAATAAACCATCTGCTGTACATAGACGATCTGAAGTTGTATGGAAAGTCCCAGTCAGAAATTGAATCACTGCTAAACACTGTCCATATATTCAGTAGCGATATAGCAATGGAGTTTGGACTAGACAAGTGTGCTGCATTAATAATGAAGAGAGGGAAAATAAGAAAAACAGAAGGAATAGAACTGCCCAATGGAAGCAGCATCAAGAACCTGGGAGAGAAAGAACATTACAAATACTTGGGCATTCTCCAGGCTGATAACATTGCACACACTGAAGTTAAAAGAAAAATTGTAAGTGAATACATCAGGAGAGTTAGAAAAATCCTCAAGTCCAAACTAAATGGCGGGAACACCATATAAGCCATAAACACCTGGGCTATACCTATTTTCAGATACACTGCAGGAATAATAGACTGGACCCAGGCAGAGCTAGAGACGCTAGATCTAAGACCAGGAAAATAATAACCATCAATCATGCTCTGCACCCCTGCAGTGACATAGATAGGCTATACCTCCCTCGCAGCTCCAGTGGAAGAGGAATGCTGCAAGTCCATCAAACAGTAGAGGAGGAGAAAAGAGGCCTTGAAGAATATATCAAGGACAGTGAAGAAGATGCACTTCAAATGGTCAATAATGCGAAACTATTCAACACTAATGAAAAAAACCAGGCCTACAAGAAAGAACAAGTCAAGAACCGAGCAGAAAAATGGAAAAATAAGCCACTGCATGGTCAATATTTGCACAATATAAGTGGAAAATCAGACATCACCAAGACCTGGCAATGGCTTAAGAATGGCAACTTGAAGAAAGAAACAGAGGGTTTAATACTGGCTGCACAAGAACAGGCACTAAGAACAAATGCAATAAGAGCAAAAGTCAAAAAATCCACAACAAAAAGCAAGTGCCACAGAAATCACCATCAGCCAATTACAAAAAGCAACTTTACTGGGAACAGCCTATATTCTGCAACGATATCTATAATAACAGCAACAACATTGATAATAAAATTCAGCCATCCCAGGTCCTTGGGAAGGACTTGATGTCTGGATAAAACAAACCAGTCAATAACACCTGTCTGACAGTGTAAATAAATAATAATAATAATAATAAATAATTAACTCAATAACCAAAGTTGCAAGTGCACAGAACAAAAGGATTGCAGTCTGAACATAAGCAGATGCCAATGTTAGGGTACCCCAGAGAAGCAAGAGATTCAGAGACAAGGCTTTTTGAAACAAAGAAAGTTCTTGTTCAAATGTGGGCAACGGGGTAAGAGGGGGAGAGAAAGAGATATTGGTTACCTGCCAATTTCTGCTGTTTCATATATGAAGCCCAAAGGGATGATTTCCCACCCCTGGGCCTTTTCCAGATGGCGGGCTTAACCGTGGAATTAAGTAGGGTAAAGTTATGAAGTAATATATTAGCTTCATATAAGTGCAATAGAGATAATTTGAAGAAACCTGGAGGACATTCACTTAGGGCTGCTTTAATAGGGCTCCTGTCGGTTCCTTCACAGTTCATACCATGCAGCATTCAAATCTTTGTGGAGTATACTGCTCCCAGAGTGCTACAACAGGCTCCCGGTGGTACTTTAAGGTGAACATAAGTAGGCTTTTCTTAGCCTCGTTTTTTACTTTAAAAAAAAAAAAAATTGCTTGTTGATCTTGTGGAACATTGTATGTACCCAGCCTGTGTGGGTGCATATGATATTACACAAGATCACCAAACAATTATTATTATTTAAATGGCAAGAAGTGAGGCTTTAACAAAAGCCTATTTATGTTCTTATGTTCCCCATAAAGTACCACTGGGAGTCAAACTGAGTCAGGAGACTTTTGAAAAGGGGTGGGGTGGGGTGGGGTGGGGTGGGGAAGATAAATTTTATTAAGAGGAAAACAAAATGCACCATGTGGGTGCATAGAACAATGTTCCACAAGATCACCAAGCAAATGTTAAAAAAGAAAAACAAGAAAAACGTGAGGTTTTAAGAAAAGGCGCTCTATCAGCATGGCCCCATCTCAGAAGAAACATTGGTGTATGTTAGATATATCGAAGTATCCTAAAAAGCCACTGTAAAAAGTGGAACTTTTTAATGTGGAGATAATGTAGGCTAAGCTGTGCAGGGGACAACCCGAATTGTGTATGGAGTGCTCCCCGGTATCTTGCACGAACTTCGATGTAAATCCCTCCGATGTGTGAATGCACACCTGCCTTTCCCATAGTGAAGCAAAGCAAAATGGCTGTCTGGGAATGGCCCAGGGGAAGATTTGGGGTCCCTCATGAAGGTTATGCCACAGCTGGGTGTTAGTGCTACACAAATGTTTCTGTGACTTTGCGTGAACCCACAGACTAGCAAATGGGAAGCACTGGGATTCTCAGGCAGTCAGGCACAGCGGGAATCGCCGGATTCCCCTTTACAAGTATCCACAAACCAGTTCAGCCCAGTTTGACTGGACACGGTTGGCCAAACCCGAAACCCTAGTCGGTTCCTCTCAGCAACAGAGCAATCACATGTGGCCAAGGGATACAGAAGCTTTTATAGTTTTGTTCACTGCAGGATTGTAAAGACAGGAACAACTGGATACAAATGAGGATCCAAGGTACCAGTCTTGGAAAGGGGTGTGGGTGCAACTGTAACTATTCAGAGGAAGCACAGAACTTCCTCTGTGTTCATTGTGTCCAAATTGCATAACTAGCTTACATCTCTGGCCTTGATTGCTTTTTGGTGTGTCTGAGTAGGTTAAAGGCTACTCCAACCTTGCATGTTTTTAGCATATTAACTTTTTTTTTTTTTTTTTTGCTTATAAGGAACTCAGGTTCACTTATGGACCCACATGATTCACTGGGGGTGCCTCTTTATTTGTGCATTTATCTAACATTAGCGTGATACTGCTTCTTGATCCAGGTAGGGGATCCTAGGCAGAGGTCAGCTTTCTCTGTGGTACTGAGTGCCTGACTCTGCTATGAGTGGCATGCCTGGATGAAGCCATAGAGTTTCCCAACAAGAAGTCAGAAGGAAAGCTGCTGCTATTTACTCCCCTCTCTTCCTACAAGATACTCGGGGTGGCCTACAGATGGGGCCTTTCCAGACCCAATTAAAGAAATTGTAAACCTCCCAGAGATGCAAGTTTTGGGTGATATAGAAATATTAATTTAAAATAAATAAATAAATAAAGTTTCTTTAGACCATTCTTTGTGCCTGATTGTTCCAAGTACATGCCATTTTGGTAAAATTTCTTAGTGCTGTTTTTCTAGGGCGTAGCATTGTCATCCCAGGCATATATTATGTCTCAGGGAACGTTTTGCTGCAGGGTCAGCCCTTTCTACTTAGGATGTAATTTGTCTGCATGTTGCTAGGTATTTTGGAGGGGCTGCTTCCATAATGATCTCAGGGAAACAAATAGGAATGTGCGAGCCAGCTTGATTCAAACTGCGGTTTGAATCAAACCGGACTGGTTCGGATGGTCTGAGTAGCGGGGTGATGATCCAAGTTTGAACCCGGTTCTAAGAACTGGTTTACAGGAATCCAGCAAGGATTCCCTTTTACAAGTATCCCCGAACTGGCCTGTGAACCAGTTCTTAGAACTGGGTTCAAACTCAGAATCCAGCAAGGATTCCCCTTTACAAGTAAAGGGGGCCTTCTCTAATCCCTATGAGGGTGGTGAGAGAAAGGGTACTCTGTACCTTTTAGCAATGGCCATGGTGGAGACATTGGAGACAGTGGGGGCCAGCAGCAGGGGCTCCTCCAAGCCCCCTGCTGGCCTCCTGAATGACAGCCAGTTCCAGCCTTCATGCATGCATGGAGGCCATTTTCATGACTGAGGCCATTTGTGTCACCATGCAAATTTTGTGTTACACCAAATCACATGGTGATGCAAATGGTCTCCGTGCATGTGCAGAAGCCCAAACCGAGCCGCAGCTGGCCCAGGCTGTCATTCAGGAGGCCGGCAGTTGGCTCGGAGGAACCCCTGCTACCACCGATGTCTCCGCCACCTCTGCCACGGCCTCGGCTAAAGGTACAGAGTACCCTTTCTCTTGCCCCGCCCCTGGTGGCCTTTAGGATAGGGATTAGGAAATGCTCTCTTTACTTGTAAAGGGGAATCCTCACTGGATTCCCCTTTACAAGAATCTAAACCGGTTCAGCCTGGTTCAATGACTGGACCAGACATGGTCCTGAGACCAAACTGGGCCTGGTCAGTTCAAATCCAGTCTGGATTCGAACTGAACCAGCCAAACGGGTGGCTCGCACATCCCTAAAAACAGGCTAGGATTAGGGAATGCTATATGCCCCATCAGTTTCTGCTGGTTAATGTATACAAAATGTGCCATAAAATTCTTTCTGCAATACGTTGTTCCTTTTCAGAAATGTCTTATGGCTAAATGAGTTGCTTAGTTATGAATACCAGTAATGAGAATACTAGAACTAGCGCTTAACTATGTAGAAGAGGCTCAGCTGCGAGGGAGTGTTTTGTGAGCTCTTTGAAACCCATGAACGAATTCCTCTCCTAAACTGGATGGATTGATTTTAAATGAAGGCAATTAAAACCATTTGAATTTGAATTTACTGCACAGACATGCATACTAATGCTGGTCATGAATGTAGGTTTAGGGCACGACTGCACAACTCAAATGACCTGGTGGGCTGGAACCATTCACAACTTGGTGTGCAGGAGCCGAGTTCAGTTTCTAGTGCATTATTACATTAACATCAAAAATATTAGTTATTTGTGGATGTATTCCCCCTGTCAAGGGACCCATAGTTTTAACCAAGGGAAGTAGCCAGAAAATAAGTCCTGCCCCTGTTCAATCAGTGGGGCCCCTGGAGTGCATGTCAGCCTCAAACAAATGCCGAGTCCTCACCTCTCCCTAAATTGCTGCTTTTTTCAGGCTGCAATCCTAGGCGTGTTTACATGGGAGTAAGCCTCACTGGGTACACCATGGAACATATTTCTGAGCAAGCATACACAGGATGGCGCTATGAATCCGTTTCCAGCTCCTGTGTTGCTGCATGATACCTGGAGGCCAGTGAAATAGTCCTTGTGAGCCAGATCCAACTTCTGGGCCTTGTGTTGTGCAGGCCTGGTCTAGGGAGCCTTGCAGCAGATGATGGTTAACTAAAATAATCTCTGTCTTTCAACCTTGTTTGAAGGTTATCTGACATCACTGAGCAGAGCTAGGGATTGAACTTCTGCTGCTCAGAGACTTTCATCCGCTGGTCTGTCAGCAGAGTGTTTTGCAGGGGCGTTATGTTCCTGAGGGTACTAAAAAGTTGCATGCAGAATAAATTAAATGAAAGGTCTCTTCTTCATCAACACAATTATTCTTTTTCTTATTTTTTTTAGGTGGAAGATTTTCCAGGAGATGGTGGCTCAGAGGAGGAAAGCTGTAGACTTTGCCCTCAGCCTCCACAATTACTGTGTGGATTGTGAGGAGACAAGGAAATGGATCCTAGAGAAAACCAAAGTCATAGAGTCTACACAGGACCTTGGTAAAAACCTGGCAGGCATGATTGCCATGCAGAGGAAGTTATATGGCATTGAGCGTGATTTAGCAGCCATCCAGGCTCGGCTTGAAGCTCTGCAGCGGGAAGCACACCGTCTCACTAGAGAACAACCGGACCTGGCCAACGACATCTGGAGCCGACTGACGGCTGTCACTGAAGTCTGGCAGGACCTACAGAACACACTGCAGAGCCAGGAGGCCTCTCTTGGAGAGGCTAGCAAGTTGCACAAGTTCTTGCAGGATTTAGATGACTTTCAGGCATGGCTCTTCAAGGCACAAAAAGCTGTTGCTTCAGAAGAGGTGCCCAACTCCCTAGCAGAAGCTGAGCACCTCCTACAGCAGCATGCTTCAGTTAAGGAAGAGATTGATCAACACAAGGATGATTACAGCCATGTCAAGGAGATAGGAGACAGGGTGACTCAAGGGCAGACAGATGTAGAGTATCAGCAGCTGGAGCAACGGCTCCAGGGTATGGATACAGGCTGGAATGCCCTGTGTAAAATGTGGGATAGCAGGCAGAAGTTCCTTAACCAGTGTCTTGGCTTCCAGGAATTTCTCAAAGATGCAAAGCAAGTGGAAATTATCCTTACCAAACAGGTATGGCAGTAGCATCACTTAGCTGTGATTTTTTTGGCCTTGTTACATTAGGATTGTATCCTATGGCACTTGAGAGTTGTAGATGGTGTGCTCTACAGGGAAATAGTGGTGGAATTTTAAAACTGGCTACATTTCACTTTGATGTGCCACTGGCATGTTAACTGGCACATGGCAGCCACAGAAAAAGGTCCTGCTGTGCTAGTCATGTGACAGGATCTGACTTTCAGCACATATTGGGAAAGCAGAGCCTCCTAAGGCATGATAAAAGCCTATGCATAACAGTAGGAGTATATTGCCAGCTTGCCAAGGCTAGATTCTGTGGGGCGCAAGTGTTTCAAATTATTTCCCTATAGAGACCATGATGATTGCAGCTTACTAAACGAACTTGTGGCATTAACTATTTGATTTTACCTTAACCGGCACCAGAACATAGTCTGTACTATTTTTCCAAGCAAATGACTTGTATTCTTCCCCAACATCTGTTTTAGGAATATACCTTGGCTCATATCGAGCCCCCAGACACCTTGGAAGCATCAGAAGCTGCTATCAGAAAATATGAAGATTTCCTCACTACCATGGAAGCTAATAAGGAAAAAATCATAGGATTGGTGGACAATGGGAACAAGCTTGTGGCTGAAGGAAATATTTATTCTGATAAAATTAAGGGGAAAGGCCAACTGATTCAAGAGAGGTAATATTGGTGGGATGGCTCAGAACCATTTGATTGATTAAGTGCCGTCAAGTCGGTGTCGACTCTTAGCAACCACATAGATAAATTCTCTCCAGGATGATCTCTGTCTTCAATTTGGCCTTTAAGGTCTCTCAGTGGTATATTCATTGCTGTCATAATCGAGTGCATCCACCTTGCTGCTGGTCGTCCTCTTCTTCTCTTTTTTTCAACTTTTCCCAGTGTTATGGACTTCTCAAGGGAGCTGGGTCTTCGCATAATGTGGCCGAAGTATGATAGTTTGAGCCTGGTCATTTGTGCCTCGAGTGAAAATTCTGGATTGATTTGTTGTATGATCCATTTGTTTGTTTTCCTGGCTGTCCATGGTATCCTCAAACCATTATTTACACCCTCAGAACCATTACTTACCATATAATGGAGGGTATTCAAATAGTATAGGGAACAACACCCAAAGGCTGCACAAATAAGTTCATGTATGAGAGAGTGAAATGTAGTCTCTCCTTCAACTGAATGTTGTTGTTATTGCCCAGTTTTTTGTTCTGGGTTGATAATGGTCCCAGTCTAGAGCTGTATGTGTAAGTAAGTAAAGAGATCTAGGGAGGCCTTCCCCCCCTTCTTTTTGCGCTGAACTGCAGTCTCACACACATGTGCCCTATTGCAAAAGGCTTTTAATATTCCCTTGAGATCATAGAGACAGAAGACACTCATCTAACTTGCAGCTCTGAACGTCCATTTCAAAATTGAAAGCTGTCATCTGTAGAGGAGGAATACCAAATAGGATGGGGTGGAGGAGCCAATTGAATCCCTCTGTCCCTATAGTACTCTGTTTGTCTGGCATGGTTATTCGGTACACAGCAGCATTCAGCTGTAATCCTCACTGAGATGACTCTTATTTTCTATATCTGTTCTTGAGATATGAAATGGTTTGGGAAAGCCATTGAGAATCTACTGCATGCAATTGCACAGACATGCATAATAGGGCTTTCTGGACTGAGATTAATGTATTGCAATACAAGTTGAACAGCTAGAGCAATGATCTTCGCTATCTTTCAAGCAGGGACCACTTTGGCAAAAAATGTTCAATGTAAGAGCCATTTCCTGACCTCTGTGAAGTGCTGTACTTTCCTTAGAGCTAGGGAGCCCTTCAAGCCCCAGCACCATCTTGGAAGGCATGCACAGCATGCTGCTGGTAAGTCTCATCATTCCCCCAAGCTTTCCCCATAGAACTCTATGGGGGAAGCACTCCATGTGTGCTTTCCAAGATGTTGATGGGGCTTGAGAGGGCTCTGTTTCCCCTTAAAGGAGCCCCACTGGCACTGGGTAGAGTGCAGCACTGCATGGTGGGAACTCTGCACAGTGCCATGGGGGCCGTGCAAGACATTTGGCTTCAGCCAAAGCTTCACACGGGCCTAATAAATAATTAGGAAGCCGCCTTTGGGCTTGCAAGTGGGAGCAAACCACTGGCTCCTGGGGCTTACAGTGTAGAACACTGCTACAGCAATGATGGCTATTAACGATAACATTGTCCCTTGTCTTTTGCAGATACAAAACAAATACTGCAAAATCTCAGGAGGCATTAGTGTTGCTGAAGGACAATCATGATCTACAGAACTTCCTACAAAATTGCCAGGAGGTGAGAATTCTGGTGTAACTCATCCAGTCTAGGGTGTGTCTACACTATTTCTTCTTTTCCAAGAGTGACTCTGGATGATACCAGCAGCAAATACTTTTTTTTTTCTGGCTTTACCTCATGGTTCCTTTATAGCACTTGCTGCTGAACTACTTGTGGCCTTCGCTTCTGAAAGCAATCACAATCTCACAGTTTTGTACCAGGGTGAGAGAAAAGAAGCAGTAGGTGGAAGATGATGACCGGATGGCTCCAGTATTTACATCAGTTTTGTTTGGGTCAGGAGTGCTTAATCACCTTTTTCAGGGCACTTAATAATTGCAGCTAGCTGCATTTGGTGCTGTAGAGCACAATCAGAGATGCTGAAAGCATCTCAGGATAAGGCAAGTTCTGGGTGATCCCTGTGTTAAGTAGGGATGTGCACTGAATTCCTTTGGCACCATCCCAAGGGCGGCAAGAGGTTCCCTTAAGAGGAGGCAGGCAGGTCCTATCTGCCTATCCCCCAAGCCTCCGCCGCCCCACTGCAGTGCTGTTCCCATCCAAGCTTCTCCATGAAAGCAGCAGCCGGTGCCGCTTGCCCCTTTAAAGTGCCACACCTTGGCAACGGGATGCTTCCCCCAGCATCCCTCACGCGGCCCCGGCACACAAATGGTGTCACGGCATGCTCCGGGGGAAGCATCTTGCCGCCATGGTGCTTTAAAGGAGCAAGCGGCACAGGCTGCCACTTTCATGGAGAAGCTTGGATGGAAACGATGCCACAGTGGGGTGGCGCGGGGTGGCAGAGGCTTGGGGGATGGGCAGGTAGGACCTGCCTACCTCTTAAGGGAACTCCTTGCCCCGCGCTGAAACATTTCAGCAGCAGGGAGCCGAATCATCGTGGCGCCTCTCCGGGCACATCCCTAGTGTTAAAATTGGGAAGCTGGCTCATGCAGACTGTATAACATGATTTGGTTCTACACTTGTTCTATTAGGAGTGTGTGTGTCACAGGTGGACAGTGGACTAGGGATGTTACCGAATTTCTTTCTTGCCAGTTTTGTTTTGGAACATATGATTCCAGACCCATCCTAATCCTCAGTATATTGGATTTTATAAGATAGGGACATATCTATGGATTCTGCAGATTCCATATGTTTGAGGGCAAATATGTATTTAAATTCATTCTTTGCAATGTATCATCACAGCTGCTGTTTGGAATGAACATAAAATATTTAAATATAGCAGAACCCCATTATTTGTGGGGGTTCTGTTCCATGGGTGGGGGAGGCGAGGATAGCAGATCTGCAAATAATGGAACATTAGGCTATCGGTATTGGGGGATTAGGTTCCTGGACTGCCCCAAATTCCCCCCAAATCACCCCCATTTGCCCCCAATAAACAGTAAACAGGCCAAATAAAGTACCATACCATGCTCCAGAGCCACCCACGGCGCCAAAAATCACCCCACCCCCATTTTTTAAAGTAAATGAGCCATAAAATGGCTCTGGAAAACAAAATGGCTGCCAGAAATGACCTCTGAAGTCATTTGCAGTCACCCCGACCCACGGATATGTGCGTTTAGCCTTCCCCCACTTTTTTTTCACATATATGGGTGTCCATTACCTGACCTCAGATATGCGAAAGTGTGGTTGTTGGACCTCTGATTAACAAGGTTCTCCTGCACAAATTTTTCTCAGGAACAGAAAAAATTCCAACTATTTGAACTTAAGAGGACTGGAAGTTGAAGGAAACTGCACGAAGTTCAGAACTAAGAACAGATCAAGAGATTGCTACAGTGCATCAGAATGGGCTGAAAGGGTGTGTGTGTGTGTGTGTGGTGGATCAGAGAGTTGTGAGGGGGGAAGAAACTACAAGATTGGCATCTCTGAAACAAGTGGAGGTGTCCCCATTCATTCAATGCAGTCTGCTGTGTGAGTCAAGCCAGTTCCTCTCCATCTCTTTTTGATTGTGTCACTGTGACAATCATTTTCAGGTTGTCGAAAGAAACTTAAAACTGGAATTTTAAAAGGAATTATGCTTTCGTGAAATTTGTGCACTCAATCCTCATATAAAACGTTTTTAGCCTGTTTTCTTATTAATTAAGAAAGTAATATAACTTAACGTTAAGTAAAGTTAGGAAGCTCTTCCTTTAAACCACAGTTAAATTAGTTGGGTTGATTGGTGAGGGGGGATGCAAATATGTGAATAGTTTTGATTTATAAATAATAATAATAATAATTATTATTATTATAGTAGGAGGTTGAGCCTAATGGATTTTGGATATTTTCAAGCCCTCAAATTCTATAGCAGAGTGTAATTGTAATTAAAGTGTCCAGGAATAAAGAATTAAAGTGGGGAGATACGGAGTACCAGTGAAACCATCTAGAGTTCAGTCAGTCATTTCACTCAACGTTGTTGCAACTTAGAGCATCGGGGAAACATTGTTGGAGCTCTGTTCATCACTGAATATAATTTGACTTTGTTTGTAGCTTACCCTTTGGATTGACGAGAAGATGCTCACAGCTCAAGACACATCCTATGAGGAAGCACGGAATTTGCACAGCAAATGGCTGAAGCACCAAGCTTTTATGGCAGAACTTGCTTCTAACCAGGGGTGGCTAGATAAAGTAGATGAGGTAAATGGCCTTTTACAAAATTTGGATGAGCGTGGCATCTCTCCTAGCTCTTGCCTTCCCCTTACTTTGTCTTTATATCTTTGTGTCTCTTAATGTTTGGAGCTGGGATTTTAATAAGTTTTTAATCTGGGATCTATCAGACCAACCCTGATGGACCCCCCTGAACTAATGGACCTTACTGGGGTCCCTCCCTTGAGTGCATTTGTTACAGTACCCCCACATGGCAGACCTGGTTTAAGGTCCTGCTGGATAAGTCTCTCCAACAGCCCAGGCCATCGAAGGCACCAAGACGTAAATAGCGGAGAGACCCATCATCCTCTTACTTGTCCTCAGAAAGCCAGACTCCCAGATAATCTAAAAAGAAAAGTAAGGGTTAAGGGAAATCCTTAAGAAATAGGCATAACTCCCCTCATTCCTCTGAGGTCTCAGATTATGAGTCACCTGATCCACATGTATCCCTCAGGCAGGTGCCACAAGCCCTGGATAATTGTGGAAAGATCCCTCTTCCAGAGCAATTGTTCCCAGGGGACCCCAGCATTCCAGGGGACCAGGATCCCAATGATGACACTAGAGAGGAAGGGGAATGGTCAGACAACCAACTTACTAAATCCCTTTCTACCTCTCAAAGATTGTTTATCCCAGATGACTTTGCCCCTCTACTGAGTAAGGCAATTCAAACCAACTGGGCTCCTTGTGTGTTCTGAAAATAAGATCAGGGAGAAGAATTTTCCCTTCCCAGAATTTTTCAGTGAAACAGGAATGGGCATCATCTGCTATACAGTAGCAAATGGGTTTTTACAGTTTATCTGAAGAAAGCTTTGAGATCCTCAAAGTGCTTCCCACTGATGGACCTATAGTGGCCCTTCTTTCGGGCACCTTTTTGTGCTCCCAAAAGATGGAGACACCCCTCTCAGGGACCCTTCTAAAAAAAAAAAGCGAGAGTCTTCCCTCAGAGGACCTTATGAAGCCTCTTTCCTGGCCATTTGCTCATCTACAGCGGCCTCCATCATCTCCAGGGCTTCACTTTTATGGGTCAATGATTTAATTCAAAACCCACCAGAGGACCCAATACTCGTAAAACAAACTGGCAAATTAAAGCCTTTGTCTCAGACTAAGCTCACATGAGGGAAAGAAATGCTGAATCATCCCTGCTGAGCTGCCTGGCTAGGCTTCTCCTAAAACTATTTGATAGGTTCAAAATGCTGTCGCCACCACCCCTTTTGGCTTCAGAAACTCTCTGAACTTGGGGTGGAATAACCCAGAAAAAAACTGTCTTAATTTGACTGTTGGACAAATACAAAAATCTTCCACTTATGAGCCTACATATGGTGAGAAAATGTTTGAGGATGTGCACCAGAGAAATCCCCCTTCACCTGCCCCGCCCCCTTTTCCTGAGTTAAAAACCAACTCGAAGAGGCTTGTAAAAAGAAAAGAACTAAAAAACCAGTTTAATTCAGTTCTCAGACTGCTTCTGCCTGAGGCTTCTAGATTCCTTAGGTATACTCAAAAATACTTAGTAGGTTACAAAAATAGGTTGTCTTAGGCACACTTAAATGTTTATAGTCTTTTGCAACACCTAGGTAGGATGGGTGTAGGCTAGTGTTTGTTATTTTAATTATATTACAGGTAAACAATAAAAGAATAGTATCAGGAATATGAAAAAGCACACACACCAAAGACACACCTAGACTAAACTTCCCAAAGCCATAAGCCCTGGCTCCTTAACTTGAACTCATCAAACTCCTGATGAGAATTCAAGCTTCCTGCCCTCCTGTCTTTCAAAGATCTGCAGAGTTATTCTCCTGCAGCCAACCTCCATGGCCACATGTCCTTCTCAGCATCCCCAGCCTAGCTTCTCCTAACAAAGAACTCCCATCTTTCTGGCAACAGCTCCCTAGGTCCCACCCACCTGGTGTGCTGATTGACTGAGCTCTGGAGTTCACCAGCCTATTAGTCAAGACAGGATTCACTTCTGGTTAACTCTTTAGAGGGAGGGGAACCTGGTCACTACACAACCGTTAAAGATCCAGAAGGTTCAGGCTTTCCTGACTGACGCCACTATGGACTCAGTATGCTTCGCAGCCAGGTTCACCGCTTCTATTATAGTGGCAAGGCGAACCCTATGGTTGAAACATTGGCAGGTAGACACCACCCTTTGCTCCTACTTGGTGGCTGTCCATTATGTAGGTTCCAAGCTGTTTAACAATGGGGCATTAAATGACCTACTCATCAAAACCAAAGATAAGAGAAAAGCCCTTCCTTCAACACACTGGAACTTCCATAGGCAGAAAGAAAGGCCCTTCCTGTCTTTTTGTCCCTTCAGGGCCCCCTTCCGCCCCAGAGAAAGGAACAACAGAGCTCAACGTCCCTTTTGGAACAGGTTTAGTCCCAATAACAAGCCTGCTGGACAACAACGCCAGCCCTTCACCGGACAGACTAAAACAACTAGACGGCAGTGCTGACTCACGGCCACTCCTGGTGAGGGGGTCGCTTAACACAATTATTTTATGCTTGGAAACTCTCCACTAGTGACAAGTGGATCCTTCAGACCATTCAGCATGGGTACAGAATAGAATACACCACTCTACCCCCAAACAGGTTTTTGCCAACTCCACGTTCATGCTCACATACCAAGCATTCAGGCCTTCTTTGGACCATACAGCATCTGGAAAATATAGGGGCGGTAGAGCCCATGCCTCTTCAACGGCAGGGCAAAGGGGTTTACTCCATTCTGTTCACCATACTGAAAAATGACAGCTCTCTCAGAGCAGTCCTGGATCTCAACAAATTCATCAAACACAAACAATTCAAGATGGAGACTCTGAGATCAATTGCAGAATCCCTCTACCACCTGGATCACCTTGCCTCCATAGACCTGACAGAGGCCTATCTCCACATTCCAATTCACGTAGGCAGCCAGCCATTCCTCTGCTTTAAATATGTGGACAGGTACTAATAATACAAAGCCTTACCTTTCAGTTTATCCTCAGCACCCAGGTTGTTCACAAAGGTCATGGCACCACTCATGGCATACCTCAGGCTCCAGGGCATCCAAATCTTAGCCTTTATGGATGAACTCCTCCTCAGAGCACCGAATCTTCCTTCAGCCCAGTCAGACCTAAGCCTTTTGCTCCAAGTTTTGTCCACCCATGGGTTCCTAGTCAATCAGTCAAAGAGCCAACTGCCTCCGTCTCAGAGACTACATCATCTGGTGGTAATAATAGACATCACCCTGGACAGGTTAATCCTACCCCAGGAATGCATTCAAAAGATCCTGGCCACAAATTATTTGATTCCCCCAGGCAACAGGGTACCGTTTCTAACTCTAGCTTGCATATTGGGGCTAATGGTGGCAACCCTAGAGGCGGTGAACTGGGCCAGGTTCCAGCTGTGCCCACTCCAGTGGTTCTTACTCCCTTATCAGAATATGATAGCACTAAAGTCTCAAATGAGAATCTTAGAGCCCCTCAGTCTCAGGCAGTCTCTGAATTGGTGAACAACTCCGAACCATCTTTCCCAAGGAAAACAATGTCTAGACCCACCCAGAGTCATCATAACTACCGATACCAGCCCCTGGGGATGGGGAGCCCACTGCCTCCAGCATTCAGCCCAGGGGAAATGGTTCCCTCTGGAAAGGGAGCACATCATCAATTGCTTGGAGCTGAGGGCCAAGATGTCTGCCTTGCATTGATGGCTTTTCAACACCTGTTGAGAGACAAACATGTCCTGGTCTGCGTGGCAAAAGCCCATATCAATTGTGAAGGAGGAACCAGGTTGCTCTCCCTACACCAAGAAGCTACACTTCTTCTCCAGTGGGTGGAAACACATCTGGCATCCTTGTAGGCACATCATGTGAGCGGAATTCTAAACACCAAAGTGGATTGGTTCAGCCGGACTGAAATTCACCCAGCAGAATGGAGCCTCAACCATCAGGTTTTCAGTCTACTCACAGTGCAGTTCAGATACCCACAGGTCGACCTCTTCACCAAACCCAACATTGCTAAATTTCCAAGATTCTTTACTTGCTTCCCATACGAGGGAGGGAACATATGCAGTAGATGCCCTATTGACACCATGGCCACAGGAGTTGCTGTATGTCTTTTCTCCTGCGCCTCTAGCAGATTCCTTCACAAGGTCCTGCTGTACCAGGAGGAGGTCATCCTAGTGGCTCTATACTGGCCAAGGAGACACTGGTTTCTAGAGATTCTCCATCTCACCATAATGTGCCGTGGTTCCTGCTGGTCTCAACAGACCTCGTGCAGCAAGGACCCATCATTCACCGCGATCCAGCCTGGTTAAAATTAGCTGCATGGAGACTGAAAGGAACCTCCTGAAACAACATGGATATTCCAACAAGGTCTTGAACATGATATTGGCTTCCAGAAAGCTTCCACTAATCATATATATCAATTCACCTGTCAGGCCTTTTGTACATTGGTGCACAAGACACCACAAACGTAGGGAAACATGCTCTCTTAAGGACCTCCTTGATTTCTTACAGGAGGGTTTGGAAAGTGTTCTGAAAGCAAACACACTAAAGAGACAAGCAGCAGCACTCTCGGGACTCTTGGCCTCTAACACCTGTCAGCAACGCCTTATACAATCTCACCTTAAATGTTTCCTCAGAGGAACTATGCTGCTTTCACTGCCTATCATACACCATTTTCCAACATGGAATCTTCACTCTGTACTTTGGGCACTACAAGGCCCCCAATTCTAGCCCATACACTCAATCATGCCCCGCCTTTTATCCTATGAACTGGCATTCCTAGTAGCTGTTACCTCTGCCAGAAGGGCATAGAGCTTCAGGCTCTATCGGTAAATAAGCACTTGTGCATAGTTTCACCAGTCTCAGACTGATCCACGATCCATCATTCATTCCTAAAGTGCCATCTGTATTTCACAGATCCCAGGACGTTATCTTGCCCTCTTTTTGCCTTAAACCTTCACATCCATTGGAGCAGGCATGGCACAAGCTAGATGTCTGATGATGCTTAAAGATCTACATCCAATGTACTGAGCCATGCCTGTCTTCAGATGCCTTATTTGTGTCGTATCTCCTGACTTCCATGGGCCAGAAGGTCTCAAAATCCACTATAACCAAGTGGATCAAAGCTTGCATTTTACTGCCATGTGATACATTGAAAGTACCAACAGCCCTACATCTCTTGGCTCATTTGACCAGGGCAGCAGCAGCAATAGTAGCCTTTACAAATGCCCCTCTGTCAGAGATATGTAAAGTGATAACATGGTCATCCCCTTCTACCTTCAGAAGGCATTACAAGATGGACACTCAACACTCTGCTGAAGCTGCTTTTGATAGAAGGATGCTGCAGCAGGTACACCCTCATCAGTAGTCCTAGATGCTTCCCACCCAGGGTCATCAGCTGTGGCATGTTCCATGAAATGTCCTCTTTCAGCAGCAGGGGAAAGAGCATTGGTTACTTACCATGAAGACTCCTTCCTGCTGCTGGATACAAAGACATCTTATATCCAGCAGGGGACTGCTTTTACTCTCTATTTGCTATTCCTTGAAATTGTTCTTCAAGTTGATATTCTCTGTTGTCTCGACTTGGCTGTTCAGAACTGGGTGGAGTTATCCTTCCCAGAGCTATTTAAACTTTCTAAGTTAATTTGCATAATCCTGCCTCTGGAGCAATGGGGAAGTATAACCCATGAGACATATTCAGCAGCAGGAGAAGCCTTCACGGTAAGTAACCATGGGTCCTTTATCTTGTCCTTAGTTATGTTTCTCATTCGCACCAAGCACAGCAATGGTAGTGGACTAGAAAGTACTGCTCGCCCTCCACACCTTAGCTTTTTATTCTGTATTTTCTTCAAATAACTTTTCTTTCAAACCTGTTTCTGGGTTTGACAAATAATTCCATGTATCTCTCTTTTTCCAGGAAGGACAGCAGCTGGTAGAGCAGAAGCCCCAGTATGAAGATGTTGTTTGCCAGAGACTAAAGGAGCTGCACAAACTTTGGGACAAGCTGCAGGAAACCACTAAGAAGAAGGCTCAGCACCTGTTTGATGCCAACCGCTCTGACCTTTATGCACAGAGCTATGCTGACCTTGGTGCATGGATTAGTGAAATGGAGGAGCAGCTGAAATCTCCTGTCCAAGGGAAAGATCTCACCAGTGTCAATATCCTACAGAAGAACCTGAACGTATGTGACAGTCTTGCTTAACTCTTATTCCTTCCTTTACAGGGTTCTTTAAAATAGTTTAAATCATTTAGAGGTTATTCTGCCACTATACCATTTAGCTGTAGGAGACTTCATGTAGCTCCCTCTTCTTTAAATGTCAAACACCAGTATGGATGGAATATCAAAAAATGCTGTGCTTATCACAGGAGGGCCTTGATATTTGCAGATTCTCATGTCTGCGGTTGGGTAAAAGACACTCTGTCTTGGCATATGCAGAAAAAATGGAAAAAACACATTAGCCCTGCATATCCGCGGGTCAGGGGTTGCTGGAAATGACTGCGGAGGTCCTTTCCAGCCAACATTTTGTGTTTCAGAGAATCAAAATGGCTCCGTTTAAAAAAGAAACAAAGAAACTGGTTTTTTGCTGGTTTTTGAGCATTCCTGGGCATGTGAGAGCATTTCAGGGGGAGCAGCAAAGCATGGTAAGGAGCTTCCTGCCAGGGGTGTAACTATCATAGGGCAAGGGGAGACAGTTGTCTGGGGGCCCACTGCCTTGGGTGGGGCCCAGAGGCAAGTCACATGACTGACTCCCCCAGCTGTGCACCCGCCCGGGCTTCCTTCAGTTGTATTCATCCTCCAAAATTGATGTGAGTGTTAAGACCTGGAGCTACGAGAATAGCATGTCTTTCTCTAGTACCATTAAATGACTTGCATCATCCACAAATTTACAAATAATTTAGGATGATGTTCTGTTGTGGCACATAGGAGAGAGAGAGAGAGATGATTTTTACTATGCTTTTTGTTACCACTATTCAGCCTCATTTAAGATTTCTTTACTTCATGAGCTGAGCTTCAGTGAGGGTGGGGGGCATTTTAAAATCTTGTCTCTGGGCCCACTCCAACCTTGCTATGCCTCTGCTTCACGCCACATTTCCCTCCCAAATTTGGCCAATTTTTGGCAATTTCCCCGATGACCAGGAACCTAACCCCTGCGATCCCATAGCCCCGAAGAACTTAATATTCACAGTTTCCATATCCACAGTTGTAGAATGGAACTGCCATGAATACAGAAGTCCTCCTGTATTAGCACATGTCACAAGACCATCTGCCAGCACATATTTGACTGAAAAAATTACATTGTATGCAATATCCCAGAGTCGTTCTCCTAATGTAACATTTGATGTTCATGAGATATATGTATATAGGTAATCGCTAAAATCAGCATAGAACACCAGAAGTAAAGCTGGAGAAAATCATGGTTACCTGGATCATTCCCAGGAGTGTAATAGGAAAGTAGAGCACTTGAATAGATCCTGCCTTTGCAGACAGAGACTCCTACATAGTAGAGAAGCAGGCTTTTAGCCCTTGGCATAAGAAGGGGTTCTTCTGCTTTGGGGCTCTTCAACTTTTCAGGAGACTTAAATCGATCTCCTTAAAAAAAAAAAAATAGAGCCTTGCCAAATATTGTCTTGACCCACCCTCAAGAATAGACTGTAGCTGACAAATGGAGAAAGTTCCCTCAGGAGTGAAGAAAAAGGCACTGCATTAGTTCCATATTTTCAAGAGGGATGGAATTGGAAAGGAGAGACAGACTGGAGGCTTCATATATGTCACCAAACCTAGAGTCTATGTCAGGCTGGGCTGTTAAATTTGGATTAACAAGATGGCTGAGTTAATAGAGATTCCCTTGTTGCAGCGACTGGAAGAGCAAGTAAGTGCACGGAAGAGAGAGATGGAAGACTTGCTGTACCCACCTCCAACCAGAGGAGATGTGCAGGAAGTAGATAGCAAGCATGAGATCATGCAGAGGAGGTTCCAAGATCTTCTAGAGCCACTGGGTAAAAGGAGGAAAGAGCTGGAGACGGCCAAGGCTAGATACCAGTTGGATCGGGATCTGGCAGATGAACTGGTGAGCTATTCAATCATTTTTATGTGCCATTAGCAGTCACTACAATTCTTCCCTAATTACAATATTTTATTACACTAATTTCCTGGAACACTGGTTGTGTTCCAGCACAATCAGTCTCTGTGGGGTCCTTGGGTAAATTGTTTCAGCCTGTGTGAGATAAACAGAATAAGAATTTTCCTTTTTTACCCACTTGAATACATCCATGCAGCCTGCCTTTCTCGTATACTAGTTTGTTTTTCTGTATTCCAGCTTTGGGTGCAAGAACGTCTTCCCCTTGCTCAGTCTACTGACCATGGCACAGACCTCCTGTCGGTACAGCTGCTGATAAAGAAAAACCAGGTACTCCCATCCACCTAACTTTGCATTCTATTTTTTGTTTGTTTGTTTAACTTTATTCCTATTTGAGAATGAAACCTGTAGGCTGACTGGACCTTAGATCATGGTTGCAAACATGCAAATACTTAATGGTGCCTATAGGGTAGTTGTTATCCAAAACATTTTACATATATAATAACCCCCAAAAAATTACATGGTGCAGTTGTTTCTCAATCATTATATATGTAAAAGGTTTTGCTCTATTTGTTTGCCTTGGTCATAATGAATAACCATTCAGGAAGGTAGCTGGGGTGCCGATTCAAGAGTGAGAAGAGATGTAGAACAGGTAAGACCATATCTTCTATTGCCTGGAACAGAACTATGTGATGTCTCAGCTGCTAGCCTAGTCAAAGATACTGCTCAGTCTTGTTAACTTGGTTTTCTCTAGAATGTCACCCTCAATCCATGTGTTACGTACAAGTATAATTTTCTTCATACCATCAGACAAAGAAGGTTGTTGTATGCCTATGAGAGCATACATTTTAATCCTCTGTTGTGAGTCGCCCAGAGAACAATTTGTTATGGGGCTGTAGTAAATCTGTCAGGCTAGCCAGATGAAGCCAGAAGCAGAAGAGCAAACTTAAACGGGAATAAATTATCCAAACCAGGTCCAGTCCGAGTCAGTCCAAAAATCCAACAGAGTCCAAAGCGAAATCCACAGGCAAGGTCGACACAGTCCAAGGTCCAAAGACAGTCAAGGCAATAAAGGAACACAGCCAATTAGCACAGAAGAAACTGTTGCTATCGGCAGGATAGCTATGTTACAGGCATCTTAAATAGGCTGAGCCCCCCCCCCCCGGTGCTGTTAATTAAGAGTTGCTGAGTCAGCAGCTTTGCCTGTTGTTCTACACATGTGGCTGCTTAGCTCTTGTTGTCTCTTGGATCAGCGCCTCTCCACAGCTGAGACTGGTTGTGCCTCCTCCACAAGAGCTGCCTCACCCGGCTGTAACTCATCTTCGACTCCCTGTGCATCAGACCCACTCTCCTTTGCAACCTCTGCTCCTTGCCCACCCTCTTCTGCTGTCAGCTCTGTCTCTACCTCCAACTCCTCCTCGGAGTCTTCCAGCATGCCCATGACAGAGGCGGCAAACAAATAAAGTTGATGATGATAAAGTAAAGTAGCTAGTCTCTATGATGCTGTAGCACTTTTTATGTATTTTCCTCCACAGACTAATAAGACTATTGTGTGGCAACGATTCATTCAAAACAGAAGTATAGATATTCATATTGGACAGATTCACTGACCAGAAGATTTCCTCTAGTTGTTGAATGAATCTTGGATCGATGCAGAGATTTATTGGCTCTTCTTTCTCTTGCTGTGTTTTACTCCATCCTTGGTTCTGTATCGTTGAATATTTCCATCTTCTTTTTGTTACGCAGCAAACCATTTTTGTCTGCCTTTTCATTTCTATGCAGCCTATACCTCAGTGTTCTTATTAGCTTAAATATAAATGCCTCTCTGTATTTGTATTCACTGCATTACTAAATGCTTATCTTGCAGGGGTGCTGTTCATGCAGCCATGTACACCAACTTACCTGTATTTTTGCATGCATCAGAATTGAAGGCAAGGGCTAGGGTGTGGAGGGCATATGTAGATACAGAAGGGTTGCATGTACAGTAAATCGGCCTTTAAAGCATGAGGTTTTGCTCTTATTTGATGTCTTCATCTGAAATCATCATTAATGCATCCCAATAAAGGGGACAGCTTTGTTCAGGGAACAAAGGTACTTCAAAACCCCTTTAAAAATATTCCTGTTCCTTCCTAGACATTGCAGAAGGAAATTGCTGGCCATGCCCCACGCATTGAGGACGTCCTTTATAGAGGGGAGAGCATACTGGCTGGAGCAGATGGGGACCGGGACTTCAGGGATGTTGAAGAGCGTCTTACGCAGCTGAGGGAGTCCTGGAGCACTTTACAAAAGGAAACTTTAAAGAGATTGCAGCGCTTGGAAGAATCACGCGAAGCTCAGCGATATTACTTGGATGCGGGGGAAGCACAGGCCTGGATCAGTGAGCAGGAGCTCTATATGGTAGCAGATGAGAAGCCAAAGGTAAAGGAACGAGACTTGTTAACAAAGCAGTGCATGCCATGTTAAGGGAGAGCAGAGTGCAAAAATATAGGGGCTGCATTTGCCTTTGGGGAAAATGGGTACCAGTTCCAGTGGAGGCTGAGAAGCCTTTGTCCTAATGTCTAGGAACAGTTCAGGCTGCTATGTCTCTGGCCATGCCTGTTTAATCTTCTTTGCCCACAACAAGATGTGGAGGAGGTGAAAATATTTTTAAAAATCAAAGGCGTTGGCTTTCTCCACTTCCCAAGCTTGGATGGAGGGAGAGACATCTTCATTCTTCGCCTTTTCCCTCATTACACTGATGCTAAAAAGATCTCTGATAGGATCTAGATTGATCTCTAGTGGGATCTATATATATTGTGTGTGTGTGGGTGTGCATGCGCAATATGATTTGTGAGGTGGCGCTGTCAGTCCTAGACAGTAGCAAGAAATGCTGAGGTTGGGAGAAGTATCAGTATGTTCTTTCCATGCATACTCGGAAGCAGGATTTGAAAAATATTTAAATCCCTGTGTGCCAGTATCAAATGTTTTTAGATGCCTGGTATTTTTCCAGTCCTATCCAGGAGTATCTTGGTACTAAGAGAGGCAGTTCTCACTTCTGTTTCTGACTCCTTTGGGAGTTACAGAAGTGAGGAGATGAAACACTGCTGCCAGTAGTAATGGCATAGCTGGTAAACATGACACCTGCTCATAGAACATGGTTTTCCAAAGTTTTTCATCTCGAAAAACTTACACTTACATTAATACATTAATTAATTTTATCTATCATATTTTTATAGCACCTGATAGGTAAATCTCTAGGCAGTGTACAAATCCCAACATTAAAAATCACAGGTTAAAATATATAAAACATGATAAAAACAATATAAAACAAATTATTAAAATTTATTAAAATTCTAATTAAAAGCTTGCGAGAACAGGCAAGTCTTAGGGTCTTCCTGAAAACAAACAGAGAAGGAGATGCTCTTATTTCAGCAGGAAGCATATTCCAAAGCCCTGGGGCAGCCACAGAGAAAGCCCAGTCCTGAGTCACCACCAGATGAGCTGGTGGCAACCGTAACCGGACCTCTCCAGAAGATCGTAAAAAGCGGGAGGGACAAAAGAGGCACTCTCTTAAATAGCCTGGTCCCAAGCTGTTAAGGGCTCTATATGTAATAACCAGCACTTTGTATTTCACCCAGAAACATATTGTCAACCAGTTCAGTTCTTTCAAAACCCATGTTATATGGTCCCTTTGTGTTGTCCCAGAGACCAGTCTGGCTGCCGCATTCTGTACCAATTGTAGTTTCCGAACTACGTACAAAGGCAGCCCCACGTAGAGCACATTACAATAGTCATTTCTGGAGGTTACCAGCATATATACCACCATTTTAAGGTCATTCACCTCTAGAAATGGACGTAGCTGACGTATCAACCGAAGCTGATAAAAAGCGCTCCTGGCCACCACCTCAACTTGAGAAACCAGGGAGAGCTTTGGGTCCAGGAGCACTCCCAAGCCACGTACCTGATCTTTCAGGGGGAGTGTAACCCCATCCAGAACAGGCAGATCTAAACCATCTCTTGGGGCCTGGCCTTCCACAGTCAGTACCTCCTTCTTATTTGGATTCAACTTCGGTTTGTTATCCAGCCCATTACCATCTCCAAGCAGGCATTTAGAGAAGATATGCCGTTTTCTGATGAGGTCGACATGAAAATAAATCTGGGTATCATCAGCATATTTATAACACCCAGCACCAAAACTCCTGATGATCCCTCCCAACAGTTTCATGTAGATGTTAAAGAGCATTGTAGCCAGTATGGAGGCTTGTGGAACTCCATAATTTTGCAGAGCAACAGTCTCCAAGCGACACCATCTGGAATCTACCAGAGCGATTCCAATCTACATTAAACAAGAAAACCTGAGGTATAATGCCCCCCAATACAGACACACTTTTTTTTTTTTTGAGACAGCAAAGAAGCTACTCACTTTTTGTTTATTTTCTTCCTTCCTCCTCCAACTCAATAGTATGCATTGCTGCTGGGCCCAAATAATGCAGGACTCCCCCTGCCCCCACCCACACAACAATTAGCAGTATGCTAATTCCTCTGAATTATCTCCAAAAGTGGGGAACTTAAACTCCCCACTTTTGGAGCAGACTCACTCTCTTGTGCTCTAGGAGGGCCGTATCCTTCCTTGTTCTTTAGGCCACTTATAGTGCATGATGTCGCTAACCAGTCAGCGCCGCACACTGGCCAGTATCCCATGGCACACTGTTGTGCCGCAGCACACTGGTTGGAAAACACTGTCATAGGGCACAGACGGTGAGAAATGCCCTCATAGAGTGACACTTTCCACCCGTCACAGTCAGCTTTAAGCCCAGATCCCTCCAATATATTCAATGATACGTTTATGCTCTCCTTTGTATTCAGCTCCTCATTTAACATGGAAATTAATATACTGAATGGCATTCTGACTAAATTACTCAATGGAAGTCTCATTGAAACTATTAGGACATAATTATTGATTTCAATGAGACTTCCACTGAGTGATTTAGCCAGGATGTCAATCACAGTTCTTCAAGATATCTGGGTCTGGGGAAAGTGCCACACACTGCTATACCCCACTGTGGATAAAGTGACCTATAGCAAGTGCCACTTGCTATGGGTTCTGTTTTATCCAGAGTGGACTATAGCAGCGTCATTCCTCACAAGAACAAAAGGGGAGAGAAGCAACAAATGGCAACAAATGAAAGCCAAAGAGAGAGAGAATCAAATAAACACCTAAAATACAAGAAGCTCTGGTAACAACTAATCTGCCTACTTTCCTTTCACTATAATCTTAACTGATAATTACCATCTTCACATTAGCTAACTTCCACCTCAAACATTCACCATCCTGAATTGGGGTGTATGACATCATCACAAACTGTGCTTTTGAGTTGTCCCTATGTGTCCCTACAACTTATTTGAGAGTGCCAACAAGTGTGTGGATAAAGGTGATCCAGTTGATACCTGGACTTCCAAAAAACTTTTGACAAAGTTTCTCATCAAAGACTCCTGAGGAAACTTAGCAATCATGGGATAAGGGGACAAGTACATGTGTGGATTGCTAACTGGTTGAAGGACAGGAAACAGAGGGTAGGTATAAATTGAGAGTTTTCACAATGAAGGGAGGTAAGAAGTGGGGTCCCCCAGGGATCTGTACTGGGACCAGTGCTTTTTAATTTATTCATAAATGATCCAGAAGTAGGCATAAGGAGCGAGGTGGCCAAATTTGCAGATGATACCAAACACTTTTGGGTAGTGAAATCCAAAATGGATTGTGAGGAGCTCCAAAAGGATCTCTCCAAACTGGGTGAGTGGGCAACAAAATGGCAAATGTGGTTCAGTGTTGGCAAGTGTAATGTGATGCACATTGGGATGAAAAAAACCCAACTACAAGTATATGTTGATGGGATCTGAGCTGTCGGTGACTGACCAGGAGAGGGATCTTGGGGTCATGGTGGACAGCTAGTTGAAAATGTTGACTCAGTGTGTGGCAGCTGTGAAAAAGGCCAATTCCATGCTAGGGATCATTAGGAAGAGGACTGAAAATAAAACTGCTAATATTATAATGCCCTTATACAAAACTATGGTGTGGCCACACCTGGAGTACTGTGTACAATTCTGGTCACCACATCTAAAAAAGGACATTGTAGAACTGGAAAAGGTGCAGAGGAGGGCAACCAAGATGATCAGGGGCCTAGAGCACCTTTCTTATGAGGGAAGGCTACAACACCTGGGGCTATTTAGTTTAGAGAAAAAGACAACTGCGGGGAGACATGATAGAGGTCTATAAAATCATGCATGGTGTGGAGAAAGTGGATAGAGAGAAATTCTTCTCCCTCCCATATAACACTGGAACCCAGGGACATCCCATGAAATTGATTGCCAGGAAATCTAGGACCAACAAACAGAAGTACTTTTTCACACAACACATAATTAACTTGTGGAATTCCCTGCCACGAGATGTGGTGACAGCCAACAACCTGGATGGCTTTAAGGGGTGTGTGGATATGGAGGAGAGGTCTGTAGGCCACCTCCAGCCTCAAAGGCCACCTCCAGCCTCTGAGTACCAGTTGCAGGGGAGTAATAGCAGGAGAGAGGGCATGCCCTCAACTCCTGCCTGTAGGCTTCTAGTGGCATCTGGTGGGCCACTGTGTGAAACAGGATGCTGGACTAGATGGGCCTTGGGCCTGATCCAGCAAGGCTGTTCTTATGTTCTTAACTGTACCAAATTTGGTCTAAATTGTTCCAGGCAGTTGATAGAGGGGCACGCGCACACAGAGCTGAGTTTCCTTAAGGAAAGTGGGCTAAAATAGAAATAACAAGAAAAACTGCTTCTTCCTTTGTAATGCCATGCAGCTGCTATAGCATAGGAAAGTGGTGTACCAAGATACACCCTGATTGTTAGGAAGGTTGAAACTGATCAACAAATGTGGCAGCCCAATTCTATGCATGTTTATTATTTATTCAGAAGCAAATTCCGCTATGTTAAGTGGAGCTTACCCCCAGGTAAATGTGCATTGGATCTCAGTGTGAGTTTCCCTTATTTCATGGAGAAATCATTGTACAGAAGCAAGGCAGGATCCCATCAATGGCAAGAGATTTTGTGGTTCCAGGATGAAGAGAATGGCATTGTGATGCTGAAGAGACATCAACGCCAGCAGCGATCCATAGACGACTATGGGGAAAACATCAAGAAGCTGGCTGGCCGGGCTCAGAAGCTGCTATCTGCTGGCCACCCAGAAGGGTGTGTATGCATGATCGAATGTGGTTGAAGCTTTGGACGTGTTTTTTAAAAAAATAAATAATAATTCTATGGGGCCATGGTTGATTTAAGAGCATGTGACAGGTCATTTGATCAGTCTAAGCCAAGTTCTCCAGGATTTCAGTCCAGTGCACATCTACTAGATTGTGGTGTTTCTCTCTTTTCTTGCCAGGTGACTTATCTATTATCATACTTGCTGTGCTTTTGGGCTTACTGTGGGGAATTTGCTCAAATCCACATTTCAAGTGTAAATAACAAACTGCATTAGGGTGCCCAAGAGGAGCAACAGAAGCTGGTGGCAAAGCTTTTGAAAACATTTGTTTTTATAACAGAGGCACAATGTAAGTGGTGCTGTTTGGCAGCCTTGATCCTGGGACAAGATGAAGAGTGAGGGAGTCAAGGCTCTAACAGCTTAATGTTTGGTGGAAATTGGAATGTGGACAGGGAAGGAGAAAGACTAAGATAAGGTAAAGAGCAGCTTAATACCTGTCCTGTATCTGCAGATTCCCACATTGGAGGACCGAGGAAGATTTAGGGTCCCAGCTGCAGATGTGCTGCCAAAGCAGAGGGCAAGGAGAGGAAGGGCTGGGTAGTGAGGTGCTAGCTTAGCACTAAATTCCAAGGTCTGTGGAATTTTAAGGGATGTTAAGGAAGGAGGACATCTTAACATCTGCTGCTCAGATACAGCTGCTGCCCAGTGGTGAGAAACCTGTGTAGCTGCTGTCTGCTGTTGTCAGACTACCAGCTTGTGTGCCCTCTAACACGTGGGGCTGTGGCTTCTGCCCTGTGGGTGAGCCTGTGTGGGATTGGGGCCAGAGGGAGTGAGTCAGCAGTTCTTGAGGACCAGCTGCCCAGATTAGCCATCTTTCTGGCCTTATAAAAAGGCTGCTGCCCTGTGGCGGCTGGCCCGCCACTGACGGGGTCGCCACCAAAGGGGCGACGCCAAAGGGGGTCACCCCTTTCAGGGAGCCACTTTGGAGGGGGGCGAGGGTGAGGGCCAGGTGGTATTTTTTTGCTTCTGTTGTTTTTTAGGTCCTAGGTGTTTCAGATGTCTCTTGGTTTGTCTGGGGATGGGGACACGGGGTGTGTCAACTGACTGTGGGGTGGCCATTCCAGTTGTGTTGGGGAATAGAAGAAGTGAAGTTGGCAGGTCAGTGAGTCGTTACAAGGGAAGGGAAGTCAGAAATCTATTAGCTGTTTCCCCTTCTGGCTGTCCTGCCAGCTCTTTGACCTTGGGGAGCAGTGCCAACCTCCCACAGACCCTCACCTTGCTCCTCTGTAATGCTAGGTCTGTCCAGAATAAGTAGGAAACCATCCATGATTTGATTCTTGATGAAGGGGCTGACCTGGTGTGTATTACAGAGACTTGGTTGGGGGAGGCTGGTGGCCCAGTCTGGTCCCAGCTTCTTCCTCCAGGGTACTCTGTTGAGAAGCAGGGATGGGGATGTGGGCGGGGAGGTGGAGTGGCTGTGATCCACAAGAACATCTCCCTTACCAGAATCCCTGTTGAAATGTCTGACCATATTGAATGTGTGTACCTAAGTTTGAGGACCAGGGATAGACTGAGACTTCTGTTGGTGTACTGATTGCCCTGCTGCCCGATGGAGTCCTTAACTGAGCTGACAGACTTGGTCTCAGGTTTGGTGTTGGAGTCCCCCAGGCTTGTGGTGCTGGGGGACTTCAATGTCCACTTTGGGACCAATTTGTCCAGGGCGGCTCAGGAGTTCATAGCAGCCATGACAACTGTGGGCCTATCCCAAGGGATCTTGGGACTGACGCACATTGCAGATCACACACTTGATCTGGTCTTTCACTCTGATCAAGGTGGTGTTCTCTGGGTGTGGACTCCTGTGATTTCCCCAATGTCATGGACTACCATCTGGTTAAGGTTGGACTACAGTCACACCCCACCTTTGCAGGGGCAAGGGGCCCATTAGAATGGTCTGCCTGAGAAGGTTATTGGATCCAATAGGGTTCCAAGAAGTCTTGGAGGGATTTAGTGTTGGCTCCGCTGGTTTTCTTGTTGATGGCCTGGTGGACAATTGGAACAGCAAACTCATCAGGGCAGTAGACATGATCGCTCCTAAGCGTCCTCTCTGACCCACTTCAAAATTGGCTCCTTGGTATATGGAAGAACTACGGGGGCTGAAGTGGCAAGGTAGACGACTGGAGCACAAGTGAAGGAAGACTCGACTCGAATCGGACAGATTACAACATAGAGCAAATGTGAAGATCTATGCTGTGGCAATACGAGTGGCAAAGAAGCTATTCCTTTCAGCCCGTATTGCATCAGCAAGTTCATGTCCAGCAGTTTTGTTCAGGGTTCTGAAAGGGCTAGTAAGTGTTCCTCCTCCCTTGAATCAGTATTTGGAACCATCTATCATTTTATTTTATTTTATTTTAATATTTTATTTTATATTTTAATATTTTATTTTATATTTTATATTTTTATTTTTATTTCTATCCCCCCCTTCCAAAAATGGCTCAGGGCGGTTTGCACAGAGAAATAATAAATAAATAAGATGGCTCCTTGTCCCCAAAGGGCTCACAATCTAAAAAGAAACATAAGACAGACACCAACAACAGTCACTGCAGGTACTGTGCTGGGGATGAAAAGGGCCAGTTACTCTCCCCTGCTAAATAAAAGAAAATCACCCTGTTGAAAGGTGCCTCTTTGCCAAGTTAGCAGGGGTTACCCACTATTGCCCGCTGTGACGTTTTTAATGCTTTTTTGTGTGGATAAAATCTCTTGTATTTGGGCTGACTTGGATTTAGACCCCACAATTACTGCAGTGTCTGAATCGGAGGTGTCCAGTGATTCCTCTTATGTGGTCAGGCTGGATCAGTTTAAGTTTGTGACTCATGAGGATGTGGACAAGCTGCTTGGAGCGATGTGGCCTACCACTTGTTCTCTTGACCCTTGCCTGACATGGCTAATACTATCTGGCAGAGAGGTTGTTGTAGAAGGCCTAGTAGAGATCATAAGTGCTTCTCTGAGAGAGAGCAGGATGCCTTCTTGGTCCTTAAGGAGGCAATTATTAGAGCTCTTTTGAAGAAGCTTACTTTGGATCCCTCAGAGTTAAGCAACTATAGGCCTGTCTCCAACCCTCCGTAGCTGGGCAAGGTAATTGAGAGGGTGGTGGCCTCCTAACGCCAGGCAGTCTTGGATGAAACTGCTTATCTAGACCCGTTCCAGACCAGCTTTCGGATGGGCAATGTGGTGGAGAGTCTTGGTCAGCCTGATGGATGATCTCCAATTGGGATTGACAGAGGAAGTGTGACTCTGTTGTTCCTTTTGGATCTCTCGGCAGCTTTCAATACTATTGACCATAGTATTCTTCTGGAGCATCTGACGGGGTTGGGGGTGGGAGACACTGCTTTGTAGTGTTTCCACTCTTACTTCTCAGGCAGATTCCAGATGGTGTCCCTCGAGGACTGTTGTTCTTCAGAAACTGAACTTCGGTATGGTGTCCCTCAGGGCTCTGTATTGTCTCTGATGTTGTTTAACATCTACATGAAACTGCTGGGAGAGATCATCAGGAGATTGGTACAGGGTGTTATCAGTATGCTGATGACACCCAAATCTATTTCTCCATGTCAGCATCATCAGGAGAAGGCATAACCTCCCTAAATGCCTGCCTGGAAGCAGTGATGGGCTGGATGAGAGTTAACAAGCTGAGGCTGAATCCAGATAAGACAGAGGTACTTATTGTGCAGGGTCGGAACTCGGGAGATGATTTTGATCTGCCTGTTCTGGATGGGGTCACACTTCCACAGAACGAACATGTACACAGTCTGGGGGTGCTTCTGGACACAGTCCTCTCCCTAGTGTCCCAGTTGAGGCAGTGGCCAGAGGTGCCTTCTATCAGCTTTGGCTGATACACCATCTGTGTCCATCTCTTGAAATGAATTACCTCAGAACAGTAGTACATCTGCTGGTCACCTCCAGACCTGATTACTGCAATGCATTCTTTGTGGGGCTGCCTTTGTACGTAGGTTCAGAATGTGGCAGCCAGGTTGGTCTCTGGGTCATCTAGGAGAGACCATATCACTCCTGTGTTGAAGGAATTGCACTGGCTGCTGATACGTTTCCGAGCAAAATACAAGGTGCTGGTCATTACCTATAAAGCCCTAAACAGCTTAGGCCCTGGGTATTTAAGAGAATGTCGTCTTTGCCATGAGTCCCACCACCTGCTAAGATCTTCTAGAAAGGTTCGCCTGCGGCATCCGCCAACTCATCTGGTGGCTTCTTGGGAACGAGCTTTCTCTGTTGCAGCCCCTGGACTTTGGAATGCACTCCTTGTTGAAATAAGAGCCTCCCCATCTCTGGCAACTTTTAAAAAGGCACCGAAGACACATTTATTCACTCAGGCTTTGAATTAGATTTATAGTTTTAAATAATTTTAATACTGGGTTTTAAATGTTTTTAATTATTTTAATTGTTAATTGATTTAATGTTTTAAATGATTTTAATTGTAAACCGCCCAGAGACGCAAGTTTTGGGCGGTTTAGAAATATTTTAAATAAATAAAATAAAATAGCCATGTGGTCATGTGGGGTGGGACGCAAGTGCCAAGAGTTGCTGTGGTACTCCACACTGACAGGCTTCAGCGCAGGCTCAGAACCCGTTCTAATGGATGTCAATGGATCATTACCAGATCATCAGTTACAGGTGAGCAACCTGTTTTCCCCCCAAAAGGAAGGGATTGGGAGGCTATCCAATATCTCAGAAACTTTCTCTTTGTGTTTTTTCAGAGAGCAGATTATCCGGTTGCAAGGGCAAGTAGACAAGCAGTATGCTGGCTTGAAGGACCTGGCTGTGGAACGTAAACGTAAACTGGAGCACATGTACCATCTCTTCCAGCTGAAGCGAGACGTTGATGACCTGGAGCAGTGGATTACAGAGAGAGATGTAGCAGCATCATCACAAGAGATGGGGCAAGATCTCGACCATGTCACTGTGAGCAAGCTAGCTCTGTAGGAATGTGCCTTAGCCAGGCCGTCAAGGCTGTGTCCATTTCGATATGCAGTTTCATTTTAGGGGCATTGTACCATCCAAATGAGGACCATAGAAGTTGCTCAATGTGTCCTGTGGTGGCAAAAGGGAACATTGCTGTCAGGTGCAGATAGCATTAAAATGCAGCTTGGTATGGGGAGACCTCCTGGATTGTTTCTGGGTAGAGTGCCTCTTGTAAACAGAAGTGTCTGCAAAGCACAAGAGTGTATGAAAGCAATTGTCTTCAACTCGGTGGATTGAGACTCACAAGTTGGTTGTTGCACTCCAACTTTAGTGGGATTATACCAGTGGGACCATGGAAACTTGCTTTAGATTTCTTTTTAAAAGGAGGAGAGGGGTAGAGAGAGGGAGACCACGCCAAGGAGAATTGAGTTCTTTTTCTTTTAACAGTTGTGAGATGAAGATATTTGCTAGGTGCAGCCTTTTCAGCTCTGCATGACAAGCTGCACCTGCAAAAACTCCCTTTTCTGCACAACTATTAAAAATATAGGAGCTGTGCGCCTTTGGATCTGGTGATAGGGCCGTAACTCCGTGGAAGAAGAGCATCTGCTTTGTGTGTAGGAAGTGCTGAGTTCAATCCCTGGTATCTCCAGATAGGGCTGAGAGAAATGCCTGCATGAAACCTCAGAGAGCTTCTGCCAGTCAGTATAGACAATACTGAGCTAAATGGACCAAAGGTGTGACTCCATATAAGGCAACTTCCTATGTTCTTATGAGGAGAAAAAAGAGTGAAGAAATACAGTTGTGGTTGTCTTAAATGGAAGTGCTGGGGGGCATTTGGCTGTTTGAGATTAAAGGTGGGTCCTAGATTTGAAAAAGCTGAATATTCCTATTCTGTATTGTACCTATAGGATATATGTGTCATATAAGCCCAATTCACACATTATGTTCCACACTCATACAATCTGTGTACACAGATCTGATTATTCACACATTATGTTGAACACAGGTACAGTGGTACATTCCCTATCTGTTCCATGCATTTGAGGGACCTGTAGCCAAGTTCACTTTTAAAATGAAAGCAGGTACAGTCATTCACACACAAACATGTACAAAGTGTTCAGACATCTGTGCAGTCGTACAACATAATGTCTGAATAAGGTTTTAGTGTAAGGTTTTAGTGTAAGTTTAGTGTAATGAATTGCAACCTGGCATTGTTTGCTTGGAGTGTGGAAGATGCATCCATTGTTGAATGGAGTTACAATTCTTAGTGTGTTCATGTTCACTCTGGTTTGTTTCTTGGCTAGTTGCTGCGGGAGAAGGTCCGTGACTTCGCCCTGGAGACGGGAAGCATCGGGCAGGAGCGGGTGGACAACGTCAGTCTCGTAATTGAGCAGTTGATTGATGCTGGCCACCCGGAGGCTGCCACGATTGCGGAGTGGAAGGACAGCCTGAATGAGAGCTGGGCTGACCTCTTAGAGTTGATTGACACCAGAATGCAGCTGCTGGCTGCCTCCTATGACCTGCACAAGTTCTTCTATGATGGTGGTGAGATCCTGGCTCTCATCAAAGAGAAGCACAAGGAGCTGCCTGAGGAGTTGGGCCGGGATGTCAACACAGCAGAGTCTTTCCATAGGACTCACACAGCCTTTGAGCGAGATATCCACTCATTGGGAGTGCAGGTAACCACTTGAGTACTGGAAGGTATGGGGAACCATATGATAGAGCAAAGTCACGCTGTCCATGGTATAAAGAATAGGAAGTATGTGTGTATGTATGTCTAAGCACAGCATTTCAGGGGTATTCAACCACTGAAATTTCCTGGTTTACTTTGTGACTAAGTGGGTTCTCAGCTGAAAGCAAACTGGACAGAAGGAAAAATGTGTGATGGTTTCTGTAGCTGATTGAGGTTGGCTCTCCTTGTAAAGCTATGAGCAGTTGAAGTGGGATTCTGCCAAGTGAGGTGAAGGCCAGAAGAGATTATTCTGCTTAACTGATCTGCTTGATTATTATACAGAGGCCAAGCCCAATACTCTAAACTCTGTGAAACAGTTCATTAATACTCCCATGTTAAAGGCAGAGAACTGAGACTGAGGGAGGGGTACCTGCTTGATCTTGGCTGAGTGTTGGAATCCAAGTTGTGTATGTCTCCGTGCAAAGTTCTCTTTCTTCTGGCTGTTTGTGGCAGGTTCAGCAGTTCCAGGAGGTTGCAGCCCGTCTACAGGCAGCCTATGCTGGGGAACAGGCAGACACTATCCAGAAGCAAGAGCAGGAGGTGGTGCAGGCTTGGAAGGCCCTGCTTAATGCTTGCGAGGGGCGGCGGGCTCAGCTGGTTGATACAGCGGAGAAATTCCGCTTCTTCGGCATGGTCCGGGACCTCATCTCTTGGATGGAGAGTGTCATCCGGCAGATTGAAACACAGGAAAAGCCCAGGTAACAAGGTGGAATGGAATAGGAGTGGTCTGCTTTGTCTCGTTCCTTTCCCCCACTCAGACCCTAGCCAAAGCGTCTGCAGGCCCTGGCATGCCGGTGAAATCCCTGAGCACTGCTTTTTAAGCTAGATTCCCGGTGAGCTGAAAGCTTCTGGAAAGTAGCCTGGATGGAAGCCAGCTGTATGTAATGTTTATTGATTCGGGCAAGGTATTCGATGCCTTTTGAGAATGATTTTGAGGGGTTATTCTGTATCATGAAAAGATAACTTGAGAAGCAGCCCTGGATTTCCCTGCACTGAGCATTTGCCTTGCTGCAAACTACTTGCCGTTAGGAATGACCTGCTTATTTCTCAAATATCTCCCCTGCTGAAGGGATGTTTCATCCGTGGAGCTTCTGATGAAATACCACCAGGGCATCAAATCTGAGATAGACACCAGAGACAAAAGCTTCACTGCCTGCATTGATCTTGGCAAAGCATTGCTGCAGCGCAAGCACCATGCTGCAGATGAGGTAAGGGTTTTCATTCACACCCAAGCTTTGTGACATACAAAGGTATAAGCAAGACTGTACTAAGCCTGTGAATGCACTGCCTCCTGGGTAGGTTTACAGGAATGTCAGCAGTGGCAATGGTTTGCTGAAACGGAGCTGTGTCTCTCTCCCTGCCACCACCCCCCGGCCCAGCTTTGAGTCTGGCTTGAGGTTTGTGGTGACTTTGGGGCCCATCTTTCACTGTGATATCTGGAGCAACCTGTTTAAAAATTCAGAGTTCCATTCAGAAAGCACTATCTATTCTTGTCCATGTGTTTCACCTGTATGTTACAGTGAAATCCAAAACTTGGTTTGTGTTGGTGTTTAGAAATGGTGTGTTGATCAGGGATTCCTCCATGAATATGTGATTGTCAGCATTCATATCTGTATTTTATTCATTTATTTATTTATTTATCATATTTTTATACTGCCTGATATATACATCTCTAGGTGGTGTATTAACAAAAAGTGGGGAAATGTGTATCTGTGTTTGATCATTCACAAAATGTATCTGGAATTGTTATCATTTGCATGTGAACGTTAACATTCACCAGACTTTGAATACTTATTTTAACAAATGAACTTTACAAAAAACAAGCAAGTGTCTTATGGCACTTTAAAAACTGACAAATTTATTGACGCGTAACCTTTCAGGTAGGGCCACAGTAAACTTCATCAGATGCATGAAGTGTTATCTTCAGTTGGCAGATACATATATTGGTGCAGATAAATGATGATGGTGGTGGTGGTGATAACTTTATTTATTAAATACAGCCACTGAAACTAAATAACCAGTCCAAGAACAGGAGAGAGGAGAAAGGGGGAGATGACTCTACAGAACAAGTTTTTAACCCTTTAATAGACCTCTCCCCTGTTCTTAGATTGGTTATTTCATTTCAGTGGCTGTATTTAATCTCAAGAGTTTCCAGCTGTTTGAGATATAGAGCATTGACAATGAAGTTTTAACAATGAAATGTGTTTGCTCAGTTTGTAAGATCTTTGTTTTAACTTAAGACCTCTTTAACACATAAATTTTTGTCTGGAGTAAGGTAGAATGCGCATATCATCGCCACTATGTTGTCTTATTTGGAGTTTATTTGTTAGCTGCCCCATAACAAATTGTTCTCTGGGCGGCTCACAACACAGCATTAAAACATTTTTAAAGTCCCCATATAATACATTAAATCATAAAAGACCAAAAGGGGAAGGAGGGAAATACAAAATGCAACACAAAACCATTTAAAAACTCTTTCAAAATCTGCTTTAAAATCAAATTTAAACATCAAAATTTAAATGTAAAAGGCCTGAGTGAACAAAAAGGTCTTTACTTGGCATCTAAAAGAACAAAGTGAGGCAAACCTCACTGGAGATTAAAAATAAAAATAAATAAATAAAATAAACCAGCAGAGTCAAATAGGAGAAAATGTGGAAAGCTTAGTCTACTGACAAGCATAAAAGAATACAAGATTAAAATAGTGACAGTTTAGAATAGTGAATACCACGATAATAGGTGATAACCTCCTGGCAATGCTAATTAACTCTGTTCAGTGATTTTAAAAAAATAAACAAATCTTTGTTTCAGTAAGACCTCTGGAAATGGTTGTTAAGCCTTGTTATAAATCCTAATTCAACTAATTCCCACGTTCGTCTCCTTCTGAACATTTTCTGTTTAAAAACTGTCACTTTACAGTCTACAACAGAATGTCCGGAAGATTAAAATGTCCCCTCATTGGTTTCTAAGTGTCGCAATTTATGATGTCAGATTTGTGTCTGTGTATTCATTTGCATAGAAACAAATCTGTTTGTCCTAAGTAGATAGCAGAAGGGCACTGCTGACAGACAACACTGGAGGATGAGCAGGTGAATGAGCTGTTGATGATACAGCTGATGTTATCGGGTTCTGTAATGGTGGTGTTTGAGTAGAACTCAGCATAGAATTTTTGTAACAAAGGTAGAATTTATGCCCATGCATATATATACTTGCCAACTGAGGAGAATACTTCACATATCTAATGAAGTGGAGTTTTAGTCCATAAAAGTTTATGCTACAATAAACATGTTAGACTTTAAGGTGCCACAAGGCCTTTTGTCATTTTTTCTGCAGCAGACTAATGCTGCTATCCCTCTGGAAGTAAATGGAGAGGTTTTAAGCAGCAAGCACCAATTGAATTGGAAGTCATCAGCGGTATATTTGTGAGTCTAGATCACCAAAACAGTTAGAAAGTTCCAAACTATGAATGTGCACAGTTTTAATGTACTATTACAGGATATGCTCTTGTCTTGTGGCTGCAACACAATCATAGTTTTAATTTATGAGGAGGTTCTAAGTTAGGCACCTAGTATGAATTGGCATACTTCAACATCCCATTGATTTTTCTGCCCTAGGCATCGGAGAAATGGGAAAACGTATAAAGTCATTATTTATTTATTTTTCTTTTCATCTTAGTTAGGGAAGTTTGGCAGATGGTTGAGTGATCTTACTGCCCATCTTTCCCAATAAATTCTTTATCTTTTTTTGTACTGTAGAGGATCTAGTTCAAATGTACTGTTAAAGAAAAGGAATGGCTGGAAGAAATATTATCTTACAGCCTTGGTCAGCAACTAATTATAATAGGGCCTGTATTTGGCATTGGGGAAGTGACATTAGCTCTGCTCACTGTCTCCTTCCCACAGGAGCCAAAAGCCTAGTCCCCTCTCTTTATGGCACAAACTGTGGCTCTGCCAGAGTTATCCCATTAGTCATATGAGGCCAAAACTGCCCAGGAGGGTAGCAGACCCACATCTTTAAATGTAGATCTGCCTTCTTAAAGTGGAGATTATGATTTAAAGGGACCAAAGGTCAAGCATGTGCTGAACTCTTCTCCACCCAGCCCTCTTACTTTGCAATTGATTGATCCAGGTGCTTTTTCCCCAGTCAGACTCCTGTATTGGAACTGAGCTGGGCTGGGAGGGAGGATTCCGCACCCCCCACACCTGTACTTTGCACATCCCTTTGGTCATTTAAATTGCAGCCTCCTACTTTACATGTGAACGAGAGGCTGACCTGCATTGAAAGATGTCATGTGTAGTTTGGGCCTCCACTGCTCACTGTCTTTTGCCTGTGCTTTTGTTCATGCACAGCAGTTTTAATTGGCCAGAGATCTAGGGGGGAAAGATCTGGTACTACATCTGTATTATGGGAGGACTCGTTATCATACTTAACTGACCACAATCCAGCACAAAGTGAAATCACTGGGCTTAAATGTGCTCAAGTTTATGTTGGCTCCTAGCCATTAGCTGATTTGGGTTTTTGTTCTTCAGGATTCACATCAACATTATAATGAACACATAGGACAAATAGCAGAAAAGTTGATGTGGTAACTAAACTGCTATGAAGCTTGCAGCAGAAAAATTCCCTTTCTTCCCTCTCCTTTCAGATAAAAGAGAAGCTGGTGCAGCTGACGGATAAGCGGAAGGAGATGATGGAGAAATGGGACAGACGTTGGGACTGGCTTCGTTTGTGTGAGTACTTATTGTACAAGATGTTTGCCACTTGGGCTGATCTGAAGAGAGGTCAGTGATGCTGGAGAGCCATGAGCTTGGTGGTTACAGGCAACATGGCTTTTGTGTGTATGCTGAGTCCTCCTGCTTAATCTAAACACCTATTTAGAGTGTATCTACACCTTCCATTTCAATAGCAGTGCTTTATGTCCACTGTAGCTTCAGCAGTAAACTTTTCCACTTTGGCATCAGTTACATAGAAATGTCAGTGGAAATAGGGCTATTCCTGATAAGTTTGTCTGCAGGCAGAAAAGAGAAGCTGCAGATATCCTGTGTTCCCTAGCAATGAACAAGGAAATGTGGTGCATATTCACTTTTTAAAGAGCTGTTTCTCTTCAGCAGGACACTGAACGTCAGTGCTGCCAACAGTGTTGCTTTATTCCTGTTTCGCTTGAATGTTTGAAGCCGTTATTGGGATTTACCACCAAATTAGTGCTGATCATGTCCAGCTGTAGTAGATTCAGTATTATGTGATCAGAGCTCTGCATGGCGCTTAAGTACCAAGGTTTTGTTTTTCCTCTTGCTTTAGCAATTGCACTCTTTATCTGCTGCTACAACAACAAAAGCAGGAGGTATATTGGGATGCTTGCAACTGTTTTGGTCCCACAGGAGTGGGGAGAGGTATTATTTTCACATAAAACAACCACTTGTTTAAAAGTTGCATGTCCTCATACATCTTGAATAGAGAGGTGTTTTGACACACTGAAGTAGCTGACCATGATGATATTGCATGAGTGTGGTGAAAACCACAGGAACTACAGACTAAACTGGTGGAGAACAAAGGGAAAGATCTTTGTTTGGATGTGGATGTTTAGCATAATCATCAAATAACCTGGATTCATTCATTCTTAACTTGCCCAGATTAGGTTATTCGCCATCCATCTGTTCAGAGAATAAAGTATTGTATGGAATATTGGTCGTAGACTGTCCTGAATGATGTGGCTTTTAAAATTTGGAATGGCAAAAGAGGCATACAATTGTATTTGGATTAGCATGTGCCCTTGAAATATGGCCCCTCCTGTTCACTTCTTGGCCAGAACGTTGAAAGGGGATTTTAGAGTTTATAAGAGCTCCTCATTCTCTGGCTCTGCACTTTCAGAGGCTGAGTTTGTGTAACGTGTCCCTCTATGCATTTGTGTTTTCTCCACATGACAGTGCTAGAGGTGTGTCAGTTTTCCAGGGATGCCTCGGTGGCTGAAGCATGGCTTATTGCCCAGGAGCCCTACCTGTCCAGCGGTGATTATGGACAGAATGTGGATGGTGTAGAGAAACTGCTAAAAAGACACGAAGCCTTTGAGAAATCCACAGCCACCTGGGAGGAGCGTTTTGCTGCACTGGAGAGGCTGACCACCGTAAGTATCCCATAGAAGGAAGAGCCTTTCGTTGCTTTACAGATGGCATATTCTAACCACCAGGGAAACTATTGACAGAGTTGGTTGGGAATCGGGGACCCAAGACTGTTTCTTAAAAGCCTAATGACTGTGCTTTAAAAAAAAAAAAAAAATTCATGGGAAGTTTTCATGAAACTCTCCTCAGACAATTCTACAAAGTATTGAGCTAACACTCCCCCCCCCCCCACATTTGAGGTTTTGGTTTCAGTGCTGTTGTAACATCCTGTGTCTGCTAGTGCCACTCTCATGAAAGTCTGTGTAGAAGGCAAGTGAAACAGTGGACTTGGGGGAATGGCAAGTGTTGGGGAAATGTACAGCATTATGAGGATGGAAAAGAAAAAAAAGACAACAGCTTAAATAACACTTAGGGAATCCCCCCCCCCCCGCTTCTCCATGGTAGTTTTCTGTGCAAAGGTGTGCACATTTTAATATCCCAAAGAGGAAAAAATAACCATTCATTTACAGCTTGAATTACTAGGGAAGAGGAAGATCCCAGAGGAGCCTTCACAGCACAAAGTAGCTAGAACCCTGGACCTGGATTTCGACTCTGAACCAGATCTAGAACATGAGCTGGGGTAAGTCACTGGGATGTAAATGGTGTTCTCATCAAATGCTCTTTCCATGGTTGTAGGCAGTACTAGAAGCAACACTTCTTTTAAAAAGTGGGGTATGTGTTTTGGTGATATGCAAGACTTCTTACTATTGGTCATAAATAAATGCAAAATAAATTATCCCAAATCATTTACAACCAAAATAAATTAACCCTGAGATGCAAAAATTCAGACTTCTCTTCCAATCTCCCTCCAAATCGGGTTCCAGCCCTATAACTCTTTTCCTCCAAACACTCCGTCTCTGACCACCCTACACCTCCTTACCTAATATTGCCCCTGATCCCATCAGCAGTACAGGGGCAGCAGTCCTTCTGTGAAGCCAGGTGCGGCGTTTGACCCAAGCAGCGTAGACTTGGAGCTCTGGTGGGGGCAGCAGGAGGCCTCACCTGCCCTCCTCTGCTGCCTACCACCACCATCTGGTAAAGAGCCACATTCCAGAGTGGTGGTCCTCCTCTTCTTGCTTCTTCTCAGCAGTGGCATCTGCCACTGTTTGACCCAGTGCATGCTGCTAGTCTGGTTAAGAAATGACAAACCAGGCAGAAAGTGTTGGAATGGCAGTGGAGTACTGGAACTCCATAGAGATGCACTCTATAGGGTGTGTGCCCCAAGTCAGACAGTGGTGTCTGCTGCTGGGGGGAAAAGAAGATGAAAAAGGAGGTGGAAGAGGTGCAGGTAGGGGTGTGTGTGTGTCTGTGTCTGTGTCTGTGTGTGTGCATGAATGAGCAGGAGAGGCAGTATTTGATGCTTTGTTAAGGCTGTTGGTAGCTGTAGGCTTCCAGTGCTTCAGTGTCTCCCTGCATCACTGCTCTGCTTCCATTAGAGTTCCTGCCCTATGCTAGGATGCAGCTGATTACTGTTACTAGGGTCTGTTGTGTTTGTAGAGTCAATAGTTATCTTGAATGTAGAGAGGCAAGTTTGATCTTCTCCTTGCATCAATGGTGTTTGGCAATTCCTTTCTGAACAGAAAGGAGGATTGAGATTCTGCCCTCTTGTGGCCATGAGGAGAATTCTGTTTTACACAAGGCATTTAGGTCCCTAATATATTGCTGAAATTTGATGTGGGTGGCTGCGTTTTGTTAAACTGAGGAGTTCCACAGACACTTTAATTTATTATTATTTATTTATTATTTTATTATTTATTTATTCGGTTTTTATACCGCCCTTCCAAAATGGCTCAGGGCGGTTTACAATTAAAAACAGAAATCATTAAAACCAATAACAATTAAAACAGAAATACAAATATGAAACACCAATTTAAAAACATCTTAAAAAACAATTAAACAATGAGAACAATTAAAATCCTGAAAACCAGGTTAGCTTTAAAACAATTAAAACTAATTAAAAACCCTAAAAGGCCAGGCCAAACAGATGGGTTTTAAGGGCTCTCTTGAAGGTCACTAAGGATTAAAGATTATGAATTTCTGCTGGGAGTGCATTCCACAGCCCAGGAGCAGCTACAGAGAAGGCCCGCCTCTGAGTTGCCACCAAATGAACCGGTGGTAACTGGAGACGGACCTCCTCAGATGAACTTAATGTGCGGTGGGGATCATGTAAAAGAAGGCGCTCTCTTAGATATCTTGGACCCAAGCAATTCAGGGCTTTAAAGGTAATAACTAGCACTTTGTATTTTGCCCAAAAACATATCGGCAGCCAGTGTAACTGTTTCAAAACACGCATCATATGGTCTCTCCGGGTTGCCCCAGAGACCATTCTGGCTGCCACATTCTGAACTAACTAAAGTTTCCGGACTACGTACAAAGGCAGCCCCACGTAGAGCGCATTGCAATAGTCAAGTCGGGAGGTTACCAGCTGATGCACCACTGTTTTGAGGTCACCCTCTTCAAGGAATGGGCGTAGCTGTCGAATCAGCCGAAGCTGATAGAAAGCACTCCTGGCCATGGCCTCCACCTAAGATACCAGGGTGAGGCCTGGGTCCAGGAGTACTCCCAAGCTGCACACCTGCTCCTTCTGGGGGAGTGTAAACCCATCCAGCACAGGGAGATCTAACTCACCCCTCAGATTCTAAGCGCCCACAATGAGCACCTTCGTCTTGCTTGGATTCAGCTTCAATTTGTTCTCCCTCATCCAGCCCATTACTGCCTGTAGGCAGGCATTTAGAGAATGAGTGCCATTTCCTGAAGTTGAAAAGGAGAAGTAGATTTGGGTGTCATCAGCATACTGATAACACCCAGCACCAAACCTCCTGATGACCTCACCCAGCGTTTTCATGTAGATGTTAAAAAGCATTGGTGACAGAATGGAGCCCTGGGGGACTCCATATAACAGCTCCTGTTTTGAGGAGCAACTGTCACCAAGCTCCACTATCTGGAATCTACCCGAGAGATAGGAACAGAACCACTGCAAAGCAATACCCCGTATTCCCAATTCTCCCAGGCGATCCAGAAGGATACCATGGTCGATGGTATCGAACGCCGCCGAGAGATCCAGAAGAACCAGCAGAGTCACATTCTCTCTGTCAATTCCCCAGTAAAGGTCATCCGTCAGGCCGACCAAGGCTGTCTCAACCCCATAGCCAGCTCTAAAGCCAGTTTGAAATGGGTCTCGATAATCAGTTTCCTCCAAGACTGCCGGGAGCTGGTTGGCCACCACCCTCTCAATCACTTTGCCCAACCAAGGGAGATTGGAGATTGGCCCGTAGCTGTCCATCGCTAAGGGGTCCAAGGAAGGCTTCTTTAAGAGTGGTCTAACCATTGCCTCCTTCAGACAGGGGGGCACCCTACCCTCCCTCAGAGATGCATTTACAATATTAACTAGGCCACCTCCAACAATCTCTCTGCTAGAAAGAAGCAGCCAAGTCGGGCAAGGATCCAGAGGACAAGTGGTAGGCCGCACCGCCCCCAGCAGCTTGTCCACATCCTCAGGAGTCACAGATTGAAACTGATCCAATCTAATACTGCAAGAGGGATTGCTGGACACCTCCTCCATAGAAGAGGGATTGCTGGACACCTCCTCCATAGACCTTGCAGAAATAGTGGAGTCCAAGTCGGCCTGAATACAGGAGAGCTTATTCGCAAAGAAGCCATTAAAGGCATCACAGCAGAGCAACTCCGCGGAATGATTGGAAGTAGAAGGAGCAGAGATCAAACTCCTCACAACCCGGGATAGCTCCGCCGAGCGTGAACCTGTAGCCGCAATGCGCGCAGACCAGAATCTCTCTTTCGCTGCGCGCACTGCCACCGCATAAGCCTTCAAATGGGTCACATGCTGAATCCTGAGGTCTCCTCCACTTGAGCTATAGTCGCCTACCCAACCGCTTCAGCCCCCGCAGCTCCTCAGTATACCAAGGGGCCATTTTTGCAGCAGGTCGGAAGGGATGCTTGGGGGCAATCGTGTCTACTGCCTGTTGAGTTCCTTGTTCCAGGTTCCCACCAGGGCAGACGGATAGAATCATCGGCCGCACCAACGTCAAAATCCTCCAAGGCCTTTTGAAATCCCACTGGGTCCAGCACCCTTTTTGGATGGACCATCCTAATAGGTCCACCACCTTGCAGGGGTGGATTGTGGCTGTGAGACTAACCTTAACCAGGTAGTGGTCTGTCCATGACAATGGGGAAACCACCAGATCCCCCACCCACGGAACACCCCCCTGATCCGAACAAAAGACCAAATCGAGTGCATGGCCGGCAACATGAATTGGTTCAGAAACTAATTGGGATAGGCCCATAGTTGTCCTGAGCTGCACCAGACAAGCCAGCCCCAAAGTGGATTCTGAAGTCCCCCAGCACCAAAAGTCTAGGAGACTCCAACACCAACTCCACGACTAGCTCTGTCAGCTCAGTTAGGGAGTCAGTTGGGCAGCGGGGTGGACGGTACACCAACAGAATCCCCAATCTATCCCTAGTTCCCAGCCTCAGAAATACACACTCAATATAAGTCAACTGTCTCACAGGGGCCCTGGTAAGGGAAATGGTATTCTTATAGCATGGAAATGTTTGTATTACTCCTTACCAAATGTGGTTGTGTGGTGTTTTGGGACCAAGGCCTGGTCTAAATATGCAGCAGAATAAAGAAGGTAGAATAGACTATACAAGGATGTGGTGAGGGGGAGGACTCGCATGTGTGAATATGAATACGAATATAAGGAATATTTATATACCAATTTTCTACTTAGATTTCTACTACTTTACATAGATAAATAGATATTGACTGACTGACTGACTGACTGACTGACTGACTGAATGAGACTCCCTGCCCCAAAAGGGTTCACAATCTAAAAAAGGAAACACAAGATAGATCCAAGCAACAGCCACTGGAGGGATGCTGTGCTGGGGATGGATAGGGCCAGTTGCTCTCCCCTTGCTAAACAAAGAGAATCCCCACTTTTTAAAGTTGCCTCTCTGCTCAGTTAGCAGGGGACCATGTTCTCCTATTTTACAACCTCCCTGAACATAGAAAACTAGCACATTAAGAGCAAAGGGCTAGGCTAGGAATTCTCTCTCTGGTCTGCCCTTTTAAGGAGTTTTCTTTATGTGGAATTTCTTTTCGGAAGCATTCAGAAGCACTATTATAGTTCTTATACATAGTTCTTCTTATACATATTTCGGAAACTACAACTGGTACAGAATGCAGCAGCCAAATTGGTCTCTGGGACAACACGAAGGAACCATATAATGCCAGTTCTGAAAGAATTGCACTGGCTGCCGATATGTTTCCAAGTGCTGGTTATTACCTATAAAGCCCTGAATGGCTTAGGTCTAGGGTATTTAAGAGATGGCTTCCTTTGTCATGAAGCCTTCCACTTACTAAAGTCATCTGGAGAGGTCCGGTTACAATTGCCACCGGCTCGTATGGGGGCGACTCTGAGCCAGGCCTTCTCTGTGGCTGCCTCAGGGCTTAGGAATGCACTCCCTGTCAAAATAAGAGCCTCTCCATCTCTGATTTCTTTTTAAAAGACTCTTAGGACACACCTGTTTTCTCAGGCTTTTAATTAAAATTATTTTAATTGTTTCACTTTGTGCATTGTTTTTCATTGTTTTTATTCTGTGAAACTGTTTTGGTTTTTTTAGATTGTAATTTGGATTGTGTACACCACCTAGAGATGTATATGTCAGACGGTATATAAATATGATGAATGAATGAATATATTGCTTCCCTGCAGACTGAAGTGGTATGGTCTGTTCTGCCACCTCAGGACCCTACTATCGCATTCTGCTGCCTATGTAGACTCAGCCTCTGTTCCAGATTGTATATGTAGCTATATGCATTTTTTACGTGACTGAAAAATTTTGCATTCTTCACCACCACACCCTAACTTAAAACTTTACTGAATTGGGTCCATTTTTTGTTTTGCTGTAGATTGAAAGAAGAGGGCAAGAAAGGCTTAAGTTCAGAAGAAGCCCTTCCTCCTGCTGCAGAAGACTCATCACTGGTCAGTTACCAAATTTAGTTTTTCCTTCCTGGAAAGCTCTCAACAGCTTAATGCTATTTTTCACATTTATTACATATTGCCCTATCTTGGCAAACAATCTGGGACCATACAGGAGGGGTGACAATGAATTCAGAGGATACATCCAGATACAGGGAATGAATTCATATATCAGCTAAATGTATTTAGTTACATAATATTTATTTATTTATTTATTTATTACATTTTATATCCCGTTCTTCCTCCAAGGAGCCCAGAGTGGTGTACTACATACTTGTTTCTCCTCACAACAACCCTGTGAAGTAGGTTAGGCTGAGAGAGAAGTGACTGGCCCAGAGTCACCCAGCAAGCATCATGGCTGAATGGTGATTTGAACTCGGGACTTCCCAGTCCTAGTCCAGCACTCTAACCACTACACCACGCTGGCTCTTTCTATATTAATAAAATATTGATATATCTTATCATACAATTTGCCTATCTTGTAGGTCATCTAGATGCATGAAGTTATATCAATTGTACAGGGGTTTTTAAAAGAGAGAAATGGGTTTTTGTTTTCTTATCACCAAACCTGGAACATCTGAGATATGTAAAACAGAGTTCACCCTAAAGTCATTTATAAAATTAGGCATTTTCAGTGTGAGGGGTCCTGCTGGCTCACTTGGGAGGGCTATTCCAGAAGAAAACTGCTAGATCCTCAATGATTGGGTGGAATAATAGAGCTGCTGGTTGTAGATCCACACATTTTTAAGTACTGTAAACTATTTTATATACAGTTGATCTGCTAACTACACACACTTCCTAATTAGGATCCTGACAACAGTACACAAGGCTAGCAGCACTTATTTATAAAGTGGCTTTGGAAATCCGCATTCTTAAGCATCCATTTAAAGGGCTACCTATTGGGTTTATAGCTGTATAGCTGTGAAAGAAGGGAGAGTATCTGGCCATTCTTGTGGGCCGGAGAGCTCCAAGAGTGTGAAACTAGTTGGAGGGAAGAGCTCGCACATCCTTGGCTTAAATACTAGCCACCTTCTCTGGAGTAATTCCTGGGGCACTTTCCTCTTTGCAGGCTTGATCCTGAGTTCTATATGTGTCAAATGACTCCTGGCTTCAGAGTGATTTTTATTTAGTCCAGCTGCATCGAATGAACAATACAGAGATATTCACCACCTGGTCTCCCTGCTGTCCCTGTGGAGTATTTCCTGTTCCCTACCCACAGCTCTGAATTCTGTATGGATCAAGAATACTAATGCTTGTTGGAAAATCACCTGCATCCAGGAAAGGGACTTTGTATCAAACTTGACATCTCAGCAACATATTTTACAGGTGGTTTCTTTTTATAGCATTTGGTCCCTCCTTTCCTCTGTATCCCTTCAGGATTCAAGTTAGGCATTGTGTCCACTCCTTGTGGAAAGCATGAGTGCTCTATATGGATACCAAATGGCTACTCACATATATAGGCTACTTTCTAGATGACTGTTCTGTCATTTTAATATCCAGGTCTTTTATGAATGTGACAAATGGACAAGCCAGAATATATTGTTATGCTAATAGGTAAAGTACAATGGAGAAGCCTGATGAGAAGAAGAAAAGGGTGATTATAACAGAAGTACATTAAATTCCTCCTATACTTTGAGAACAAAACAAAAAAAAGACAACCACAAGATGAAATTCCCAGCTGCATTCCCATCTTTGTTAGCAATTTACAGAGTGACTTTGGCTGTATTGGCAATGATTTGGTTTCCCTGTGAGAAAAATTGACTGATCTTGTGCTTGTATATAGGAGGAGGAAGACCATCGGGGGAAAGAGTACAATGATCATGACGCTACTTAAGAATTCCTGGAATTTTAGGCTTTGTGCCCAGAAGAATGTTTCCTATATATATAGTATCAACACTCTGCATTTTACTGAAGCTTCCACACACATTAAAATGAATGAACAATTGGGATATTTCCTGTTTGTACCAAGGCACTCCAAATACAAGGATGTTCTCAGCATACGGGGGGGGAAGTCTAAGGGAGATTTTGTACATGGTTTTGACTGTATTTTGTGTCTGTAATGTGCTCCTGTCAACCATCATACAGAGAGGCACTTGGTGCAAAGGAGGGCCTGTAGTAATGAAAGTGAAAAACTTTGTAGTCCGTAATGTATCAGTGAAAAACAGTCCTGTGGCCTCTCTGCATGGTGGAGGATCTCCATGCATACACAAAATAAGATGCTCTCAATGCTGCTTTAAGCAATAGCAGGCAGTAAATGTTTCATTTTGTTCTTCTTACAAGGTTCACTGTGGCAGTTTCAGGACACATTATTTCGGCACAATAATCTCCATCTTGCACATGCACACACACTATATGCCCATACCAATCCTACAGGATATATTTACTTTTAAAATGGTGTACCTGGATATTTTAAAAGCTCCTTTTACGTGTATCTAAACATTTCCACTGGAAAATACAACTTCTCTCATCTTCAGGATCACCGTGTACAATATTCAGACCTTGCTTCTGACAGCAGCTCAATATATTCCACTTCAGTTGCCAGCACGAGACATGGAATTCCTCACATAATCTACAGAGAAGCCTTCCTCCTGCCAGATTGTTCTGTCCTCTTGCCTATCCCTGCATATCCAGCAAAACTTCTGTAAATGCTGGCAAAGCATCTGTTGTTCTCTGCAAACGTTTGTGCTGCTCTGTGCCAATATTCGCAAGCTGCTTTCTGTTTTTCTTTCATTCCTTCCTTCCTTCCTTTTTCTGAGTCGTCCAAATTCTTTTTTTCCCCTTCGCTTGCTGGCACAGCTCTCTTACAATATCCTGGTAACTCCCTTTGTGTCCTGTTGCCTCCAGTTTAATATCTGAAGACAGAATTTTTTTTCTCAAGCAATCCGAGCAGCTTCAAGCCCATGATCATACTATCAATTTTATTCCTCCCCACCCCATAGCAGCTGGAGTATCTTTAAAGAACCTATCATCGAAAACATTTCCTCTCTCTGTGCCTGTCATCCTTTTGTATGCTTCTTCTCATGCTTCCACACTTTTTATGCTTCAGTATGCCTCTGAGCTTCAGAGTACATGAGTCTCCTTCCAGTCCTGCCCCACAAGCCAATGATCTTACTTTTGTTGAGCGGGGAAGTGTGTCCTCCTAAAAGGCTAGTACTGGCATCTCCTTTGTGCAGACTGGGTGATGCTAAACCTCCATCTCTGCAGTAACCCTGTTTGGACCAACCTCTTCAGCTGTCAGTCCATTCTAAGAGATCTTAAGCTGCTTTCTATAGACCAGATGAATTGTTAGTCACTTGCAATCTTGGCGATGAGGCAATCCATTCACAGGTTAACTGCTAAGTTTAAGGACTAGAGTTCTGGAGTAGAGTTTTGAAGGGTACTACCATGGCAAAAAAACCACCTTCTCCATTGCTGTTGCTTTCCCACATCTGCTTTCAGATGCTCTCAGCTTGCATTTCTGTTTAACTTGGTGATTATCATCAGGCTTGATGGAGTTCATTACAATTGGTTTGTATGGTACACTACAAAGAATGATTTGTAGCAAATCACACAAAAAAGTAGCAGCTAATACCATTATTTTCTCCGTAAATAAACTTGCAATTCAGCCCTTGCCTGTAAGCATTCTGTTTCATAGGCAATTTGGAAGTCATTTTTCTTAAGTCCCCTGAGGCCTGGCTATTCCGTAATATTGAGTTTTCTTCTGGGACCTGTTCATTGTGATGATCCTCTGTTGGCAGGTCTTTAGAAAAAAATCTCAGAGCTTTTCTGACTCCTTCCAGCAGAATAGCTGAACACCACTACTGTGGCAAAGACCATGGGTTGCCCAGCTGCCGTGTGACTGTTTATGAGAAAACAAGTTTCTGTATAGATCAACTCATAGAGCTGAGTTTCTCTGGAGAGCAGCAGATACTGGGACAACTTGTTCAAGCCCTTGCCTTCTTCACTGTGGTGCCTCCCAAAATGCCTGTCACAACTAGCTAGGGAGGCTAGAGGGTCACAGGCCAAAGGAAGCACAGCTGTAGCTCTGATCGCCAAACTTTTTCAGGTGTTTCTGTCACAGTACTGAAGAATACTGCACGGGGAAATCCCAGGCAACCAAAGACGACAGCACAAAATAAAAAGGGGAAGAAATTAGACCCAAGAGAGGGGCAGGGAGGATAAATACTGAGGATCTGGGAGCAGTTTATTTAAGTGAATCCTTTGCTAGGGATTAACTGTTGGCAAGTTGTTTTACTCTATTTATTTGGATTGTTACCATTACCCTAGGGCAGAAACTCAACCAAATATGCATTCTTTTCAACAATGATGTTCAAGTGGCTTCCCCCCTGTGTATTTCGAGCATCATGGAAACTGCATATATAAAGAACGCATGTTGAAGTGGGGATTAAAATCAGAGCAGTTCTCTGGTAAAAAGGTAAATGTGAACATAGTTCTGGAAACCAAGCAGTTAATCAGGGACACAGGCTGTAACATGGCTAGAATACTGATTTTTTCGTGATCTCTTTTATTGAGGAATGTAGAATCTGTAAAGAGAGATATTGAATTAACATCTGCTATGGAGTGCTTTTCTAATAATGCCAAAATTTCCAGACACATGTAGGCACAGGCAGACATGTGCAGTCAGGAAAAGACAGATATACAGACAAAGAAAGACACAGACAAGCAGACAGACACAGAGAAAAAGACACAGATGTGCAGGTGCAGAGAGAGAGAAGGAGGCATGCAGAAAAACACAGATAAGCAGTAGGGATGTGCAAAACGTTTCGGGCACAGAATGATCTGTGCCCGAAACGACCAATTTCGGGTGATTCGGAGCTGAACCAAATCACCCATGATGAGACCCGATAATTTTCGGACCCGAAACGAATCACCCCTGTTTCGGGTCCGAATTTTTTGGGTGTTTCGGGTCTCCTTTTTGTGCCCTAGAAAAGTGCCAGCCTTGTATTCTTCTCCCCCACCCCACCCACCCCGTTTTCAGTTTGACATCTCTTTGAATTTCCCGCCTTTTTGCCTCCATTGATTTCAATGCAGAAATTGCTTTCCTTTTACTTTAATTGAAAAGGTCCTGGGGCCAAAAGAGTGGGGTGGGGTGGTAGTGCCTAATGGGTGGAGGCTACCACCCCAATTGCAGAGGGATTGGGCAGAGGGCTGATTTTTGGTGAATTTCTGAAGTTTATGCGTCTTTAAGGTTTCCCCCCATTAAGTATAATGGAGGGTGTATCGCTTCACGTCGGGGGGAAAGGGGTGGCCTAGAGCGGTGTGGGGTTGGTGGTAGTGCCAGGTAGGGGCAAGGAAGCTACCTGAATTTTTTCAAAGGATTTGGGCAGAGGGCTGATTTTTGGTTAATTGTTGAAGTTTACGCGTCTTTAAGGTTTTTCCTCATAAGTTATAATAGAATGGAGCTTTCAGCAGCCCCATAAGTGCACTTGGGGGGTGCTGGGGTGGCCCAGAGAGAGTGGTGGTGTAGTGCACATAGGGTGCCAACCACCCCCATGGGTTTCTAACCCATGGTGTACAGGGTTCTGTTGTTTCTGAGGTATTCTGAGTGTGGATTCTATGATAGCAAATGAGATTTTCAATGACACACCATGAATCCACTCTAATTTGCTATCATAGAATCTAAACCTTAAAGACGTGAACTTCAACGATTAACCAAAAATCAGCCCTCTGCCCAAATCCTTTGAAAAAATTCAGGTAGCTTCCTTGCACCTACCCGGAACTACCACCAACCCCAAACTGCTCTAGGCCACCCCTTTCCCCCCGACGTGAAGCGATACACCCCCCATTCTACCTAATGGGGGGGAAACCTTAAAAACGTGTAAACTTCAGAAATTCACCAAAAATCAGCCCTCTGCCCAATCACTCTGCAATTGGGGTGGTAGCCTCCACCCATTAGGCACTACCACTCCACCCCACTCTTCTGGCCCAGATCCCACTTTCTGCCCCCGATCTGCCCCAAAGACACTAAAACTTCAAAAAATCACCAAAAATCAGCCCTTTGCCCAATCCCCCTGAAATTTGGGTGGTAGCCTCAACCCATTGGGCACTACCACCCCACCCCACTCTTTTATTTATTTATTTATTTATTTATTTATTTGATTTATATACCGCCCTTCCGAAATGGCTCAGGGCGGTTCACAATTAAAACAACTTATAAAACAGTAAAAAGCTAAAACAAATTAAAACAATAAAACAGCTAACAATTTAAAACATTTTAAACAAAAATAAAACATTATCCCCAGACCCCAGCTCAAGAAAACATAGACTCAGTATAGAGGAAAAGGGCCACAACTTTGTTAACTATTACACACAGCATGGCAGACTGGAACACCAGGTGATTAATCACCCTTAAAGAACAGTGCGGGCCAATAGAAGCAGGTCAGAACTCTGAAATCCTACCCAGCACCCTACTGGGGGGGAGACACCCTGGCTCGGGAATGGGCAGGTACATCCCACCCAATTCCTTCAAAGCCAACCCCCCCTTCTGTAAGAGAGGGTCTGGATACTTCTAGGCATTCGTCCACCCCGGACCGCACAGCCCAAAGGTTAGAGAAGTCCTGAAGCAGGGTTCATGGCAATCATTCTCCCCGTGCCGCACAGGCTACAAAGGAGCGATTAACCAAACACCCCTTTTACATATCCAAGGGTGCTCACCGATGTTCTAACCCTCAAATTGCCACCCCGCCCGCACTGTTCCTGCCATTGTGGTTGACCTAACTCTAAATACGCACCCAGGACACAGAACGGAGTAGGCGAAAAAACCCCCAACAGTGGCCAATGCGTTGGGAGCAAAAAATTCCTACTCGGCCCCGTCAGGCGGCCAGTCGCTAGACCCGCTCTGCACCGGGGAGGGAGGGAGGGGAAAGCCGCTTCTCCTGTGGTTGCCCGACCCCAACTGAAGAGAGAATGGAAAATGGAGGATGGGGCCGGGATCGGTCAATCCTGGCCGAAGCCCGGCCCTTGACCAAAGAGGTCAAACGGAACCCTTCCTGGGCTTCGCGCAGGACAGGCTGTGACAAACTCCCTCCCATCTGCACAAGGCGGGGGGGGGGTTATTAAGTCATTAAAAACACTAAATCAAGTTAAAAATTAAAAAATTAAAAGATTAAAATATATATATATACATACATATACATACATACACACAAACACACATACACATATATATACATATATACATATATACACACACACATATACATATATATATATACACATATACACATACACACATATATACATTTTAAAAGCCCTGAAAGGCCAGGCCAAACAAATATGTTTTAAGGGCCCTCCTGAAGGCCAACAGGGAACTTGAATTACGGATTTCCGCAGGGAGCGCATTCCACAGCTCCGGAGCAGCCACAGAGAAGGCCCGCCTCCGAGTCGCCACCAGACGAGCCGGTGGCAACTGGAGACGAACCTCCCCAGATGACCTTAATGTGCGGTGGGAATCGTGCAGAAGAAGGCGCTCTCCAAGGTAACTTGGACCTAAGCCGTTCAGAGCCTTAAAGGTAATCACCAGCACTTTGTACCTTGCCCGGAAACATATCGGCAGCCAGTGTAATTGTTTCAAAATAGGTGTAATATGGTCTCTCCGGGTTACCCCAGAGACCAATCTGGCTGCCGCATTCTGAACTAACTGAAGTTTCCGAACAACGTACAAAGGCAGCCCCACGTAGAGCGCATTGCAATAGTCAAGCCGGGAGGTTACCAGCTGGTGCACCACTGTTTTGAGGTCATCCTCCTCAAGGAATGGACGCAGCTGTCGAATCAGCCGAAGCTGATAGAAAGCACCCCTGGCCACGGCCTCCACCTGAGAGACCAGGGTGAGGCCTGGGTCCAGGAGTACTCCCAAGCTGCGCACCTGCTCCCTTCGGGGGAGTGTAACCCCATCCAGCACAGGGAGATCTAACTCACTCCTCAGATTCTGAGCCCCCACAATGAGCACCTCCGTCTTGCTTGGATTCAGCTTCAATTTGTTCTCCCTCATCCAGCCCATTACTGCCTGTAGGCAGGCATTTAAAGACTGAGTGCCATTTCCTGAAGATGAAAAGGAGAAGTAGATTTGGGTGTCATCAGCATACTGATAACACCCAGCACCAAATCCCCTGATGACTTCACCCAGCGGTTTCATGTAGATATTAAAAAGCATTGGTGACAGAATGGAGCCCTGAGGGACTCCATATAACAGCTCCTGCTTTGAGGAGCGACTGTCACCAAGCTCCACCATCTGGGATCATCATCTGGGATCACCATCTGGGATCTGCCCGAGAGATAGGAACGGAACCACCGCAAAGCGGTGCCCCCTATTCCCAACCCCTCCAGGCGACCCAGAAGGATACCATGGTCGATGGTATCGAACGCCGCCGAAAGATCCAGGAGGACCAACAGAGTCACACTCCCTCTGTCGATTCCCCGGTAGAGGTCATCCATCAGGCCGACCAAGGCTGACTCAACCCCATAGCCCGTTCTAAAGCCAGTTTGAAATGGGTCCAGATAATCAGATTCCTCCAAAACCGCCTGGAGCTGGTTAGCCACCACCCTCTCGATTACCTTGCCCAGCCAGGGGAGATTGGAGATTGGCCTATAACTATCCATCACTGAGGGATCCAGGGTAGGCCTCTTAAGAAGAGGTCTAACTATTGCCTCCTTCAAACAAGAAGGCACCCTCCCCTCCCCCAGAGATGCATTTATGATATTAACCAGGCCATCTCCAACAATCTCTCCGCTAGATCGAAGCAGCCAGGTCGGGCAAGGATCCAGAGAACAAGTGGTAGGCCGCACCGCTCCAAGCAGTCTGTCCACGTCATCAAGAGTCACAGATTGAAACTGATCCATCCTAACACTGCAAGAGGGATTGCTAGATACCTCCCTCCCGGACCCCGCAGAAATAGTGGAGTCCAAGTCGGCCCGAATACAGGATATTTTATTTGCAAAGAACCCACTAAAGGCGTCACAGCAGAGTGTCTCCGGGAACTGATTTGAGGCAGAAGGAGCAGAAATTATACTCCTCACCACCCGGGATAATTCTGCCGTACGTGAGCCCGCAGACGCAATTCGCGCCGACCAAAATTGTTTTTTTGCCACACGCACCGCCATTGCATAGGTCTTCAAATGGGTTCTATGCTGCATCCTGTCAGATTCGAGCCGAGTTCTCCTCCACCTGCGTTCCAGTCGCCTACCAAGCCGCTTCATCCCCCGCAACTCTTCTGTATACCAGGGGGCCATCTTAGAAGCAGGCCTGGAGGGACGCTTAGGAGCAATAATATCTACTGCCCTGGTGAGTTCTCTGTTCCATGTTCCCACCATGGCCTCGATAGAATCACCGGCCGCACCAACATCGAAACCCTCCAAGGCCTTTTGGAAACCTGCTGGGTCCAGCAGCCTTTTTGGACGGACCATCCTAATAGGACCATCCTTTTGGCCCCAGGACCCGTTTTTCTTACCCGAATCGATTTGGATTCGGGTAAATCCAAATCTGAACTGAATCAGGAGTGATTCGGGTGAGCAAAATCCGGGCACAGAACAGAACAGGGGTGTTTCGGTTCGGGTCCGAACCGAAACACCGAAAATACCAAATTGCACACCCCTAATAAGCAGCCCAAAAGACAGGCAAAGACAGACAAGATAGGCAGACACAGATAGAGAGAGGTGTGGGCAAGCAGGCAGAAACAGACATATACAGAGAAGCAGAACCAAAGGCCTCTTGACAACATGAAATTTCCAAAGCCTTCTCTTCTTGTGACAAGATAAGGAATAAAAATAGTAACACTTTGGTAACCACACAAACTGACCTGATACCCACATTCTAAAGCTTAATGGTCCATCTAACTTAGGGGTTGAGGGCACAAGCTGGAGGTGTTTGATGTGGAGATTCAAATGATTCAGCTCTTCCAAACTAGATTGTGATCTAAGAAAACAATTGTCCTTTGCATGCTTAGGGGTTTGCTAAATGTCATCCATGGAGGTCCAGTCCAGATCGGGTCTGTGGAGCAGGAGAGGGGGCTTTAACCTCTTGTCTCTGGCATGGTTCTGGTCTGCATCTATTTAGTGTAAAATAAAACCCCCAAACCCCAAATATGCAAGAGCCAGTTGAGAGGCTTAAAATAAGATCTAGCTTGACTGCAGTGAGAGTGAGTTGCTTCCCTACCTTCATTTCTTGCTTTTTCTCTCTGTACATGCAAAATTATTTTACCTGAAAGGTTCTTACCTAAATAAAAGCATAAGGTATTTTAAAGCACAGTACTTTTTAACCACTTCCAAGGACCATTTCATAGATTATGGTATCCCTACCTTCATCTCAAGACTCATCAAGTTCAACGGAACCCAGGTGAACATCACAGTGGGGATGCATTTCCAGATACATTTATGTTGGCATTCGGGCGAATTCATGCTTAGGCAACATAGGCACTTGCTTAGGGCAGCAAATTTTGAGGGTGGTGGTATGTGCCACCCAGGATTCCCCTTTACAAGTAAAGGGCTTGGGTTGGGGAAGCAGAAAGTTGTTTGGCGGGGGCAGCCATGAGAGCTCCTCCCATGGGCCAGTCTGCCTCCCAAATTAGACACAGGCCATTTTTAGGCCGTTTTGCACCTGAAATGGGCCAAAAATGGCCCGACCAATCATTTGGGAGACAGGCAGGCCCGTGGGAGGAGCTCTCACTGCCATCTCCACCGCCATCTCCACCATCCCACCACACAGCAGCGGTTTTAAATGGTAGAAAAAGAAGATTGAACTTCTCTGTTGGGACAGAGAGGCGTGCTTGCCTACGGGCAGCAAAAAGCTTAATCCGCCCCATTGGCACTGGCCGCACACACAAGGCCTATTAGCATTTATGGCTCTCTCCTGCTAAATGAAGCTGATTGGCTCTACTGAGCACTTTTCCCACCCAAAATCCCAGCTTAGCACAGGTTTTACACATTCATGGTGGTTTCATCATGTCAGACATGGAACTGTCTGCCACAGCCCTTCCTGTTGTCATCAGCAGGAGGGGCCCCAAACGCTCATGCCTCTGAATACATGATTTTGTCCATGTGATTTGAATTAGTGAACTGCAGCACCTTTTAGCCTGAGAGACACTTTGCAGATGAAGAAATGTTTCTGCCTTTCTGTGTGCTGCCTGTTCACTGTCACGTGACAAACACAGAGACGCCTTATTTCACCATGTTTTAATTGGTAATGCATTTGCACCCCATTGTCATGTGGTAAAATAGGCACCTGTGCTTTTGTCACTTGTGAATTAGCTGCGAGTATATTAAAACTTGTCAATATCTTGTTGCCTTTTAATTTGCTCCATGGGAACCTATGACAGAATCTGTTCACAACACAGAGAAAATATTTCCCCAATGTAGGGTTGTTTTTGATGTTTTGAAAGGCAAGTATTGCAATATTAATTAAGATCTCCTCACAATACGTACTCATAATTCACTTTGCAGACAAGTGAGATAGTTGTATCAGTGGCTGCAAGGCACCCATGGACAGTGTTGAGTCTAGGTTTTGTGTACAACTCTGTTCCTGATTTAAGAGGTACGGTATCTTGGCCTAAAATCTCTCAATGGACTCGCAATTATCAATACTGCAAACACAGGAAATGTAGTTGACATGTAAGGAAATGTGACATTAGGAGCAATATTTCAGCCAAAGACTGTACACCAATACAGATCACACAACCACATCATCTTCCATCTTGTCTCTTATTGATGAATATTGCCTTCATCTGATAAGGAACCATCCATCATAAATTGGTGATAACTTTCATACAACTTGACCTTCCAGGGACAACTGCAGTCACAAGAACAAAACAACCATGAATTAGCCCACTGATGTGACCCAGGAGAGAAATCTTGAGAAGATAATTGTATCATCTATCTTTTCCCCACTTCCTCCCTTTAGATGGCCACTATCAGTTTTGTTGGTGTGTTTTGTGATGTTAAATGTTTATCCAGAATGAGCAATACTGAGACTCTGCAGATCTGCCCCACAAAACTATTAGCAGTGTTATATCAGTTCTGCCATGGCTTCCCCCAAAGAATCACCCAAATACCAGTTGCAGGGGAGCAACAGCAGGAGAGAGGGCATGCCCTCAGCTCTTGCCTGTGGGCTTCTCAGATTTCCTTCATAATGTTTAGCTAGGACTTTACTTTGTGATGTAGATATATGTCCCACAATGTCTTCCATGAGTCAGTAATTTCACTGTATGAGGTATATGTAATTTGAATATTTGCAGGAGCATAAAACATGAAAACTAAACAATTGCTACAGTGCCAAAATGGAAGATGAATGCAAGAGAGCTATTCATGATTCTTATTCAAACTCTGAAAAGCAGAGTCGAATCTAAACAGCACCATTCCCCACTCTGGATACTAACCAGAAAAAAGGGTGGAGAGAAGAAGAGGAAAAGGGCCCTTCTAGAAGGCAATAAATGGTGGCACATATAAAGCTTTTACACACTTCCGAATGCTATCCTACTCTCCATACACACACTACAGCAAGTTTCTGCCCAGTACTCATGCTGAGCAAGGACCTTGTGTGGTTTTTGTAGCGCCGTCTGCCAGCTAGCTCTTGCATTCTATGAAGAACCTACCCCTTTCCCAGTCACCATGAAAGTAGTGGGTTCCTCTCAGAATGCAAGAGCTGGCCAGTAGATGGTGCTATGGAAATCACGCAAGATCCTTGCTCAGCATGTCTACAGGGGGTAAGATTGCACTAGGAAGTAGCATTGAAGAATGTGTAAGAGCGTGTGTGAAACATGCACAAAAGCTTTATATGTCCTGCAGTTCAATGCTGTTTGGAAGAGCCCAGAGATACTACTGATAGAGGTCATGCTGGAGGCCCATCTGCAATATGTGATAGACAGTGATTCAGGGGAAGCTCTTTGCAGACTAATTTGTTTGTGCCAGGTGCAAAATAACTCAGGTTGCACCAAAGTGTACTGGTGATGTGAATGGGGCTCGTTCCTGGGTCCACTTAGCCAATCAGTCAGACACAAGGATTGGAAATTATTGATTGAGGTTTATTGCTACTGCAGTCAGCAATAGGTAATCAATAGGCTAACACTCTCAAACCACTTACAGTTTGGTTACAGGTGCATCTTACATTTATACAGACAATCTAATGGTGCTGACACCCTAGACACAGTATATGTGGCAATAAAATGGTGGCCTAAGTATCTAGTACGCATGCAAATGATTCATTGTTCATCGGGTGATTTCTCCTTATTTGGTTATATCCTGTTTTCTGGCAGTGGGAACCTTAGCTGTCTTAGCAAGTTTCATAGATACAATTTTGCTACAGAGAGGTAATGACGCCAATTATGAGAGGCAGTGATGTCCCTGAGCAAGGCTGGGGTTACTTTAAGTTAGAATGAGATCTTCTGGGCAAACATGGAGTTTCTTTGGTTTTCTAAATACATCAATTCCCCCCCTGAAAAACTGGATCATCCTGAATCTTCAGGATGTCTTAATTAAGGTTTGTAAAGGTACAGCTATATATTAACTAGAATTATCTTCTTTGCCCATAAATCCATAGGTTCTCCATATTAGTTAAAGCTAATAGGGTCAGGTTAAATGAAAGTTCTAACTGTCTGGAAATATATCAACAATAGCTCTTCCTAATGCATAAACTCCTAATCTTAGAAATATAGTTCTGTATTTTGTGTGGCTAAAGGATTTGGGACATATGTGGTTTGGGGATGCCTTAAGTATTTGTGATGCATTAAGCATAGATTTTACAGAAATGGTAGGTGCTAAATGGGCTGTATATATAGCAATAAAACTAGATACATTGCATACAACATCCTAGAGCTACAAACATAATTAGTATAATTCCATAAATCAACACGCATATTCTTAATCACACATATCTGGCCTGATTTGATATAGATAAAAAAGTTTTACACATAGCAGCAAGGTGTACATATAAAGATCATACAACTTATAGCAAGCAACATTGTTTTAACCCATCTTCATCCCAAATAAAGTATCAAGAACAGCCTTGCATTGTGGAACCAGGTGCTTCTGGCGATTAATGGGTTATCAGCTTGTGGAAAGCGATGGCAATGACAAGTAATGTACAATCACATTAGTTAAATACAGGTGTCTATAAAATTAGCAGGTCAAGCTTGGGCTAGCTTAATGTCTTTAGAGCGCAAAAGGAACCAGTAAGTTGGGGATAGGTGCAGACTTGCAGGTAAATGCTCTGGGTGAAACAATGAAATGATTGGCACAATATGTCAGGGAAACAAGTAAGGAAATGACCAGAGAGCAAGCATGTGAGGTCCATGTCCTTAACAGCACAGGAGATAGCAGGGTTTTCAACATAATCATAGCACATAGTCACTACAAGAAAGTAATGTAAGATAGTGGCGTAAATCATCAACTCCCACCCCCCTTGGTGTTCTCTAGAGTCTGCCATGGCCAAAGGGAAGCTATGGAGAGCTATAGAATTCAAAAATCTAAAAGTCCTTGGTAAGAAAAAATATTTTAGTCCTTCAATTGAGAACCAAATGCTTTTTGTCCAACATTGCAGGATTTTGGCTATTCTGGATGTTCTCTGATCCATGTTGTTTTAGCTTGTTTGGCTGGTGTCCATAGACAAGCTCGAATGTTCCTGTGTTTGGGAGCTTTGACTCCCGCCCCACTTGTGGGCAATTTGAAACAGTGTCTTTGGCAGAATTTGAAACAGTGTCTTTGGCAAGGTATCTTACCTGGATAGGGCTTTACAGCTTGGGGAGATGCTGTTGCACATGAAAAGTAAACAAATTGGCTTGCCTGTTTGCTATCAGGCAGTCTTCAGGCATTTGTTGTCTATCCCTCTCCTACAGCACTTAGGAGCAGGAAGATGAACTTTGCATTAGGCCCTCTTCCTTGAACACAGGACAGGGTAGCAGATGGACATTCTGTCAGCATTAGGTTGGACTGGAAACACAGATAGCTCTTTGGGTAGCTGCTGCTGCTGATGGTTATTTCTCCTGGGTCAGGGTTGATGTCCTCTGGAGACTCCCTTGGGATCATGTTCTGGCGATTGTATGCATGGTACTCCTTCAATCTGGGGAGGACCAATCCTTTTTGGAAAGACAATTCAAGGCACTGTTGGTTGCAAACCTGTTTACTAGAGAGAAAAACAGGCAAGTGAGTTGCCAATTCCCTCCCCCCATATAGGGACAGCATTCTGAGTAAGTCCCTGGGTGCCAACCATCAGCACAAAAGGAAAAGTCAAATTTTCAAGGCAAATAATACAAAGGATGGATAAGACCTGAGGCTATTTTCAATTTGGTCTTTTGGTAATTTTTTCCAATTTATGTTTTTGTTTTCCTGCTTGCCATGGGCCCCTCTCCCCTCAAAGTCCAGAACAGGGGATGATGTCTGCACTTAGGTGCCTGGTGGCTTGTGTTGTAGGCTGGTTTCTGATCACGAGAACAAAATGGCAATCCTGGGCAAAAAAGGAAAAGCAATAAAGTCAAAAGGAAAAAGTGCATTCACATTTTTCACCCCCCTCGTGAGTTTAGGGTGTTGAGGAGGCATTAAAGCCTGACAGGTCAAACATAGTCTTATCATTCGAGAGGCTGCAACATAAAACTTCAGTGCTTGAATTTCACCAAGACCCTTTGGGTGTAACTGCTAACAAAGTCCTGTTTCCATGTGGCATCTCACATTCTCTTCTGTATCCCATTCTTCTTCCTTACAACAACCCTGTGAGGCAGGCCAAACCATTTGAGTGGCTGGCCCTGTGTCAACCAGCAAGTGTCATGGCTGAATAAGGGTTTGGACTCGGGTTTCCCCGGTCCTAGTCCAGCACTCTAACCACTGCACCACGTTGGCTGACAATCATACTTACAGGCCTTTGTCAGGGCAATCAATCTCCATCCAGTATACCTGACTTCATTCTCCATAAAGGGGTGATTCGTCAGTAACATCTGGCTTTGGGATCTTCATCTAGGTCACGTGTAGATAGTTGTGGTGTTCCAGCTCTCCATCTTTAGCCTCATAACTTAGCAAGTGACCAATGAGTAAGGGTTTGGGTTTTGACATCTTTGTAGGGTAACAATATCTTCTTGGAAAAACCTATATAAGAAAGAAACAGTCCATGCCCCCAGGCAAAATACTATACCTTGTTGAAACAGGATTGAGACTTCTGGGCGAGACCTAATGTCTCATGAAGCAAATTAAAGTGTCCCTTTTTACAGGCCTCTTTAGCAAAAGGTGTTATCAGAAAAATTGTCCATAATCTTGCAGAGGGGTGAAACCTATGATAATAAAGTCAAGTCTCTCATCAGGAGCTGTGAAAACAGGGTATGGGTTTCACAGTAACACACAAAGCTTGATCCTTTTAAACTGGGAAGTCTTCTAGGTAAAATGCCAAACTGGTAATTTGGAACTCCCTTCCACCTGCAGGAGTGGCAAAACAAAATTCTTTTCATCAAATCTCACGTCTGGGATCTGGAATTTCAAGATTCAGCTACTGTGAAGGCAAAGCAAGGCTGGTGGATGAGACAAATTTAAAATTTAAGCCTTAGACCATTTGATTATTAGCTCTCAGTTTACATCAAGTCAGTTAGCAGAAATATTGCATAGATTTTCCAAAAACATAAAACAGTAATACTATTAGACTAATTTATCTTAAAATCCTTTTTTCCTTCTCACCTACAATTAACTGGCTGGAACACAAACTGCTTTTCAGAGAACCTCCTTCCTCCTCCCATCCGGAGATGGGCGGAGTTATCATTGTTCATCAGAGATCAGCTTTCAGTTGTGAGAAAGAAGTGAAAGGGGAAACTTCCAGTTAGAAAAAGAGCAAAGTTTTGAGCTCACAGAAATTAGGTAAGATAGACCATGTCAAGGAAACCAGTAAGCATAACATATAAAGGCTTATGACATTCAGTAGTGGCAGAAATAACACAATCATCTTGATATAAGAATGAATGGAATAGAGCTTGCCATTATGCCTAACGCATTTAGCCAGCCATAAGCAGCACTTCCCTTTTGCAGAGGTGGGAAGACTCACAAAGAAGGAAAACTTCAGCACCCCAGTTGGCCAGCTGGGACTGCTGAAAGTTCCCCCTGTTTAATGGCCATTCTCCCTTTTGAAAATATAAATGCCAGTAACTGTTCGGATCTATCTGTAGTATGAGGAGGACACACAGGTCTCTTATAAGATGGAGAGTAGAAGTAAAGAAGAACATGGTCGCCTACATTAGCAAAGCTAGATACGAGCATGTGGTTTTTCCTTAGACAGAATTCAGTTCCACATCTTCTTTTTCCAGCCGTAACTTAAATATTGCTGTATAAACACAATTAATGTTCCAGTATTAAAATATGATCTAAATTCAATATATCCCACATTCCTGTTCTTCTCACCCCACCCCTGCGTGTAAAATAGACATGTTTTAAGCCTCTGTGATTTGGTTCCTGGCACGGGTACAGAGTCACAATGGTATTTACTATTCTGCATTCATCCAGCACTAGAACATGGAGGATCTGTAATGAATCTTCTATAAAATGCTCCCAAGAATGAAGAGCTTATTTTAGTTTAAGGGCACATCCAGATGGCAACTTTTGTCACTCCTGCTTAGGAAATATTCCAGGTCTCTTTTCCCCTGGGAAATACACACACAATTCACTGCAGGAAGTCAGTTGTGTGTACTGCACATGTCAGCACCATCAGTTGTGAAGTTCACTGCTATCTTTATGCATCTGGAGTTTGAAGTTCAGAAGCACTAGGATAGCACTTCTGATCCTTGCAATGAAGACACTGCATCCAGAAAAGTCACATGGTGCAGACTTCATGGGACTGGACTATGTCAGAAGGCAGGTGGTGAAATCACATGACTGAACTTTCCCATGTGACAAAAATTATTTCCAGATGGAAAACTCGCATGTTAGGGAGAGGGGCTCAACCTAGTTTCAATGTGCACAGGAGCCCCCCCCCCCACACACACACTTTTTAAAAAAAAAATGTGGGAGGAAATATTTTCACAACTGCATTCTGAAGTGGTATAGTCTCAGGACGGCTATACCATGTCATTTTCCTGATAATGTAGTTTGGTTCTTTAAATCAGGTTGGGATGTCTGGGACATTTGATGGTGGCCAGCCAAAACATAGACCACAGCCCTTTGTAACTCATGCTGACAATCTGATAGAAACCACATTCACAGCAGATGAGAAGGGATCCTAGGTAAGAGCCACTGGATTAAAAGAAGCAGGAAGTAGTTCTGCTTAGAGTTTACATTAGCCAAATGGAATCTCTAAATGAAAAATTTAACAGGCATACACCAGACATTAACAAGTAGTTCTCCTCCTACTTAGAACTACTTGTTAATGTCTGGTGTATGCCCGTGAAAATTTTCAGTTAGGGATTCCATTTGGCTAATGTAAACTGTTGGAAAGCATTGCCAATTTACTGTTTGATGGTGGCATATATGGTGATGGGGGACATTTGTAAAAATGAAGGGCTCTGTGGTTGCCAGGAGTCGACACTGACTCGATGGCACACTTTACCTTTATAAGTTATGACAAGCCTTCCCTCTACAACCTGCTTAAGAGAACAGGCATTGTCTGGGATTGTTTTAACATATAGGCCTCCTAAGATGTGCCAGAGGGGTTTTAGTTGGACACTATTGGCGAACCTGCAGAAATTGGAGGGGAGGGCAGACTATGATTTCAGCCTTTGTATTATCTCTGACCTTAGGACTGTTGTATTTAAAAACCAAAAGTAAAATTTCATATGCTCAGGTGACCAATGGAAATTACTATGCGTACAATTTTGTTGCTTTAGAAATAATACAATAATATTGGCTAACATACTGCACAAGAGTACATCATCAGCCTAGTGATGGTGTTCTTTGTGTGTCACTCAAATTCCATTACAAAAGAGTGAGCCCATTGGAAGTATTAGGCCTACTTTTGTATAACAATTTGTGCAAATGCACTGTTACTAGGCTGATTTACTCTTGTGCAGTATCTCAGCTATTATAATGTAGCACATGAACTGAAATGGAGTCAATTTCTAGAGGCAATTCCATGTTTATTTCTTCCTGTTATCAGTGTGTTGAAGGCTATGTGGGAGTCATTTCACTCTGAGAGTCAATCTAGACATTCCACAGAATAAGGACCCTATTTCAAGTTATGTTTGCCATGTGGGGGCTGCTCCAGTGAATCTCCTTCCAGCACTACATGGATAAGGAGCCACAAGAGAGCAGTCTGTACTGCAATTCCTCCCCATACCAGAATTGCCCCAGTTGCTGGGAGGGGTGATGATGATGATGGTGATGATGATGGTGATGCAGAAGAGCTGTAGTGTGGGTTCTTCTCCCATGCCCTAGGGTTTCTCAGGCTACTCCAATGGCTCAGGAAGGAGGTGTGTTGCAGTGGCTCTCGTGTTATGACTATAATGCCAACACTGGGTTGTGGGTAGCCACTGGGTCTCCAAGTCAGGATTGGGAGGATCCAGCAGAGAACTAGGAGCAAGAGAGTCAACCAGGAACTAGGGTTAGTAAGCAAGCTGGAAGTAAACTCCGAAACCAAGGGTCAAAGCCGAGCAGACAACAGGACCCAGGAATGGAAGACCAGCCAAAAGTCAGAGCTGGAACCAGGATCAGAACACACACCACACCAGAGCCAACAATACTTTAAAGCAGAGGCAAAACCTGAGCCCAGGCAGGAAACATTTATATACTCAGGGCCGTCCCTAGGGGGATGCAGGGCTGGGGGTGAATCAGCATGTGCGGGGCCTCCGTAACATTTCATATCATTACAGAATCATGCTGATTGATGACATACAATGCAAATAGTGTGAGTGAGGTTTTTGGCCATGTCCAACCAGATTGGAAATAAAAATAAAAAGCACAGCACATACTTCACAGTTCTCAGACCTTCTGGGTTGCAAATCAACTTGAGCATAGTGCATTCATAAACAAACAAACAGATAATATATTGTTTGTTCCAGATGTTTTTGTAATTCTTCGACGTGGTCTCTGTCTTTTACACAAATGTGCTATGTGCCTGCACAGAGACCTCACTGGAACCTAACAAGCTCAATTCTCCTGCTTTGGGCGGAAACTATATGCAGCTGCTCCACTCTGCATCCCCTCGGTCTTTCACCATCCGTGCTTCAGTAAGCATCATGGAGTCTGCAGCTCGACAACAAGTAGGATCTATCTATCCCATTGTTTTTTCTCCCTGCTGCTTCAGTTTTTTTTAATTTTCTTTCTTTGTTTTCTTATTTCTTCCGCGTAGTAGCAGTTTTTTCCTTATTTTGTTTTTTTGCGTGTTTTCCCCTTCTTCGGAGCTCTGATCCTGGCCGGGACGGAGTATGGTGGCTGGCCGGGCACAACAAACTTTTAAAAATGTGTTTGTTGCAGATGTAAGATTCCTTCCCCCAATACTCATACCGAGTGTCTCTTGTGCCTGGGGGAATCCCACATTGTCGAGACCTATCTTCATTATCAGAAGTTTACAAAGCAGGCTTACAAAAATAGGGCTTCTCACCTGCGTGTGCAGCCCTGTGGGATCTGGCTCGCCGTTCCTAGGGAGCCTTGTCATTGAAGCAATCCGTTAAAATGGCTTCATCAATGCAGTCGAAGCATTTGGTATCTGCTCCTGTGGAGGCCAAAAACCCGCCCCACTACTGGTTTTGGCACCTCCTAGTGCTCATCCTTCGACGACTTCTAGTGAGTCAGTGCACTCAGAAGACCTCCCTAAACGTTCTGCACCTGTGGTACTGAAGTCTTCCCCGAATCCCGCGGTGTCGATGCCAAAGAGGAAGAAGTCAAAGTTGCCCCATGATTTACCAGCGGGTCAACACCTCCTTCCTATACCAAAGAAAAAGAAGGCCACTATGGTTCCTGCGTCAGAAGCTGCAGTGGCCAAGAAGCCTAAAGTGGACTTGGATCATCCTATTCCAAAGTCGTTAGTTTCAGGATGGCCTAGCTCACCTTTGTCTGTAGATTTGTTGGACTTGGCACCTGATCGTGCCCGCTCGAGTAGAGAACTCTCAGTGGTGATGGATGAGCCTGGGTACGCTTCATCAGAAGAGGAGGCCTATTCCCCAGCGAAGCCCGCAGAAGATGCATCGTGGCTGCCTCAGTGTTGTTTGCCTTCTCAAAGGCACCAGGAGCACATCCCTCTTAGGGACCAGAGTGCCCATTGGGACTTGGAAGAACGCTCCTCGGATTACAGGCAAGATCAAGCCTGGGACCATCATGAGCCCTCATATCCAGATCGGTACCAGGCGACGGAACACCATTCTCCCTTGAGTGAGGTTGAGCCTTCTTATGGCGCTTGGTGCCGGGACTCTGGATTGTGTGGTCGATATCAAGTGGACTGTCGATCAGACTGTTCAGACTATGTTAGGCCCTGATATGGCCCTTGTTACTTGGAAGGCCCCACGTATGGGAAACCCAGAACTGTGTGGGAATGGCGTGCGCCCCCCTCACACTTGGAAGGGAGGCCGTGTTCCTGTTCACCGCAGCGCTCCCCTTGGGATTGAAATGAGCGATGCGAACCACCCTCTTCGGTTCCCATGCTACAACAGGCTGCTGTGCCTGTCCAGGTACCGCTGACAGAGCTTTCCTCTTCAGTACCGGACAATCCGGGTAGCAAACAGGGCTCCCCTATGGGTTCGACGCCCTTGGCCCAAGACTCTTTGGCTCCTCCGGAGTCGGAGTATGAGTGTGTTTCCCAGGGGTCGTTCCCGCTCGACATACAGTCAGATTCAAAGCCTGTTTCCCTGTCAGAGGACCTTAAACAGTACTCCATGTAGGTGGCCCGCATGGCTTAGGCCCTTGGCGAAAGCCTGGGTATGCAGCAGAAGGGAGAACCGGACCCATTGTTCAGCCTTATTGATTTGGAGGCCAAGGTACCAGCCACTTTGCCCCTGAACTCGGCATTGTTGGGGGTCATGTGGGGTCATTGGAAAAAGCTGGTGACTCTTTCTCAGCCTAATAGGCACTTGGAGAACTTTTATAGGGTGCAACTGCAGAATGATACGGCCTTTCTGAAGAATCATCCCACCCCGAATTCGATCGTCGTGGACCATGGGTCACAGCCAGTTGGCACCGAGTGACAAAGAGGGCAGAAAACTAGACTCCTTCAGGGGGAGGATTTACTCCACCTCAGCCCTACACTTGAGGGTAGCTAATCATCAGGCCTGTAACGCCCAATATAACCCATTTCTGTGGGGAAAAGTGGGTCCCTTCTTGGATCTCCTGCCTCAGGATAAGCGGGATCCGGCAAAAGCATTTCTCTGCAAGGCTATTCAGGTGGCGAAACAAGAGCTCTATTCAGCTTGGCATTCGGTGGAGTGCGTGGCTAAGGTGATGCTTGGCTGCACGAGGCCCGTCCTAGGTTCGAGGACCTGCCCTTTGAGGGCTCTAGCCTCTTTGTGGAGCAGATGGAAGTCAGGCTCCAGAAGGTTCAGAAGCTGAGGAGCACAGCACGATCCATGTCATATTCATCAACTTCCAAACCACAGAAAATTGCCAGGTGGTTGCCTTATCACCCACAGAAGACCCATTCACAACAGCAGTCTCCATCCAAACATCCCTTTTGTGGCAACAAGTTCCAGTCAAGATACAAGTCGGGCCTCCAGCCTAGTAAGCTGGCCATTCAGAAACAGCACTCGAACATCTTCCAAAAGAAGCAATGACTCGGGGCGCTTCCGGACTCACCTGGCTCCATTCTCTGCGAGCTGGGACAGAGTGACCATGGATCAGTGGGTCCTTACAACCAAACATTTGGGCTATGCCCTGGAGTTCTGTGAGACACCGCCCATGTCTGGAGTTGTAATTACTCCGTGCACTCCAGAGTTGGACCAGGAGGTCGCCGCTCTCCTGTAAAAGGATGCGATTGAAAAAGTCACCAATCTAGTCCCAGTTTCTATTCCTGGTACTTTATTGTGCCGAAACCAGACAGAGGTCGGCATCCTATACTAGACCTCATGGCCCTGAACAGACCCTTGGTCTACAAACAATTCTGAATTCTGTCAATACCGACCATTATGACCATGCAAGAAAAGGACATGTGGATGGTCTCCCTAGACCTGAAAGACACGTTACCACGTCTCGATACACCCTTAGCATTGACGCTTCCAGCGCTTCCAGATCGGGGGGATCCCCTATCAATTCAAAGCCTTGCCATTTGGTCTCATGATGGTGCCAGTGGTTTTTACGAAATGTCTAGCCCCAGTGGTGGCTTTCCTGCAGGAGTGAAGGTTGCAGTTGCTGCCATATTTAGAGGATTGGCTCATCCTGGAGAGAGGTGCTTTTTGGTCGTATTTGATCCCCTTCGGGATCCGGGCCATTTGGAACGTACACCCCCTTGCTGGGTGTGGGCGACTGTGGCATGGTGGACTGAGTTTCGACACCTGAACATCGGTGCCCCCTTCCAGGCTCCCCGATCCCAATGGGTGATTACGACTGATGCGTCAGAGCTTGGTTTGGGGGGCACATCTGGAGGGCTTTCGCCTGAGCAGACATTGATTCCCCAGGGAGAGGAACCAGCACATCAGTTATTTGGAGTTTCTGGCCATATTCAATGCTCTCAAGGGATTCTTGCCCATGATTGGGGGCTGCTCAGTGACAGCCCAAACAGACAATACGGCAGCGAAGGCCTATGTCAATCGACAGGGTGGCCCGTCTTCAAGGAGCCTTCTGTTCCTGTCTCTGGACCTTTGGCATTGGTGCATGGCACATGCTGTGTCACCTCAAGCGGTTTATATTCAGGGTTCCCTGAACATCTAGGCGGACACCTTGAGCAGAATGACAGTGGTCTCCCACGAGTGGGCCTTGGACCGGGGTGTTCTCAAGGATGTATTTGTGAAATGGGGAATCCCGACTCTGGACCTTTTTGCCTCCCAGGACAATGCTCAATGTGCCCTATATTGCTACAAGGGAGGGGAAGGTGAGGGCTCTCTAGGCAATGCCATCGTCCTGTCTTGGACGGGCCCTCTACTGTATGTGTTTCCCCTGTTTCCCCTCATACTGAGGGTGAATCGGGCCATGGCCATCCTGATAGCCCCATAGTGGCCCAGAAGGCCTTGGTTTCCAGCCATGAGGCAATTGGCAGTGGACTGGCTGCGCCTTCCTGCCGTACCAGACCTGCTGTCACGGGAGAGGGGTCAGGTGCTCCACCCGGAGTTTCGGCCCCGTCATCTGATGGCCTGGAAAGTACTGCTGACTTTCCACTGGGACTCAGGGAAGTTTTGGTTGCAGCCAAGAAGCAGTCCATGCGGAAATCCTATGATCACAAGTGGACTCGTTTCTGTTCGTTTGCTTCTGTGCATGAGTTTGATGCGTTTAATCCTTCTATACAAAACATATGTACTTATTTGTTGTCCCTTAAAGAGTCTGGGTTAAAGCTTAACCCTTAAGGTACATTTGGCTGCCATTGTGACCCATTCCCCAAACCAGGCTTCATGGTTTAAGGACCCAGTGGTGAAATGTTTCCTAAAGGGTTTGTCCCATGTTTTGCCGGACAATCCTGCCATGTCACCTGCCTGGGATCTGTCTGCGGTTTTAGCCAGTCTGCTCCAACCTCCCTTTGAGCCTTTGGCTTCAATCAAACCCTGTCTTCTTACCTGGAAGGTCGCCTTTCTGATGGTCATTACCTCCGCTAGGAGGGTGAGTAAGTTACAGGCCCTGAGGGTTAATCAACCATACCTTCAGTTCCACAAGGACAAGGTTGTGCTCAGGCCAGATGTCCAATTTCTTCCTAAGGTGGTGTCTTTCTTTCACCATTCGTCACCACTCACGTTACCTGTGTTTTTCAAAAACCCTTCCTCGGATGCAAAGCAACGGTTGCATCATTTGGATGTTAGAAGGGCGTTATCCTTCTATGTCCGGAGGTCTGCTGCTTGGAGAAAAACTCCTTCCTTGTTCATTCTTTATGATGGGCCTCGTAAAGGTCTTCGAGTTTTGGCCCAATCCCTGTCTAGATGGGTAGTCTCCACAATTGAACTTTGCTATAAATTGGCTCATAAGCAGCTGCCTGCTACTGTTAAGGTGCACTCAGTTAGGTCTGTGGTAGCCTCTGTCACCTTTGATTGTGCGGTCCCATTAGACGCTATCTGCCAGGCAGCTACCTGGGCTTTGCTGCACTCATTTATCCGTCATTGTGCTATTGATGCCAGGAAACGGAATGATGCTGCATTTGGCAGGAGTGTCCTGCAATCAATTTTCAGTTGATGTACTTGTTTCTGCAATAAATACTTCCGGTGTTTTACATATTGCTTCTGTTTCTTCCCTCCTCCTTGGGTGCTAGCTTGTTATGGACCCATTTGTGTAAAAAAAAAAAAAGACAGAGACCATGTCGAAGAACTACAGGTTGCTTACCTGTAACTTTGGTTCTTCTAGTGGTCATCTGTGCTTTTACACGCCATCCCGTCGTCCTCGTGGGGTCTACTGAAGCTTGACTCAGTGACTGAAGGGATGAGGAGTGGCGAAGCTGCTTATAGCAGCTAGGAGTGGGGTTCCCACCCAAAGCAGGAGAATTGAGCTTGTTAGGTTCTGACGAGGTCTCTGCACAGGCGCATAGCCCATTTGTGTAGAAGTACAGATGACCACTAGAAGAACCAACATTACAGGTAAGCAACCTGTAGTTTTCTGCCACTTATACTGAAACTGAAACAAGCCACTTATAGGACTTTTTGGATGGTGTTTTGTTTTGTTTTTAACCAACAATTTGTCCAATCCACTTCAATTAAAATATACATATTCCTCCCACCCTGCCCTACATCTCTGCTCAATACCAAAGCCCTATGGCAAGTAAATCCCTAAATATTCAAGGGGGGGGGAGATAATCACAAAAAGGAAATCACATCATACCTCCATTACTAAGGCTGGGCTGGGCTGGGCTGGGCCGGGCAGAGGGTCTGCAGAGAGCTCTGGTGGGGCACACTCTCTGCCTGCCTGCCTACCTCTTTCCTGAGCTTCAGGCTTCAGGGAGGCCTGAATGGAGGCCTCTCTGGAAGCCCCACCGAACAGTTGAGAGGTGGGAGAGAGGGAGCTCTAGCAGTGTGCCTGGGAGCCTTTCAAGCTGCACACAGACACAAAAGATCAGCTCCAGTTGGGCTGCGGGGAAGGATAAGTGGCTGGGACTGGGGGAGAAAGGAGGGCAGGCTGCTCTGCAGGTAAGCCCAGAGCAGGGCCTCTGCCAGCAATTGCCCCGATCGCTCTACCCTAATGACTGCCCTATATATATATTTCCTCTCCTGGAAGGATCCAATGAACAATCTGTTTGGGCAAAGTCAGGCCAGAGCTGAATCCATGCTCCGGCAAGGCTGGTGTAGTTCAGCTGGCTGCCACATGGGGCAGCAGTATACAGGCTCTCAGATTCCCAGCCTTAACATAGATCGCTCCTGGTATGTAATTCAATAAGAGTACTGGGGCAATGAGCCACCCAACGGTGCAGCGGGGAAATGGCTTGACTACCAAGCCAGAGATTGCCGGTTTGAATCCCCGCTGGTATGTTTCCCAGACTATGGGAAACACCTATATTGAGCAGCAGCGATATAGGAAGATGCTGAAAGGCATCATCTCATACTGTGTGGGAGGAAACCATGGTAAACCCCTCCTGTATCGTACCAAAGACAGGGCTCTGTGGTTGCCAGGAGTGGACACCAACTTGATGGCACACTTTACTTTTACTGTGGTAATAGACTGAGTGGGTAGAATTCTGGACTGCAGAATTCTAGACTTTAGATTGAAGGTGGGTATGGGTATTTTTGATTGCTTCCTCCTCTTTAAAAAGCTCAGTACATATTGCAAACTAGCAACTCAGGGAGAGGGCTATACTAAACAATTCTCACCAGTGTGTTATTTACCAGATTGGGGGGGGGTGCATTTAAAATATGTTTCCCATCCTAACGTGATACAATTCTGAATTCTGTACAATGTACAGAAATATTCTCAGTTTCTTCAGTGGAATGGGGCAGAAACCGTACCCCCACCATCATGCTAAATGGCTTTTGCTTTCAGTTAAATGATCTTTCTTTCATATTTACAGCAAGTGCAAGAAAATGAGAAGCCAGGTCATGAAACAGTCCCAGAGGAGATTCATGAAGAAAAACTGCCTGAGACCGAGATCAAAGTGGATGGTGAAGAAACTTCCACTAAGGAGTCACTGTTCAAAGTGGTCCAGACCCCTGTGAGTGAGATCGATGAGACAGCAACCCTACCTGCACAGCTAGACAGATCTCACACTGTTCAACTTGAGGGCTACCTGGGGCGGAAACATGATCTCGAGGCACCTAACAAGAGGTCTTCCAACAGGTAAAGTTGTTTGTATGATTTCTGGGTTGCTTTTTAGCACAGTGCATTGGACACAGCTTTGCTAATTAAACTCTCTACAGAATTGCTATTGCTCAGGCTTATAGTAGTTACCCACTGCCAGAACCCCTGAATTCAAGACAAATTCCTGTGACTTCACAACAGATCAGGACAGGTGGTGATTACATAATGATGGCACTGGCATCATTGAACCACTGATCTGAAAGATACTTGGAACTGTTGGCTTTGTCAAAAGGAGAAACCAAGAGGGTGTGATTCATGAGGCCTATACCAGCAAGGCCTTCTTGATTCATGAGGTCTATACTAGCAAATATACACTAGAAAAGACCATTGATTCATTGATTGCCATCAAGTCGGTGTTGACTCTTAGCGTCCACAGAGATAGATTCTCTCCAGGATTATCTGTCTTCAACCTGGCCTTTAAGGTCTCTCAGTGGTGCATTCATTGCTGTTGTAATCAGGTCCATCCTCCTTGCTGCTGGAAAAGACCGTACACACACAAAAATACACTATGCTAGAAAAGACGAGGGATGGATGGAGCATAGGTAGCTGTGATGTCTTTTTCATGATGATTTGGTGGATTGTGGCACCATGCCACATTGTGGCAGCATTGAGGAAACTTAATGGTGTCCACCAGGCACAACTGAGGTCACAACTGGCAACTAGGAAGGCAAGGACTGGTGAGCCCTGCATCAAGGACTATATGGTGCGGACTAGGCATGGCTTACAGTGATTTGTTAGCATCTGCAAGCATCTAGAGCTATTTATCTGAGCAGATGGCACCTGGTGCTTATCTACAGATTCTGCTGTTATATCATACTTGGGATAAGGTAAAGGTAAAGCGTGCCGTCAAGTCGATTTCGACCCCTGGCTCCCACAGAGCCCTGTGGTTTTCTTTGGTAGACTACAGGAGGGGCTTACCAATGCCTCCTTCCACACAGTTTGAGATGATGCCTTTCAGCATCTTCCTATATCACTTCTACCCAATATAGGTGTTTCCCATAGACAGATCATCCTGGAGAGACTCTATCTATGTGGTCGCTAAGAGTCGACACCGACTTGACGGCACTTAATCAATCAATAGTCTGGGAAACATACCAGCGGGGATTAGAACTGGCAACCTTCTGCTTGTTTGTCAAGCATTTTCCCACTGCACCGCTAGTGACTGGGAAATGCCATTGTAGTATATATGGGCTGCATTTTCAGAAGAGCTATAGGCAACACAAAATATATTTATGCTGCACTCTCAGAAGCAGCTAACAAGCATATTGAGAAACAGACTGGGAGAGAAGAACAATCCATGATGTCATTTAAACTGCCTGTGTACTGTTCAGACCTGTTCAGATCCTTCCTTTTACCCTAGATACAGAGTTTTGCGATCCTTTACCCTGCTGGATAATGTTAAGAACTATTATTTTTTCTGAGATGAAGAATATTTTTTTGCGAACTTCAGATAGAATTCTACCTTCACTCTGTAGAATAGAAGAATATGGTTCTCCCAGACCCCGAACCCTTTACAGAATTTTTACTCTGATGCATGTTTTCTTACTCAGATCTAATGGTTTTTATTTCCCTGCCTGGAAGTACTTTGCTCCTCCAGTAGAGATCATTCTTCCTCATACTCTCAGAAGGAAGAGTTACTTTTGTGAACTGCTAGTTCCCTCCTTCTCCAAGTGGTGAGGAATCCTGAGGGCAATGCTTCCTTTGCATGAGAGGGCACTTGAAGACTTGTGGTGTTGTTGTAATATTTGCCTTATTTGCAGATATCTTACCACCACCAGGCTGGAACCTAGTTTCAGCTGATCACAGCTAGAAACTCATATCACTCTCCCCAAAATTCAAACTACAGACTGGCTCGAAAATGTTTTTCTGCCCCTCTCCTTAGTTGGGGTGACACATTCCCCAAGCTGATGAGTGCTGCCTACTAAAGACTGCATTTCTGGTGATCATTATAAAGACCATTGTTGCGGATTGTGTGTAGTGGAAAATTTCCTTTCCTGACTTAGGTCAGTTAATGAATAAATTGGCTGAATCGGTTTTAACCAGCTCTTAGCAGCTTTCTCCTGAGCAACCTAGCTCAGAAATTACTCCTATCAGCGATGAGTCATTTCCTCAGTGTGCTCAGAAAAGCTGCCAATGAACGATTAAAAATCCTTAATTTTCCAAAACCCAGAAAGAAAGAAAAAAGAAAAAATTCTGGTAAGTTACTCTCGCTGCCACCAAGCACTCTAAGGCTTTCCGAGGTCCAGTTGTTGGACTAGAGTGCTTTAGTCCAGAGTCTCTGTAACTGGGTATTGGGCAAATACCAAAAATATACAACCCCTTGCTAACAAGCAAGAATAAAGATAAACCTTTCCCTCCCCTGCGTTTTGCCTGTGTGGAGTTAATTATTTGAGATGTGTCCTACACCAGAGAAATCCTCCTTCCCTGTTGGGTTAATAACCAACCTGGGAGAGGTTTGTAAAAATAACCCCCACAAAAAATTATTCAATTACCACAGACTGGTTCTATCTAAGGCTTTTCAATTTTTAGAACACTTAAAAACATTTTAAAAATATATTAAATGAAAATATTAAATAAAAAGTGTATTTTATACATTGAAATCTTAGTTACTCCATTGCAAAGAATGGACTATGCAAAGCAATACCACAAAGAAATCCTGATGTGAAGTCTGACTAAACACTCTTTTCTTATACTACATTCCTGAAGCCAAAAGCCCTGGCTTTCTTCCCTTGAACTCACCAAACTCCTGATGAGAATCAGGCCCCCTGCAATAGTGTCTTTCAAAGATCTACAGTCATCCAGCTGCAACAAACTCCATTGCTGCATGTCCTCCACACTCCCAGCACAGACTTCCTTTCTTCTTCCCAGAATTCCCCCCTGCAGTTCTCATGTCCCACTCACCTGGTGGACTGATAGGTCAAGCCCAGGAGGTCACCAGCCTATCAGTCAGGACAGGGATTCACTTCCTGTTGACACTCCAGAGGGAAGGGAGACTGGTCACTACAACCATAATGGTTCTTTTGTTAAAATTCCTAACCACAATAATCAAATAAACATATACTAGCCAGCCCTACACAGACCATCTGTGCGCTCTTTGGGGCTGGTGCTTACCTCTCCCCCGCCCACCTTCTGCCCCAGTCTCTGCTTCCGGGCCCAACCACCTCTCCTCCCCACTGCCATTTCAACCCCCCCCCCACTTACTTTCCCCCCTCCTGGGCCTTGCCTGCGCAGCCGGGCCAGGCCCACCACCTCTGGCCTCCATGGCTGGGCCATGGTGGCAACCAATCCTCCTGGGTGCGCCTCAGCCAATCAGGCGCGTCCACCACCCAGCCAATCAGCTGGGCTCTGGGACGCACATTCCAAGGCACACCCAGGAGAATTAATATAATAGATGAACATGCCTTACATGGAGTCAGACTGTTGGTCCATCTAGTTCAATATTGTTTATACTGACTAGCAGCAGCCCTCTAGGATTTCAGACAGGGGACTTTTCTGATCTTAACTGGAGACCACAGAGATTGAACCTGGGATGTTCTACAGGAAAAGCATGTGCTGTATTACCAAACCTACTATAATCTCTCCCCAAACTCACTCAAGATGCTCCGAAGCATTCATCAGGCCTGGCCACTGTCAGTAGTATAGTGTTCTCCTAAATAAATACCTTTTTAGGAATTCACCTCTTCATCTTGCTTTCTCGGCTCATTTTTAGTCTTGTTTTTCTTTTTCACAAGGGACAAATAATCCTTTCTATAATTTCAAGTATAGATTTTGATAATTCTTGAGAATACATGCTCCCTCCCCCTCTGGTTATTATAGATTTTCTGCATTGTAGGTTTTTTAACTCTCTCCTCTAATATAATGACGTTTTCTGTAGCATTGTGTTCTCCCTGCTAACTGAGCAAAGAAACACTTTTAAAAAGTGGTGATTCTCTTTATTGAGCAGGGGGAGAAGAACTGGCCCTATCCATCCCCATCAAGGCATCCCTCCAGTGGCTGCTGCTGGTGTCTATCTTATGTTTCTTTTTTAGATGGTGGGCCCTTTGGGGACGGGAAGACTGTATGTATGTATGTATGTATGTATGTATGTATGTATGTAAACCGCTTTGGGAATTTTTGTTGGAAAGTGGTATATAAACATTTGTCATATTCGTATTCTCCCAGTACAATAAAATCAATTCCATTTTTGTTTTATTTGCTCTGTCAAAGATTCTTCTAGGAACTGCCCATCGACATCATTAATAATTACAGACCAAACTCAAGCTCAAGCCCACTTCTTGATTCTTGGAATAGATAGGAAGGAACAAAATGGCTAAGTCTATATATCTTCTGAGTCACCTCAAGTGGTGCAGCGGGGAAATGCTTAGGTTGCCAGTTTGAATCCCCACTGGTACTATATCGGGCAGCAGTGATATAGGAAGATGCTGAAAGGTATCATCTTGTACTGCACGGGAGGAGGCAATGGTCAACCCCTCCTGTATTCTACCAAAGAAAACCACAGGGCTCTGTGGGAGCCAGGAGTCGAAATTGACTTGATGGCACACTTTACCTTTATATATCTTCTGAGCAGCTTACGTGGAAGTCTTAGAAGAGTCCTGCTGTTTAACTTAGTCTGTAAAGGTCAAGTGTGCTGTCAAGTCGATTTCGACTCCTGGTGCCCACAGAGCCCTGTGGTTGTCTTTGTAGAGTCCCCATAATAAGAGAGGTTTCTTGCTTGCTGCTAGGTCCTGGAATACGTTATACTGCGTACTCAGGAACAGTGAACTGACATTCTATAAGGATGCCAAGAGCTTAGCCTTGGGTGTGCCTTACCATGGAGAGGAGCCTTTCCGGCTGAAGAATGCCTTCTGTGAAGTAGCTGCTGATTACAAGAAGAAGAAACATGTCTTCAAGTTGAGGTAAGGGCAAGCTGCTGGCACTATTCTTAAGCTTTGTTTCTGTATGAGCCTCTTTTGAGCAAAGACTAAAGCAGACTAGACTGTCTTCAGGTAAAGGGTCATAGTGGCTCTTTAGCAAGATGAGCATCCTTAACATATGTAGACTTCCTAATGAATGACAGAGAGGTTGTATGGACAGGATTTGCCTTTTAAGGTTCAGGTGAAAGACCTATCGTAAAAGGGATGTTTTGGAGAAATGTTTATTCAATATAGCGGCTGACATACTGCACATTATCCCATGTGCCTTTTGACTAAACATACATGCAGTTGTGCAAGAGCACTTCTGTGCAAATGAAAAAATTGTGCAAATGCAGCTACACACACAACTCTGTTTATGCAATCTCCTGTATTCTTATGCATCCGTGCATATAATGTTGCCACCTATTTATATTCAGGTCCCAAATTCTTGCTTCCTTGCGTGTTGAAGTAGTTCATAATGTAGGCAATTATGCTTCACCGGGGTGAGGGGGTCACAAACAAAGTTGTCTCTCCTGTATTTCCTTTCCAAGTTTATTCCCCTCCTGGTCTAGTGGAAACCTGTGTCCTTGTCCTGTTAAAAGGATCTAGATCCATGTATCACATAAAGTTTTTGGATTTTTGTCCTTTGCAGACTCAGCAATGGGAGTGAATGGCTCTTTCATGGCAAAGATGAGGTAGGTGATGTCATGCATTCTGGGATGATCACTGCTACAAAGGATAGGCCCTGCGGTGACATATATAGCTGAAAGTACCAGTGTAGAATACTGTGATTTATCAAGCACTGAAATAATTGGTATTGTTCTGGGCCATGTTGTTTGATATTAAAAGAGTCCCTTTAGCTTTAGTATGGCTGAGCCATTAACAGTGAATGTACCTGAGGTCAGTTAGGGAAGGTCACACCTGCTTGTCTGAGTGGAAGCTGAAATAGGCTTGGACTTTCATCTGAGGGTGGGGAAGAGGGAGCTTGTATTCATCAGAGAAACCATGTTAAGTTTGGGAGGTTGGTTAGCAGGGAGCAGCTTGGGGTAAGGCGGGGAGCTAAAGGAGAGTGTGGTTGCTTTGGGGGTATTGGTGGGTGTACTTTAGGATCAGCACTGCCAGGCCATGTGGCCTGCTCACGTCCCACTTGCTCTGCTATATATTAAATAGATATTACAATAACACCTCAGGTCTCCAGTACCCTCTCCTCAGGAGATTGACCCTAAAATGGCTATCCTCAAAACTTCAGGGAAATGCAGAGGGCAACTGAATAGTTACTTGGACTTGTGTTTTCATTAAAGCTACCCCAATTTGGATGATGTGGAAATAGAGGTATTAGTGGCTAGAAGAGCCTCTTTGAAAGCCAGCGAGGCTTGATTTCCCAAGGGGGGGGGGAAGGTAGGAAGCCAAAGTAATGAGTGCTCCAAGCAGGATTCCATGAGCAGAGTGAATGAAACACAGTACGGTCCTGCCTCTTTTCTTTGTGTTGGGGCCAGTAATCCATTTGGCAGTTAGATTTCTTGGCTTCTCAGTCCACTTTGCTTTTGAGTTTGGGTCTTCCTTAGTTTCAGCTGTTCGTTCCTTCAGTCCCTCTGCTAGCCACAAAGTGACAGTGTTTTTGATCCAAAATTGGAGGGGTGTGGGGTATTAAGGAGACATAAAACTACACAAATTTGTAATAAACATACAATATGCACAATTAATTTTAACTGGACTACATAGACTTCTTACTTCTAACAAATATAAATACAAAATGTCTTATTCTGAAACCTATTCTTGATTTTTTTTTTTTTTTTTTAAGGAATCTTTCTGCTTTTTGTTTTGCTTGGCAGCTGACATTGATAAAGTAGTTTTGTTTTGGTCCCTTGCTCCAACAGGACGAGATGCACACCTGGCTCCAGGGCTTCAGCACAGCAATAATTGAATCCCAAAGCATTAAAACCAAGGCCCAAAGCCTGCCTCTGCCTTCCATCACTACCATGGATGTGAGTCTGACCAAGAAAGAGAAGGAGAAGAGATTCAGCTTCTTTCCCAAAAAGAAATAGCCAAACAGGTGGCTTGGTCCAGTCAAATGCCTCTGCTCTAATGTGCGTAATGGAAAACTGCATGTGTGAGTGTCCCTGGGCACTCCTGGCCCCACTCAGCACTGTTCTCATCTCCTCAACACAGCCCTGCTTCTCATTTCCCATGACATCCCCATGTCTTCCCAAAGGGCATCTAGCCAGTGCTTCAGATAGGAAAGCAACATCCCTGCTCCAAGATAGCCAGTATTCTCTAAAGCAGAGCAATGAGTTAAGTATCCTTGCTTGACTCACTGGAAAGGCAGTTCAGCAAGGCTTATCTTGTGTGTGATGCTTTGTAGACCAAGTGGACACCACTAAAAACACCCCCAAACACCTTGCTTCAATAGAAAGAGGCATGTCAATTTCAGGGACATTTCAAAGGAAAGGAGGCTAGCAGGGACCTAGGCAGCCGAAAGGGGGGTTGGTGAAAACTTGCAAGCTCTATGTGTGATTCTGGAGCAGTTTCTCTTCCTACAGAGCTTGGAAATTTGTCCCCAGTTCCTACTGAAAACCAAGGTCCCCATAAGCTGCTTCCCCTAATTTCTGTTGGAACAGAACTGTCTCATGGAACTTCACTGTCATCTGTGGAGTCAGAAATGAAGGGCCCCTTCCCTCAAGAATGCCTTGAGCCCAGCTTCTGGATTGTAGCAATGCTGATGCTGGAAGATTGATTTCAGCAGGGCAGGTACTCTTCTCTGTAGACACTTGTGACACACACTTACATGCACAGTACTATGTCACAAAGCACAGAAGTCTTTTTCTCACCCAAAAGATTTGACCTGTCTTCCACTCACCCGGCTGATTATAATGTATCAGGATAGCAACAAAACAAGGACATCACCCATGTTCAGAGTTCTGCACTAAATTGGTTACAGTTGAGATGTGTTTGAAATACTTCTATTTCAGGAGAGTAGAATTATATTCACCTGCTATAAATGCTTATAAGCACAATCCAGCAAAAGTTAAGTTGCAATAAAGTCCTTGCAAACCATGAAATGGGAAATTGTTTTGATGAACTTCAGCCCTATTGAGTCCATTGGGGCTTCGTTGTAACTAACTCTTGGTGGATAGTGGCCCGTGTTACTTAATGAATTTATAGTAATCCCATTATTTATGCTGGTGTTCTTTGTAACTAGCCTGAATCTGGGTGTCCGGTCAGCATTCTGGAAACACTTGGTTCTGTGCTGGCCCAGCTCTCCAAAGCAAATGGCTCCTCCATTGTTCTCTTTGAGCCCCTGTTGCACCCAAGCATGGCCTACAATAGTTCACTGAACTGCTTGCACCTTTTTTAGAGTGGTGTGTGGCTCAGTCACTGCAGCTGCACAGTGCTAGTCCCAGCTGCCCCCTCCTGCAGATACCCTCTGCCTGTCAAGTGTATGTGTGTGTGAGAATGGCTACTTAAAATATATACAGGCACATTCTAATCCTGAATTTATGAACTCCACCAGCCCCTTATTAAGGGCAACAATTCAGCTCAACAGGCAAACAGCAGCTCAGCTGAATTGCTTTGGGGGAACATATTCCTAGGGAGCTAATAGCTTATGGCATTAAGAGGAGCTTACAGAATGGCCTTCTCTCACAATGGCCTCTTTGCAGGGATGGTAATATGGGCTGGGACTTGTTGGGGTTCCTGTAATACCAGACTCCCATTGTTCAATTGTCTTTTGAGCACTCCACCCCTAGGGCTCATTGCTGTTTCTAAGAATCCATCACATTTTCTTTGGGGATGCCATAGACCATACTGAAAGTGCCTTAACCTAGGGGCCTCCCATAATCATCACTCCAGGAGTGAGCAAGCTCTGTAAACACCACGTAGAGCCTGATCCTCCCGACTCTAACAGAAGTGACAAACCATCTCTTGGTGCAAGAGATGCTCTTGAGAGATTGAGGGGCTCTTCTTTGCCTTGCACCCACCAGCAGCTGTGGAGAGGAGGAGAGCTTTGCTGAAAGGAGATTCCCGTGACTGTGGATCCAGGCGCAAAAGTAAAACCTTGAGGCTGAAGCAGAGGACATTCCCAGGTGTTACTTTTTGTTAAGTTTCAAAGTATTACATTTTTCCAGCGCTCCTGGGCTGTAATGGGTAGTCCACATTGGCTGTCTTGCTGTTGTGATGGGAACATCAGATTTTCCACAATGCTAGATTGCTTATAAAAGCTATACAACTAAGCTGCTTTTATTATAGTATTCTGTGTCATGGATTAACACAGCATGAATACCACTGAATACTGTGAATGTAGTTCTGTATTCCAACAGCTAACCTGCCAGCCCTTCACTGCCATAAAGGAAACCTTTGGTTTCCTTTATGTTTGGAAGTTGTATGTACACCAAGCTACCACCAAGCCAACTTTTAGGATACTGGTATATTCTAGAGCTGCATCACAGATTGTGCCAAATTGCACAGGATTTGGTTCTCTCTCTAACTCAATTCTTCAGGGAAATAAATGAATACTTACAGTGTAGAACAAGAGGTGAAAAACAAAACTGGCAGTTTTACTGAACACTGTATTACTCAATAGGCCCTGATGTGTTACAGTTGGGAACTCCAGGGAAGAGCAGATGATGCCATATATGCCCTTGTAGTAGAAGGCCAACCATCTAATACTTCTTGTCTAGCAGGAACATGTAAAGTAGCATGTTGTAACAACACAGTCTTAAATACTTGTGGTCAATCCACAACATTGCTACTACAGATGTGGAGCCCAGTGTTATGCAAGATTCAGCACACTTACTCATTGACCAGATGAGCAAATGAAGCTGTCTTATACTGTATCAGACTGTTGGTCCATCTAGCTCAGTCTCATCTGAGTCTACACTGACTGTCAGCAGCTCTCCAAGGCTTCAGGCAGGGTCATTCCCAGCCTTACCTGGAAATGCCAGGAATTGCACCTGGGATCTTCTGCATGCAAGGCTTGTGCTTGATCCAACCAATGAGCTTAGGTGCATTTAAAACTCTGCTTGGGGGCAGGTTGTTGTGATGAAAAGAAGCACCATACAAGGCAGCTTTAATCCGACTGTCTGGGGAAAACTGTAGTACTGGGCAGATCTTCTGCTTATGCAGAATGCCCTCAAGTTCCATTCCCAGAAGCGAGCATGGAAACCGAGTTCAGTGAAAAGGTGCCTCATGGACACAAAGGAGAGATCCAAGAGGTCAAAAGGAAATTCCTATACCAGGGATCGCTTTTCAGGTCCACCTCATATGCTCAGTGCACTTGCTTGAAGTAAATATCCTTGCCTGATAAGACAGTGTTGTCTTAGCTGCTTACCCTCAAATTGCCATCCAGTCTGCTCACTCACAATCACTTACCATGAGTTAGGAGTACCCTTAATCCTCTAATCTCCCTGCCATACTCCTAATTCAGGGTGCTGAAAGGCTGGGATTGCCCCCACTCCATACTTATGGGGGAAAGGGACACTAATCTGCATTCCCAAGTGAGTACAGAATGGCTTAATTAATCCTGAGAAAAAGAAGTGCAAGTCTCTGACTCGTGTGGAAAATGACACACACACACCCCTCATAGCCTGGAAAAGATCTTGAGTACTAGGGATTCTGCAGCTTTAGGAACGGTTTCACATAAAATAATAAAGCACATGAGAATTAGGATGGATTGAGTCATGACTCTCCTGCAAATGCCACCAGGAAAAGTAATCGCTGCTGACCATGCTATCCAATTGCACTTGTTCACCAGCCTTTGGGGCTTCAGAGGCATCTTGGATAGCAAGCTCCACCACCACTGCCTTCCTTGGGGAATCCTTTCACCTGTGACTCTTGAGTTTCGTGTATGTATGGTGCAATGCTTGTTTTCAGAAGACAGACCACAATGCTAGGCCAAAATGCTCTTTGAGACTATTCCTGGTTTATGATCACTGCCCTGCACTATGTGCTAGTAGGATTTTTGTGTAAACCTTGTGTACATTTTTTACTATGCTGTTTCTCTCTTTCACTTGCTCACTCACACCCCTTTTTTTGTACACAGCATATGAGTTATGCTCCCTTCCCTTCCCCCTTCCTAAAGTCTTGGTCTCAGCCTGGCAGGTTTCAAGTACAGTTATCAATGTAGCACTATCACTCACTGCATTGTGCTCCTACCCATTACAGACCAGGAATGTTGCTGTTGGCCCCGTAGGGAACATTTGCCATCTGGTGAGTTGCAACCTCACCCTGCCTGGCTGCGCCCAGCTCTTCCACCTTAGAGGGCTTGATTCAGCTCTCAGGCCTGCCAAGTGGCTTCACCTCCGTTAAGCTGCTCTCCCATCCAGCTTAGCTCTCCAAGACCCCACTGATGCAGGAGTAACAGAGTTCCACATCACCAGGCCCAGAACATGTTTGCTTCTGAGTAGCATGGACTGTTTCGTGGCAAAAGGAGAACAGCTGAAGCAGCCCAGTACCTTTCATACAGGTTCCTGGGGTTGGGGTTAATTCTTTTTTTATTTTGATGGCTAGACACCAAGATCCACCTGCTCCAATGTGCTTCCACTGTCCAGAGAAAAGAGCTAAAGCTTCAGAATGTGCTTCAGAAGCAATTTAATAACATTTTTCTAATAAATTAACAAATAAACCCTTCCTGGTTCTGGGATTGTGTGTCATTTCTGTCCTTTTGAGCTAGCCCTGCTCAATGGTGGTCGCGGCTTCAAATTTCAACACTGCCATGATTGTACCCGATAACCTTTGGTAAAACCTTTCTCTGGAACCTAGGGATTAAGATATCAGCTTACCTACTTCCTGAACATATGAAACTGCCTTATGCCCCATCAGGTTCAGTTTTGCTATCACTGACTAGCAGCAGCTCTGCAGGGTTTCATGCAGAGGTGTTTCTCTGTCCTACTGGGGAGGTACTGGACTTCCTGCATACAAAGCATGTGCCCTAGCCCCAGGCTATGACATCTCCACCACCTTACAGCCTTTGGGGGAAGGTGGTTTTTTTGGTGATAAGTGTGAAGTGCTTTAAGCACTTGGCAAGGATATTAGTACTCATATTAGTTAATGCTTTAAGCACTTAGCTTTACGAGTACTAATCTATATATTTAATTCTCTTAGCCGGTATGTGTGTCCTGGATTTGGCAGCGGAATTCTCACGACACATCGTGAGAGTTCTGCTGCCAAAGGGCAAGAGTTGCGGGCAATAAAAAGTGGCAGCGGGCATTATCGGTGGGCCGCAAAACAGCCTGAGGAGGCGGGCCCGCCGGGAGCCGGTTGGACGGCCTGGCCAAGTCAGGCCATCCCAGGAAAGGACAAGGCGGCAGCACAGCCTGGCCTGGCCGCCGGGAGTGGGAGGCAGCGGCAGCAGGACAGCCAGAGGAGGCACCGGTGAGAAGGGTGAGTGGGAAACAGGCGACAGCGTGAAGCCCCGGGCTCCCGTTGGAGGCCGGGGTGGGAGGGAAATGGGCGGTTGGACTTCGCCGCTTGGGAGGAGGTTCCCTGTTCGCCACCCGCTGAGGTAAAATGCACAATGCAGGTGGGGGGAAGGAGGAGAGGAACAGAAGGGGAGGGAGGAGGAGAGAAAGGGAGGGCGAGAGAGTGTGGGGCGGGAGGGGGAGGGAGGGTGAGAGAGTATGGGGCAGAAGGGAGGGCAAGAGAGAGTGGAGCAGGAGGGAACAGACGGCCCCCAAAAGCGCACAGATGCTCTGTGTGGGTAGGCTAGTACTATTATAAATTACTAGGGCAGTGCACTGTCAGTACTGGATTAGGGGATATTGTGGGAAGGCCAAGGCTTTGCCAAATCATTCTCTTTCCTAAACATCAATTCTATGTGCAACATGCTTTCCTGAGCCTGCTGTGATATAGAAGCAGCATGTCTCCCCTGTTCCTGCTAATCCTACCCACCAATACAATATACAGTCATTTTTGTGGTCAGTATACCCATCCTTCAAGCTTACAAAAGGGAACATTCTGAAGGAGTTTAGGAGTAACCAGAAGATATTCCCTTCAAGGTGTTTTGTTTCATGAACTGCAGCCCTCTTGATTTTTGTTGCTTTGCTATATTTTCACTTGTTTCCATAACAGAAGTGGTTAGCTCTCCCTTGCAGTGATAAACAACTACAATATTCTGAACTACAGAGAAGTATAAAAGAGCCCAGACTGGAAAGCACAGAGGATATATTAAATGATTGTTGAACTCGAGCCCCTACTTTTGCTTCAGGTGATAAAAATTCCATCCATTCTCTGCCTTCTGCCCACTCAAACAGAATCTGCTGATGCCTCCTATCTCTCTGTTGTCACTGCCTGACCTTCAGCGTGGTATGATAATAAGACCAAGCAGCTACAGAATCCCCTAACCAACCTCAAGTCTCATAACACTGTCCTCCTGGACTGCCATAATCCCTAGGTGAAGTGTTCCACCTTAGAAAATTTTGATCTAATGAAGGCTAAGAGATAGGAATGCAGTGTCTTCTCTGGTCTGATATATTGATGAAATGCACCTTCATCAAGATAGGTATTGTGCTAGGAAGCTGGGCTGGGGATGTGTGGGTCTCCAGGATCTATGGTAGGAGCCCTGAAACATCTCAGCAGCACCACTTTGGACCAGATCCACAGTGTTAGCCCTTTCCACAAGTAACTGCAGAGAGTTCTCATCTCTTATCAGCTGCTTTGCACACATGAAGTGTGAGGGAGCAGTTGCCTGGAAAGGGTAGCCTTTTGGGGGATCTTCTTGCCCCTTCCCCCAATGAAGACGACAAAGCCACATTCTCTAGTCAAAAGTGGTTATTGCACAGTACATACAGACTGAAATGTGTACACAACCAATATTATTAGATTATATATTCTTAGACTGGGAGGCCTGGAACCAATCAAAACTCCCAACCACAGTAAAATTACATTCTTTTTTTAAAAAGGTCATGGAACAATAACTTATTCTCCTATGAGACTGCACAGTAAAAGGCTCACTCTTCCTGCGCTGGCTTGACAAAGCAGGGAATTCCCAGCCGTGCCTGGTCCTGAATGCACCTTTCTTCAGTACATAGTATATAAGCAGCTGATTTGTGGCATGCCTGCTCTAGAAGAAAACTCCAGGCTTCCAGGAGGTGTATTAAAAGCACACTGCCCAATGGCGCTGCCACAGCAGGCCTGCAGCAAGATGACACCTTGTTGAAGTTGCTTAAATGTTTCAAAAGAGGTGGAACCCTGCTCAGAATGCACAAAGACGGAACAGAGAACTCATTCCAAGATGTAGCTTCCCAGAAGATCAGGGCAGTTAGTTGTCCACATGGGTAGGAGGCGGTGCATATGCAGAAAAGAGGAGGAGGAGCAATCCCTGCAGGAGGATCAGACTGCTGTACAGACCTCCCCCCTCCCAAAAAGCTGGAGGAGATGACTGGGATATCCTCAAGTACTTTCAAGAGAGCAGGACTTAGTGATGTGGCAGCAATAGATGCTCAGGTGTTGGAGTTCAGGGTCTGGAATTTCTCCCTCAGGTTCTTGACCAGGCTCTGCTGGCTGCTATCTGTTTTCTCCCGGCAGACTTGCTGAAGTGCTTTCTGGGCAGCTGCTTCCTGAATGTCCTCCTCACGCCTGCGGTACTCTTCCGAGTCCTGGTAGGCCTTGCACCGCTCCACCACAGCCTTGAGAGAGATCTTCTCTCGGGATGTAGGGGACCGAATCTGCACATAACTCTCATCAGGTTCACCAGTAACATCCAGCAGCTTCTCCATGACTATCACCTGCTGACTGTTCTCCAGGGAGGCCTTGGCCATAACACAGAATTGCTTGTGAGCATCACAGGCATGGTCCTTGGGGGTGGAGTCAGATGGGGCCTCCCTCCTGCAGCTGTGTCTCCCCTCCTGCTGGGAATTCTCTCCTGTTTTCACATTCCTTCTACTAGTGTCCACCATTTTTTCAGGTGCCGAACGACTCCTGTTGACTGGCTGGGGCCTGCAGTTCTGAGGCCCAGCTCGACAGGAATACTTGGACTTCAGCTCCTGCACATCGGGCCAGTGGAACTTCTCGGCTACAATGGGGCTGAGGGGACTGTGTGATACAGTATTGGTGGGGGAAGAAAGCCGAGGGCTGCTGGAGTGGGGGCTGAAAGAGAAGCGCTTGGGCGACTTCTCCTGTGACGAGGAGGAGAGCAAGGACAGTGGGCTGGACTCCTGCAGCACAACTTGCTCGTAGTTGAGGAGGGTCAAGGCTGGCTTCCACTTGCCTAGGAGAAAAACCAGCAAATGATGAGTGAAGCAGCTCTGGGGCAGGAAGAAGAGGTGGACATGCTGGGCCCACTGACTGCAATAAGGGCCATTCCTACATCCAGAACTCAGTAGACTTATTTCTTTATCCATTAACTGTAGCCCTGCAACTATGCAATACTCTCTTAAAGACAGCCAGAAGCTGCTCAGCTTAGGGAGTAGAGAGCTGCAAGTTGTTAAGAATTTTAAGACCCTATTTGCAGTAGGAAATGTCTATCCTGACTGAAACCTTCCTGCTCAGAATATCAAGCCAGAAATGATCGCCTTTCTTATGCTCTTGGACCTCCACCAATTCCATCTCCATAATATCTAAATAAGGCTCTGGGAAACTATCCCAAATAGGATTGGACCCTAATGAAAGTTACATTCTGTTCCTGTTAAATGGATGAATGGTTGAGATTATGCTGGTTGGGAGTGGGAAAGGGCACGTGGGGTAGGGGAGGCTCTAGAGGGGAAGACTGACCCAACCTAGGCACCTCTGCCTCACCTGACAATACCTCCACCTCTGATCCCTGGAGAAGGAATGGTTGCTGGGAGTCAGAGGAGCAAGGAGAAGAGCACTCCCTGTGTCCCTTACGCTGATGTTTACAAGACGACTTGTGGTACAAGTGGCATTCTCCAAGTCCACCTTCCTGATGAGGAATCTGAGTTGGACAGTCTATAGTCCCTCCCCAAGCCTTAAGATGTAGGGCATGCCCAATGTGACCATGGGCTTGGAAACTATCCTGGACAGAGATCATGATCGATGACCTCAGGATGCTGCAGACCAAGCAGAGAAATGAGAGAAACTGTCCCTATAAGAGGACAGTCTGGAAACTTCAGACCACATGTTAAAAGAGAGCTGCTGAGGGCTTAAGGAAGGCTCCCTACTCCCCTCTCCAAGACTCGCCAAAGAAGAATTTAGACTGGTGGTAAGCCTCAAATGAAGGAGGCAAGATGGCAGCCGTGCCTGAGGGGATAAGTGTAGGTAGATTCCCATGCTCACCTTTGCTACTTTCCCAGCTACCGTAAGATGTGTGGCTAGAGTGGCTTTGAAGCACCCATGGCATGGAGTCAGGTACACCTCTGCTTCTCTCACAGAGGAGAGGAGTCAGAGCTTAACCTAAGTGAGTTTCCCTAGCGAGGAGAAAGTATTTTTTCTTTCAACCTGTGTCTCCAGTTATTCCCTACCCTCTTATCAACAGATAAAGTGAAAAAGACATAAAGGGAATAAAGTGTGGGGTGAGGAGGAGAAATAAAGGAAGATAAAGAAGATAGCCAAATAGGCAGAACGGAGCACTTGCCAGACCCACTTTCTAGCCTTAGGTAGGAACAAACTGGGTATAGAGAGCTCCCTTCTCTCTGGTAAAGTCATTTCAATTTCTTGCCTCCTGGTTCCAAGGAAAGTGGCGTCCTGGAATATCCCTCTGCCCATGTCCAGTGAAAAAGCACACGCACAGAGAGACTTGCTTCCTTGGCACAATGTGTGCAAGTTATAGAATTATGCTTTTGTTGGTGAGAATTTGTTCTCTCTCTTTTCTTTTAGTACAATAATTATGCCCACAGTGCTCAAACAGGACTGCTCTGGAGAAAGAAAGAGTCACAAGGCCTGAAGATCTTGCAACACAGTCTGCCCAGCTGGGCTTTGGCAGGGTAGAAGTCAGGGGTGGAGAAACTTGGCCTTCTAGCTGTTTTTGAACTACAACTCCCAGCATCCCCAGCCACAATGTGGCTGGGGATGCTGGGAGTTGTAGTTCAAAAACAGCTGGAGGGCCAATGTCCCCCCACCCCGGTATAAGTAATGCAGACCCTGTACTCTGAGCAGCACCCACCATGCAGTGCGTCCCTGGGCACTGGGCCTGCTGTTTCAGCCTGCATTTCTCTCTCCGCCCTTTCTACAGAATACTGCTCTAGCCCAGCAGCTGGCAGCTGGCTTGGAGGCTGCTTCCTGTGGGCAAATCCATGGCCCCAGTTTAATGAGATGATGTATTCTGTGGCCAACTTTGCAGAAGTGAAGGTAGGGCTATCAGAGTGCTGCCCTGGACTGCACATTTTTAGGCAATTCTTTTCAGTTTTGTTTTTGTTTTTTAACTGTGGGTTTTATACATCATCTTTTTAAACTGTTTTATATTTATATTTGAGGCATCTGGGGGGCCACTGTGTGAAACAGGATGCTGGACTAGATGGGCCTTGGGCCTGATCCAGCAGGGCTGTTCTTATGTAATGTCTTGTTTTTGTCAAACGTTGTTACCGCCATAAGCCTCCAAAGACGAGGAGCGTTATCTAAGCAAATTAATATAAAATAAATATAATATAATATAATATAATATAATATAATATAATATAATATAATATAATATAATATATCCTTTATCCATTCCCACAACCATCCTGTTGTCAGCTGTGGCCTCTAGCCATTACCATAATTCATATAACAGGAACAATGACGGATTGCCTTTGACAGCACAGTACCCTCTGGGCAATACCTACCCTTGCCTTTAACTGCCTCCTGCTGGCCAGTCAAGGCATTGGCCTTCATCTCCTCCTCCACTTCAGCAAGCCGCCTGTGTACTGTGGGTTTGTGGCCCTTGATTCGGAGACTGTACTGACGGGCCAGCTGGTACACCTTGTTCTTCATCTTCTCTGTCAGCTCTGCTTCACTCAGGTGGGCCAGCTGCATGATATGAGGGTGCAGCCGAGGAAGATACTGGTCTTGTTCACAACCACCTAGCTCTTGCACTAACTTCCAGGGCAACCTAGAGGGCACAGCCCGCTCCATGGGTGACTTGCTCTCAGGGGAGGGGACAGTGGACTCCTCTGTGATGGCCCCAAGATCCTCATCCTCCAGGATGAGAAGTGGCTCATGAAGCTCCAAGCCATTCTCCTGGCTCCTGTCTTTCAGAGAAGGCTCTGCATGCCGCAGAGAAGCACCCACGGCCCCCTGCCCATTTGCCTTGCCTGCCCTAGTGCCGCCTTCCAGCCTCCCACTCCAGAACTCTCGGCTCGGCTTCTCCATCTCCTCCCAGACTTTAATCATCTCGGCAGGTGGCCTGAATACTGCATCAGTGATGGGCGCAGGATTTTCCTCCAAGACCGGCTCCGAGTGGGGGGCCTGTGACCCCACAGCAGTCCTATTGGACAGCACCCAGGCTGCTGTCCGACCGGCTCCGCTGCTAACAGAGGGGCCCAGCCTCTTCTTCTTCAGCGCCTCCTGCTCAGACTCTGGCTGGGGAAGGCTGTTGATTCTGAAGACAGAATTCCTCACCAGCCCTTTGGGGATGTAGGACAGGCTCTCCCTCCGCCTGACACTGAAGCCAGCATCCTGGTGCTCAGCGTAATCATAGTAGCTCTTGATCTTGTCCAGCAGCAACCGGTCCTGCTGGCTCAGCATGGACTCTTTCCGCCTGCAAGAGGTGCGATCCGTCTCAAGCAGGCCAGCAGAGGTGCTCCCTCCACGGGCACTGGCAGGCTCTGCCGAGGACTCTTGCTGCAGGCTGCAGCCCTGTGAGTCGCTGGTGCTGCTGTTGCGGCACAAGGCCTTCTCGCTGCCATCCAGGCTCAGAACGCTGCCGCTCCGGCTGGCCTGCTTGGGGGTCAGGTAGCCCTTCCCCTCCTCAAGGGCCAGGCTGCTACGCCGAGAGAGACTGCTGGCAAAACGCTCAGCAATGATACTGGCCTGATCCAGCACAGAGAGAGGGAGGATGCTTCTGGGCTGGGGTGCACTTCTATCCTCCTCCTCCTCCTCCTCCTCGCTACTAAGCGGCTTCAGCTCCTCTGTGCTTTCAGTGGGCACCAGGCCATTGGAAGACTGATCCCAGGCTCCGTGTTGGTTTGTCAAGAGTGGCTCCAGAGGCCCTATCGATTCGGGATCCGAAGGACTCTCTTCTGGACACTCTTCCTTATGGGGAGAAATCTCCGACACCCTGTCAAGCTCCATGGCTGATCGAGCCTAAGAAACACACACCAAAGAGAGCAAGGGGAAAATGAGAGAGCACTTCTCCATCTATCTACACACACACACACAAGCCAAAATAGTGGTTTGCAGACTACGGGCAGGTATTTAAATAAGTATAGGAAGTCCTCAACTTACAAACTGGTTGTGTTCCAAAAGTGTGTTTGTAAGTGAGATGTTCATAACTTGGAACACATATAATTCCCAAGAGTGACAACTTGTTTGTGTGTGCAGATTGGTGTTTGTAAGTTGGGGGCTTCCTTAGTTTAATATGTTATGGAGCTGGGGTGTTTTTGTTAAATCAGATATCTGTAACTTGGGGAGTACCTATAAACAGGCACTCCCCTGTAAAGAGGGAAGGAGATACCTTTGTAAAGTGGTGATTCTCTTACATTTAGCAGCAGGAGAGCAACTGGCCCTATCCATCCCTAGCACAACATCCCTCCAGTGGCTGTTGCTGGTATCTGCCTTATGTTTCTTTTTAGATTGTGAGCCTTTTGGGCTCCCAAATTTATGCATTATTTATGCATTATTTATTTTTCTATGTAAACTGCTTTGAGAACTTTGGTTGAAGTGAGTATATAAATATTCATAGTAGTAGTAGTAAACAGGCAATACACAAATGCAACCAACAGAATGTAGTAGTTTAAGTAGAGACTTCTAAAGCAGGAAATACACTAACTCTAAAGTCAGTAAAATTGACCCAGTTTGCAAACTGAGACCAGCATGGATGGTTTACTGGAAGGAGATGGTACTATAGCCAATATAAGAACTTTTGAGATTAGGCAGTGGGAACGGTGTGGCCAGGGCCTGGAGTTTTTGAAGTCTCTACTTTGGGGAGGGGACCAAGGGATTCCTTGCCTAACACTGGCATGAACAGCAGCACACAGAGCAGTGCATCTGCCACCCACTCCACTCACCTTTGGGACAGATAAGGCAGTCTCCATGATCCTATTTTTCTCACTGCTGCCTGGAGATTGGCATCGTTTGGGCCCTTCCTGTGCCTTGTGGCCCTTGCCCTAAACAAAAGTGCAGAGAATGTCATCAAGAGGGTCAAGCATAAGGAAGAGAACTCGTGAAACATGCACAGCATGCCAGGACAAAAGCTATCGAAGAGCCCCGGCCATTGTAATTTCCATTTCTGAAGCACCTTACAGTCCTGATGCCATTTAAACTTAATCCCCCTGTTGGGAGGCAGAGCATTAGTATTCCCATTCACAGATGAGGGCAGAGAGATTGTGGGTTGCCCCAGCCACCTAAATGCAATCATGAGCGATCAAAAGTTTTAATGCAGTTCCAAGTCCAATACTCTAGCCATGGGGCAAAGCAACTAAAATCACCTCGTTCCGTGTTCGACAGCCTTTCAAGTGGCAGGTGAACACACACACACCAGAGGCTTTGATTTCCTTGTTTCCCTGGCACAGAATAGTCCTGCAGTTTGCAAGTCACAACTCCTTCCAAGCAAGCAGCTTTCCAGACTTGATTCTCAAGATGCCCTGCCCACATTAGGTGGGGGCAGTGGAAAAGCACAGTTGTTGGGTTTTTAAACCACCTTTGAAGGCCAGTATATTCTCTGCAAGATCCATTTGGCAAACAGTGCTGGATCTCAGGACCAGCACTTAGCAAGGATCCTGCTTCAAAGTACACAAGTTTCACTGATTTCCAAGCTGCTAATGTGGAAGTACATTCCCAGGCAAAGGAAAAAGGAACTGTGGAAAAAGGACCTCCCATGGAGACAGAGATGGTAAGAACCAATGAACTGCTTTTGTTATCAAGCCACAAATCCAGTTAGCCCGTCGGGGGGGGGGTGCACAAAGCACCAGATATCAGTAAGTCACTAGTGACACTCAAGGGTTAAAGAGCTGCAAAGCTGCAGGTGAGTATCCCCCTGCGGAGGAGTCCTTTAGGGCCCAGACTTAAGGTCCAGAGTCTGGTAACCAGGAAGGTTTTAGAGAAGACAGCCCAAAGGAATGGAGGGCAGCAGAGAGCCATGCACCAAGCCAGCATGCACGAGGGAGAGGAGGCGTCAGGGGTTGAACAGGCACCTCACCGTGCTGCCCCTGGAGAAAAGCAAAGCGTTGGCCCGATAGTGCCAGCAGTGGAGGACTGCCATCAAGGAGCTTGCAAAGTCTGCCACCTGCTCCGTTCCTACCAGCCTCTCCTCCTCTTCCTCAGCTTCATCCTCTTCCTCTGGCCCCATCTCGTTCTCGCTGCCATCACTTTCAGCCAACTCTTCCAGAGACTCCTGGGGAAGTGTCTGCTGCTGTTGCTGCTGCTGCTCCTCCTCCTCCTGCTGGGGCAAGCTGCTGGAGGGCTTTGGGGGCTCCCCAAACTCCAAAAGGGCTCCATCACTATCTGCATGCTATGTCAAGTGGAGGCAAGCAAGGGCTCCCTTTAGGAAGGCCCCAGTGCTGGGACATCTGTGGAGATGTGCCTTGGGAAGCTTTGCCCTCACCCCAATTGGCTCATGTGTCTTTGCTCATGACTCATGGACAAGGAACACATGAGCTGCAGAGAACCAACTTCCCATTCTTTAGGAAAGAACAGGTGTAGGGACGAAATAGCAAGGGATGCATTTAGGAAGATGTTTTATAAAGGCACCCAGAGCCCATTTCCAATCATCCAGTATCTTTAAGCCCCTCGCCCCACTTCCAGAATAGCTGGACCTTACCTTTAGTCCTATTCCAGATTTGCAGCACATGCAGAAAAGGGGAAGAAAAAGGCAATTCAGCAAAAGGTGGAGTATCCATTCCCTATCCAAACATGTAATCTTCCCCCATGACTAATGGTCCTGTTCCCCAGTCCTACATTCAGATGCACACTATAACACCAGCTATCTCCAAAGACAAGCAGGCAGAAAACCTTGGATATGCTGCACCCCAGCTATGCCATTATATCATCTTCCAGTGGTTTTGGTCCTCTTCATCCCCACCCCAAGGCAGCAATGGGTCTAACATAATGGAAAGCCACTGCAGAAGGAGGTTTAACTTTTTAACTAGAGATTATTTTTATATTTCTATTATCTGTACTTTTGTATTTTAAATTATGCATTGTTTTGATTATAGTGTAAACCGCTTTGAGATTATTTTAATGAAAAGTGGTATCTAAATCAAACAATAGATAAATAGTGTAAAGGAACACCTCAAAATCAGAGAAATCTGAGAGAGAGAAATCTCCTGTCCAACATTCCATCTTTTAGGCTGCTTTGGTCTCACAGCTGGTTGCCTGAATTAATTTGGGATTGGAGGAGCCAGCTAGCTTTAGGACAGACATCTGCCAAAGGCCACTCACATTAATTGTGCAAACTGGGCCAGGGAAGTCTCACCAGCCCAGAGAGTCTCCCACATACATGGGGGGAGGGGGAGGAAGGCAAGGAGTAAACATTCACCTTTGTTGCTCAGTTGCTTGAGGATCTGTTTTGTTGGCTCTGGAATGAAAGCAAAGTTTGCAACATCAGTCCCTGAAATGCATCTGCTGGTTCAGAGCCCAGGAGTGCCCAAGTGATCCCAGAAGATACCTAGCACCAGCCTCAGTCCACCACCTCTGTCTATGCAGACGAGAACACCTGGAAGCATCCGAACAAAGAGCAGAAGAGCACTAGCCTCCTCCACTGGGCAATGGAGAACATGCCTCTCAATCAACACCATCCTCACCATGCCTCTACCATGTGTTTGCAAGCCAACAGCATGCAAACCAGGTGCCCAAAAAGAACATCAGATTTATTTATTTTTTTTAAGAATCTTTGGCTTCTCCTCACCATTATTCTACAAACAGGACTGTGTGTGCTCTGGCAAAAAAGTAAAACAAATTTTGCTTCAAAAAAGGACTCACATTTTGCAGTCATGAGGCAATATGGAAGCTTAGCAACACTACCACCAGAGGGTTTTTTTATTGTGCATTTTTAAATTCGACTTTGAAGAAGCAAGTTTTCAAAAATAATTTGGGGTTTTCTCTGGCATATTCTAGGCAATATGAATGGAGGGAAGAGTATAAAGCCTGGGACAAGTGCCCTATAAAAGTGGGATTCAGCAAAAACAACAACAAAACACCTGTCATGGGTGAGTTACTGGGAGCTGGGCAGGGAACGGACATCCTCCAGTCTAGCCATTCAGAGCCCTGTTTGAGCTCTTGGGGCTTCTGAGATTTTGCAAGGCATTTTTCATGCCTTCTCAGAAGCCACAAGGTCCAGAAACATACATTTTTAAGGAGAGCTGAGATTCGTACAATGCCAGATGCAAAATGTGTTGACCCAAGGAATATATACAGCCCTGCACTGAAAGATGTGAAGAGCCAAAGTTGCCCTCACGGTTTGGGAGATCTAAGAGGCATGTTCAATCAGCAACTTGCCTGGGAGGGAAAGCATACATCCATGCTCTAATCCAGAGACAGATATAACCCAGTGATCTTCACTCAGAATCCCTCCATTACTGACTCCCAGCCCCTCCACACCAGACGGCAGAGACCCTTTGTGCCACATGCTGAGTTAAGTGGAGCTCGCACCAGATTTTCTGCGACCTTTGTGCCCTGGCAAAGCAGAGCTGTGGAGTCCATCTAGGAGCTTCTCAGCACTATTTTTGCCATGGAAGGGTTCTGGGAAGGGGACATAAGATATCGGTTAGAACCAAGGCCATTCTCCCAAGTACACACCAGAAGGCTTGCCCTGCTGAAGCCTTCACAACACCTGTGTCAAGTGTAGGGAACAGACTAGGGGCTTCATAAGACCCATTACAACTCTATAGCTCCTTGCACATTTTGCGGGGTGCGTGGGTGGGTTTGCCTTATTTGTGCTGTTGTGACTCTTTCTGCAAGGGCCTCAGATGTCTGTCCTCAAAATCCACAATACCTCCTCAAGAGCAGCACATGTTTCCAACATTCCCTGGTAATCCGTAAGGTTCTAGAAGGAAGGAAGGTTGTAGCTGCCCACCAGTGGAGTCTCTAGAGCAGAGACGCACAACTTTGGCACTCCAGCTGTTGGACTACAACACCCATCATACCTGATTACTGTCTTCTATGATTCGGGGTGATGGGAGTTACAGTCAGTGGAAGGCCAGCTTGCTGGACTAGAAGACCTGCAAGGTCCCTTTGAACTCTGAACAGTCTATGGTCACCAGCCTGGAAATGTTCTCATGTTGACCATGTCTACATTTGCCCAATTTTGTGGGTTTGGAAAGACACAAATGGTTCACTTGTGCTCTTAATTCTACTGCCATTTTTCAAGGTTCATGCCCTGCTAATCAGAGGCAGGAACTCTTTCCATGGGAGAAGGGACTGTCTGTGACTTCTGCTGCGAAGTGAGAAGTCAAGACTCCCCAGCCATGATACTCCCCAGCAGTTTTTTTGCCTACAAGCAAGATCTGCTCATGAGCAATCCAAGGGTTTGCTGCTAAGCCACGGGGCAACAAGCAGGAACTCTTGTCCATGGACAGGAACTGTCTGTGATTTCCACTGCGCAGTGAGAAGTCAAGACTTGCCCAGCCATGGTACCTTCACTCTCTGCCTCGCTCTGAGCAAACTGTCTGCTTGACCAGCCTGCTTGACCACCAGAAGCCAGACCACCACTCCCAAGTTACTGTTCCCAGCTACAGCCTCTCTCCTTCAGCTGAAAACCCCACCGCTCTCAAGCCTCTGATCCTGGTAATATGCTGCCTTCACAAGCCTTGGATCCCTACTTTCCTCCTCCTTACTAATCACTGCTACCCCCTTCCTAACCCCCCCTTCCTCCTCCTCCTTTCTCTGCTTCTCTCTAAATGTTTTATTTAGGATTTGTTAGAATGTTAGATACCTGTAATTACTGATTGCACACACATATGTTAGTTAGGCACATTACACTACACTTTGAATCGGAAACATGTTTTTAATGTGGATTATTTTATCCTGATGAGCAACTTTTTATAATAAAGCCCATTGAACTTTCTGAGTGTGTCTCTCTCTATCTCTGTTTGCGCACCCAGATCCTACAAGGTCACTATCTTCAAGAACCAATTCAGTTTGTGTATGATGTGACTTTGCCTCTTTCCCTCTGAGCATGTACAGAGTACGAAACCAGGTGTAGTTCACAACAGGGTCAACTGTTGCTGATGTTGGAATGTGAACGCTTCCAAGTTTTATTCCTTGATTCTGGTATTCCTTTGGAGATAGAACAGGACTACTCACATTATCAAGTAGTTCTGGGCTCTCTCTCATTTCAGGCCTCATACAGGTAGATAGCATGTCAGTTGTATTTACATAAATAATTCTAACCCTCAACAAGAAACTTACAGGTCAGCACAACACCCAGGTTGCATGCTTACAGCGGTGACCTCCACTCAATCCATCCCCATCCTGATGCAGGAATGCTTTTAGAGCTAGTGGGATGGCACAGCTCTGTGCTGTGCATGTTGAACTGCAAAGCTGCCAAACCGCAAGGCTTTGCTGGGCACGATCTGCCTTGTTTCTGTTGCCATAGCCTAGGTCATCTAGGCCTAAGAAGGCAGGGAAGGCATAGAATTTCCCTCTATTCCAGTGATCTTCACTGTTTTGAAAAAGGAGGCTGCAGCCTCCAAGAGGGCTTTTTCCACGAAGGGCTGGAAGGGGAGAGAGAGAAGGCAGGCAGTGGCTGAGGCAGCAGCTGCAGGACATAGAGAAAGAGACAACACCTGCGGGGACTCTAGCAGGAGGGTAGCAAGAGAGAGAGAGCTGGAGTGAGTGTGGTGGGCATGGCAGTAGGGTGGGAGAGAGTGCGAGAGCACATATGCAGAGGCAAGAGGAGCAGGAGGAGGGGAACAAGAGAGTGCACCACAATATAAAAATTGTGGTGGTGGTGGCGGAGCAGGGAGGAAGAGAGAAAGAACATGCAGAGGCAAGAGGAGCAGGAGGAGGGAAGTGAGAGAGAACACGAACATGTGAATGCAGTGGTGGCCACGGCTGTGGAAGCAAAAGAGAGAGGGCAAGCGTGCGGAGGCAGCAGAAGGAAGGGAGGAGGAGGAGGAGGAGGTGGTGGTGGTAGTGAGAGTGTGCATGGTGGCTGAATGGATTAGAGGTGGCAGGAGCGCTGGGCAAGGGAAGAGACAAGCAAGGGGCCACTACTGGAGTCTGCATGGGCCACTGTTGGCTTGAGGGCCGTGCAATGAAGAACAGTGCTCTGTTCCAAAGCTTGTTAGTGTCATTCTCAGCTCTATTGTGGAATTATTTGCCTCTGAAGCAGAGGTGACAAGTTCACAGCAACACCAAGAAAAAAATTCCCACAGAACTGTCCAGCATAAACAAAAGTGTCTTCCCTTAGAATACTGAAAGAGTGTTGGACGCCAGAGGTCAACAGGCCTTGGCAGAGTAAGTGCTTGAGCACCTCTCAGCTGCACTGAGCTCTAGAGCATTAGTTGCTTACCATGAAATAACTTCTTGCTGCTGGATTTGAGGACGTCTCATGTGGGTTATCCTTCCTACTAGGGATATGCAAACAGGTCCGAATCCGAACTAGTTTGTTGGCTTGATGTTGAACCAAAAACACATACACACACTCCCGGTTTGGCTTGACATCGGACTGAACTACCCGCCCCCTGGCCATTTGGGGAAGTTCGTGAATATTTTTTAGTTAATGGTACTTACCCTCTCTGGAGGACTTCTCCGAGGCTGTGAGGGTATCCCTGGAGGTTCCCCCCTGCCGCCAGCCTCCATTATGGCTTAAGTCACCTGGAGACCATTTTGGAAGCTACTATGCATGCGCAATGGGCCCATGTGGTCTGGGTCATGACCTTGCCATGCAGGGGCTCATTACACATGCACAGCAGAGTCCAAGATGGCTGTCACAAGGGCGGGGGAGGCCCGGAAAGTGTCAAAGATTGCTTGAACCAGGTTATTTAAGCCATAACGGAGGCCAGCGGGGGGAGGGGGAACCTTCAGGGACAACCCCCCCATGGCCTCAGAGAAGTCCCCCAGAGTGGGTAAGTACATTTTTTAAAAAAACCTGTGAAACCCACCAAGCCAAACTGAATTGGTGGTGGTGGAGGTTCGAGGGTGGCAAAACCAAACTTGAACCAAACCAGGCCAGCCCGTGTTGCACACACCCCTACTTCCACATGCTCCAAAGGCAGGACTATATAAATTAGGTAAGGTAAAGTGTGCCATCAAGTCGATTTCGGCTCCTGGCGGCCACAGAGCCCTATGGTTTTCTTTGGTAGAATACAGGAGGGGTTTACCATTGCCTCCTCCTATGCAGTATGAGATTATGCCTTTCAGCATCTTCCTATATCGCTGCTGCCCGATATAGGTGTTTCCCATAGTCTGGGAAACATACCAACGGGGATTTGAACCGGCAACCTTCTGCTTGTTAGTCAAGCATTTCCCCGCTGTGCCATTTAATTAGATTCTATTTATTTAATATGTTTTTATACTGCCCAAAACTCACGTCTCTGGGTGGTTTACAACAAAGCAAACAGAAAAGCAAAGCAAACAGATTCTATGTAAATTAGTTAGAATCTTTAAGAGCCTGGGAAGGACAGCCCCATCCAGTTCTGCATAGCCAAGTCCTTTTAAACTGAGAGCAGCCATGAAAAAGTGAAACCAATCTCGATCATGATGATTAATCTCAGTCATGAGCTTCTCAGCACTATTTTTGCCATAGAAGGGTTCTGAGAAGGGGACATAAGATATGTTAGAACCAAGGCCATTCTCCCACATACACGTATGAATCTTAGGAACAAAAGATGAAACTGGAATGAGGCAGACTGACTCAGGAGAGAAAAACACACAGATGTTTGCTGACTGAAAATGCTTGGAGCTTTGATATTCTTCTGGTGGATGCGACAGCTACTAAAAAAGCTAGCTTGAATGACAGCAGTCTGAGAGGTACAGAGAGCCCAATTGACCAGAGAGGTTCAAAAGGAGGTGACTGAAGGGCTTTTAGAACCGTGTGTAGACTCCAGTTTGGAAAGCAATGAACAGTTGGGGGAGAGATAAGTGTAGCCCCTCTGAGGAACCACTTGAGGTGAAGGTGACCTGATAAACCTTTTCTGTTGTGCATAGCTAGGATGCTTATTAATGAGGCCACTTGTCTTTTTCAAGTATTGGTTTTAAACCCTTATCCATCCATCTTGGAGGATAGCTGGTAGTCTACTAAATATGATAAAACAAACAAACAAACAAACCACCAACAAAAAGTTTTAAACCCACATAAGGGATGGCGGCCAAATTAGATCGAGGTGTGGCATCTACTTGCCAATGCTTTAATCACAGATATGCCTCACTACCACAGAAGCAGCTGTGGAGTGAGCTGAGAAACTAATTGAGTCCAATGTGGCATCAGCACATTGAGTCCAATGTAGCCTTCTGAACCTTCAACAGAGTTGTTTGATCTGTATAGGGTCTGTAGGAGGATTTTGTTAGAATTCATCCACTCATAAGAGGGAAGCTCTGACTATAATTCATCTGGCAGCAGATGAGCGTACAACCAATAAAGAGGCCTTGTGCGCCCTTCTGAGTGCTGCCTCAATTTTCTTATCCGAAGCGTCTGAGTGAGTTGTCCACATCCTTGGGAGCACTGCTCCAGAGAGGAGATCCACCACTGGCGCATTAGTAGGGGGCACTTTAAGCAGTTCCATAGCTTCTGGTGGTAGAAAACAACACGTGTTATTCATATGCAATGGAGTTGGGCTTCTTGCTTGAAGCCAGAGCCAGCCACTCTTGATTTACTATATCAATGAAGCACTCTGGAAATGGAATATTATTGTCCTTAGCTTTTGACTTAGGGATAACTAATGCATTGGCTGTTCCTCATGGGATGGGAGCAACTGCAACACCAGTGTGAGAATAGCCTTGTTAAGGAGAGGATGAAATGAACAGCTCTGAGAAATTCTCCATCCTCTAGAGTCCTGACCATTGTCTGGTTCCTGTTGGGAGTGGAGTGGAGTCTGTTTCCACAGAAACCATCGGCTGTCGAGGGCTTGGGGCTGTATCAGCAAACTCTGAAATATTTGGGGCATCTGGAATATTGGGATGAGGATCAGGTGAATCATAATCAGAGATCTCTGAGGAATGCCCACCCCCACCAGTCCTGGCCCTATAGGTTTTACAGGATTTTGAAGAATGCTTATTGTGCTTCCTCCTCCTTTTAGACTTTTTGGAAACACAGCTAGATGAGGAAGGAAAAAAGTACCTGGCTTTTAATAATTGTTGAGTGTTTTAAAATTGTTTTAATAGCTGTTTTGTTCTGTTTTTCTTGTATATTTGTGTGAACTGCCTAGAGCCTTTGGAGTCAGGTGGTATATAAATAAGTGGAGAAAAATAAATAAATAGATAGATAAAAGAGGAAAAGGGAGATGTTACCCTTCTTCATCTTTTGCGCTTTCCCCCTTTAGAGGTTTTACTCTGCTGGAAAAGCCTGCAACAGTACTGATTTAAACCAAGTCTACCAAGCAAGTGGTACCTCATTAGCTAAATCCTGTGAGTGGTGAGCAGGATTGGGGGCAGGATCTGTCAAATCTATCTGAATAGAGAGCGGCCGAGCAGCTCAGGCTTCATTGGCTGTATGGGCATCTCTGAAGGGTGGCTATCACTTTGCTGGCTGGAAGCTCTGCTGTTCTTGGCAGCTTTGGCTCTTGTGGTGCACATGCAAGCGCCCTCTCCCTGGTTCTGGTGTGTGCTGCAATTTTCGCAGCTCTGGGCACAGTGTGTGCAGTGTGGCTCCCCCCACCTCAGCTCTGTTCTTCTCATGGTTGTGCCGGCTGCCCTTGGCCTCGATTATTTCCTGGCTGTGTGGGCCACTCCTGGCCTTGATCTCCTCCCAGCTGCGCAGGCTCTGCCAGGGTTTGGACCCTGTGAGTTCAGGCACAGCCAGGGCAGTTGGCAAGCTAAGGCCTGAGTAGGCAGTCGAGGGCAGGAATCAGCAACAGTAATAAGCCACAGTAATAATCTGTTGGGCCTAATCACCTGATGGCAAGAGACCTGCGGTCCAGGGGCACTCAGTGGTGGCGAGAACCTTGTGGTGCTTGGCACACTGGCAGGCCATTTGGTGAAGAAAGCAGAACCTTTTTTCCCCTTGGGAACAAGGACCTTTGTAATCTTATGCCCCAGACACTGCATCACCATTAATTACAAGTGAGAGGAGGGAAAAGGGGAGAAAGAGCAAATAAAAAAATAGTATAGCTAGGAAAATAAAAGGTTGTGTTTTTTTTTTAAAGGAATGCAAAGCAGCCAGAAGAAGAATTTGTAAGGCTGCAAGCTAAAGCAAAGAACAAGACAGAAAACGTAACAAAATCAAGGCTTGGAATGAAAAAGAGAAGAGGGTCTCTGGAGCAGGGCACAGGACTAAAGAAACTGGGTGGGGCTATCCTTCCTAGGCTCTTAAAGCTTCTAACTAATTTATATAGTCCTGCCTCTGGAACACATGAGTAACCAACATAAGATGTCCTCAAGCAGCAGCAGAGAAATGGCTAGCTAACAACAATTTCAACAATAACCAAGGATCAATCTAGACAAGGTGTTTACCAGATGTTTAGTACTTGTAAGGTTTTTTTCTTAATAGTGGCTAGATTAGGACTGTGGCATGAGGGGAGGGAAACTTTACCTGGCCTGCACTATGGTCCCAATATAGATTAGTCCTGATACAGCTGCTATTTTCCTTGGAAGGGAATCTCCCATTGACATCAATGGAATCTCTGTGGGGGCAATGGATTAAAACCCCTCTCCCCCACACCATGGTCCTAATTAACAGGGCCCCCAATTCAGGGCGGCGGGAGGATGAGACATTCAAGTACTAAACACGCAGTAAACATCTCATCTGACCCAAAGAAACATCACTGCTGAACAAGCCACCGGTGAAAATATAGGTACTAACCTAAGACCATCAAGGGATATTTGGGCACCATTATCCTCCAAACAAGTTCTGCTCCACATTTAGCCATTGGCAAGAGCACAATTATGAACATACTGTTTGTCAACAAAAAATGTTCTCAAAATGGATAAAGAGAAAAGGAATAAGAAGATGGTACCCTGTTCCAAAGGGGTGTGCATTCTAAAAGAGAAACTTGGGGAGACACCAACCACAGCCATTGGGCAGGATGCTATACTGGATTGAATAGACAGTTACTCTCCCCCTACTAAATATAAAAAGGTACTTTTTTGCCCAGTTAGCAGGAGTAAATGTTTAACAGAGGTAAATGGCAAGGATTTGGTAGAGAGAGCTTTCTTCCCATGGTCCTAATCATGGATAGGTGAATCCCATTTACCTGATTGCCGGCGTCCCTGTCGGGAATGTTGAGGAATATCTTCTGCAGGTTGGTATGACCAGGACTTCTTCAGCCGCTCTGGACTATATTTGTAGCGAGAAGGATCTAAAAGGAGATAGTGGGATTATGTGAAAACCTGACCACTGGCCTGACCTGGCATGAGTAGGCCATGGCATGAATGAGCCAAGCTAACACCATCTATATCACCATTGCTACCCTTTGATTGTATTATTGTAATGGCAGAGGCTCCAACAGGCAAACTCAGGTTCAAGTTCTCAACACAACAGGGTGACAATTATATTCAATGCAAGAGCAAGAGACTACTCCTCAGAACCTCACTCTGCTAATTGTTGCTTCTCCTGCTCTGTACATCTCCCAAATCAGATTAAAAATGTGACCCCAATGAGGCAGATTCTATTCATAGTCTACAGTTGAGACATTCTGACATCAGCAGAACAGGCCAGTAGATATTACACAGCAGGCAGAGAGGAAGGAGGCAGGAAAAAACTTGTGAGACAAGCAGCAAGCAAACTTACAGAATGAGTCCATTTCCAAGATGGCTTCTTTGGCCTGAAGAAAGAAGATATTAGTTTAGCATGACTGAGGTAAAAAGGAAAGTCATACTCCTGAGAACTAAGTTAAGAGAGAAGTTCTAATTCCCCTTCCCCAACCAAAGAAGAAAAGAGAGAGATGCGGAAGAGGAAGGGTGAGGATGCATTCTCCCTGAATGCCAAGGAGAACGAATTCTCCTGCGAACTGTTTCAGACATTCATCTCTTTCTCAACTGAATAAAGGAGCCAGAAAAATGCACAAACATGACTAACGTTCTGGGAGATCCCGGGCATAGTTTTATATCATTTTAGAGAACATAGCTTGGCTTTGGGGGATTCAACAAACAATCAGGTTCACAAGCACAGACAAGTTCCTGCTGAAGACATACATTACAAAAGTATTGTGTAGTGTGGCAAAGGTGGCTAGAAGAATGAACACAGTTATCACAAACACTCCAAAAAAATTTAAAGGCTCAGACTAAATCTTAGAGCAAAGCAGAACACTCTCACTTTCTGAGGGATGATGGCATGGTGGTTTTCCAGGATCAGACGCTTAATGTGGTGAGTCCAAACACGCTTCTCCTCCCCGGATTTGGCCTATTAACAGAAGTACATCCCATGCAGTTTTGAATACAGGATGATTCATCAGACCCTGCTGCAGCTCAGTCCTTGCAAGTCCTATCACTCTTTGCTGTAACCTTAAACTGCATACCACCAACCTCCACTTTTCCTGCACTCCGTAGATCACACACTATGATCAATATTTAGCACTCTTATCACTGGGTAATTATTCCACATGCATAACCCCACAACACCTGGCACTGCAGCCCACCACTACTAAACTGGTCCAATTCATGACTCACATGTTCTTCCTTCCAACTTCATTTGATTTTTGTATTCTCCCATCGGTACTAATTCCCCCCGTCCTCCTACTGGCCTTCTCATTCCCACTCAGCACCTGCTTTCTTTCACCCAGCATCGAGCACCTATCTAGTTCCTCCCCACACGTCTGATTGTCCTTGCACTTTTGTCCAAGGACTCATGCCAATGGCTCATCACCTCACCTGGATGTTATACTGCTGCTTGCTGTGCTTGTAATGGGTGACTGTGAAGCAGAGTGAGTCTCGGGTGCTTTCAATCAGCATCAGGGAGGAGCACTTTGGGAACAGAAGCAGACATATCGATGCAATGCACTTATTACAACCCTGCCTCCATCCATCAACCAAGTTTACCATCTATACCCTATTAAAGGACTGTAACGGCAAATTTCAGTGCCTGCCTTCCTACTGAGCAGCTTCCTGAAGTGGAACTAGTTCACTTTTGTTACCTGAAGACAGGATATAAGGAGGATCTGATGTGAATGGGGCTGTAGCTCATTCACAGGGCACATGCTTTGTATGGAGAAGGTCCCAGGTTCAATCCCAAGTATCCCCAGGCAAGGCTGGCAAACACCCCTCTCTGAACTGCTGCCATTCAGTCAAGACAATACGGAGCCTGAGGGGCCAACGATCTGACTCAGTCGAAGGCTCAGATCAGCAGAAGGAAGTTTCATGTGCTTAACATTGGGAAGGATTTCAGTTAAACAACACACATCATCATCTGTTCTTGTGTCTTTGAGCTGGGCTGAGCTACATACAGAGTAAAAACAGACATAGTTTGATGGGTCAGAAGAAAATATAGGATTAGGGTGAGTTTGGGGCACGGTCTCTGTATTCCATTAAATTCTGATGAAAGCCACCATTGCAATTTCTGTACAAGCCAGAAGCACCAAAGTGTGTGTGTGTTGTGATCATGTGTGAGAAATGCTTTTTAAGCTGTGTGGAAGTAATAGCAAGTGCATTCATATTTTGTCACTCCCAATAGTTACCACCCCACTGGTTTTACATTCACAATTACAAACAATAAAGGTTCTTGTAGCACCTTAAAGACCAACACATTTTTTGCAGCACAAGCTGCACATCAGATACAACTCCTCCTCAGTTCTATAACCAGAAAGACAGCTTTCTCTACTATTACTCTTGTTGTGAATGGATCACTGAATTCACTAGTTGTGAATGCAACTAGATACTTGCCTCTTACATTTTCACTTTACATAAATATCATCACTCATTGAACCTCTTCCATCCCATCACCCTTTGACCTGACCTTAACCATTCCGCCCCGCTTTCTCTATCCACATATGTACATATGCCAATGAAGGAGGACACTTCATGCATCTGATGAACTCCAGTCCATGCAAACTTCTAGTCTGTAGTAGCAAAAACAGAGTCTTGGCGCACCTTAGACGAACAAATTTATTTTGTCTAAGGTGCACCAAGGCTCAGTTGTTTTTGCTGCTACAGACTATCAGGACTATCTCTCTGGAAGTTGTTGTAATCACTAATGCAGATTTCACAGGCGAACATCCACTTCATTAGCACGCAACTGGATCTAACATAGTTTGAAGGATGACAAATTAAGTGACTTTTGAGTATGTAAGTATTCAAGTTTGTGCCTCTCCCTAGGTGTGTATAGGATTATGCTGACAGGAAGAAGGCAGCAGAAGTGGAAAGAAATAAGAAGCATAGTCATATTTGCCCTGGGGCACTCTATACCAGATTGTAAACTCATTCCAGTTTAAGCTGTCAGGCATGAGATCCTAGACTGACCAAGAATGAAACTTGCTTTCAGTTCCTCCTGCCCTCAGATACCCTCCTGACCCCTCTGAAGTAGACAGGGAGACCTAATGACACAGACACACTCACCACCTATGCAAGAGAATCAGAAAAGTGAGCCCACTTACTGGTATGTGGCTCTTGTACACATAGTGATCACCTCGCTTCTTTGTTATCAGTAAGATCTTGTCGAACAAGAAAAATGTTCTCTCATTCCTGACCCGATGGACACGGAAGGTACCCTCCAGGACTAGCTCTCCATAAGTAGTGAGGTCTGGGCCCTTCCAGTTAATAAGCAACGACTGAATTTCCTGTAATCAGCAAGGGGGGCGGGAATCAGAGAGAAGGTTAAATACATTTTAGGAGGCACTTCAAGGCAACCCAAATACAGCATGAAGATATCTGGATTGGTTCAAGTTTTCCTAGTATGCCACAGAATTTCAGCAATCTTAAACAGGTAATTTGAATCTTGAAACAACTGGAGACATTTAAGCATTTTTAAATTAAAAGCAATCTATATTTAACCATGGACAATACATTCATTTCAACACCTCTCAAGAGAGAAGATCCTCCAAAATACATGTAACATTTTCTCCTTACCAACATTCCTAACGTTCTCCAAATCTGTCAGTGGCCTTAAGAATGAATTTCTACTATTAACCAAAAAAATGATCTGAAGCATTTGGTTTCTTTCCCAGAGGGTATAATTCTTCTGCAAAAGTTAAAGAAAGAAAGCCTAAGCATTCTAAGTATTTGTCCTACTTACTTTGACATTTCCTAAGATCTTCCAAACTAGAGAGATGGGGAAAGTGAATTGGTTCAACCTTACAGAATGGTTTCAGGCTGGACCAAGGAAGCCAGTGAACACAAGGCTCAGATTTCCCTTTGTGCTCCAGCATTCCCTCTGCATTCAGAGGATTCTGTCTTCACAGCTTAAAGCCAGAAAGAGCAACATAATGATTCAGAGATTGAAGTCCTGTATCATCACAGGACATTCTCTCAGCAACTCCTGCATCTTTTCCAAACTGAAACCTAGAAAACGGCTCCTGCAGATCAAAATCTGACCCCACAGGTTAAATAATAAATACCACCTCCCCATAAAGTGCTTTTTAGCAAAAGTGTTGCTCCCACCGTCCTCCATCACCCTGAGCGGGCTGTTACAAGTATAAAGCATTCATCTTTATTTAGTACTCTCTGTTTCTTTAGTGGTGCTCTTTATTGCTAATCCACATTTTGTTTCCCGTCTGTGGGTATCAACCTGCCTTTGTCTTTTAGGAGACTAAAGAACCAATTGCCCCAGACGAAATAACTTCTTTACTGCATATTGTTTTTGCAAGGTGCCATTATACAGGTGACCACTCCCTGCCTAGATAATTTACATTGACTTCTGGAAGGTAATTAGCTGAGAACAGGCAGGAAAAATACACACACACGCTATCAGAACCTCAGGAGCAGTAAAATTTTAATGGCATAGTTAGGAAGTTTGTCATTAATTTCCCAAAAGATTGTTCTTTAGTGTTAATGCTAAATAAGTGTGTGATCCTCACAAGGGTGTCTACAAGGCAGCATAATGTAGAAAGGGACATGCAGGATGAGTGAGCTATAAAAGAAAGAGGTGTGAAATAACAGGTACTGTACTTCGATTCAGTGGGTGCTATTTTGAAGGCATTTATAACACTTGAAATCATGTTGAGCCTTAAGTTCCAGAATGGCAAAAGCCATTTTCAATACCAGGGCTCAGCTCCAGAACTTGTTAGATATCAATAAAGGAATGCCTCTAAGAATGTGGAGAGAGCTTTTCCCTCACCGCTGAGCAGCCACAAACCTCTCATTATCTGAAATTAGAGGGAGAAGAGCATCCAGGACAGTGGGTGGAACTTCCAGGCAGGCTTAGCGCCCTTCTCCTTGAAGTTAAGCAGCTCTTGGTATTTGGGTGGGTGTGCAGAACAGGATAGGCAGAATGAAAGACAGGAAGGAACTGGGGAATAGCATCTGAGCTTGCTGGGAGAAGGGGACGGATTTCAGCTACCTGAAAATACCTGAGATTTTCTGTCTATTGGGAGCGAAGGAGTGGAAGTTAACCTTTTGTGAGCCGTGACCTCCTACTTTGAGGGAGAAACACAGGAGAAGCATGAACCAGCAGAGGACACTAACACAGAGAGCATGCTGGGACATGTAGGGGTATGAAAAGGGAAGTTAGATATTAGTATGTGTAGTATGCCTTTATTCGGTCATCAACCAGATAACAGCCATCATACAGTTCAGCAGACAGAATGGAACTACGTCAAGGTGAGCATCTCTTAAATTAGATATTACAAACCAGAAGGGGGGAAAGGAGTTCAGCACTCCTTGGGAGAATGGAACTAACCATTTTTGTCTAGAAAAGCCCAACCATTCTACCCTCCAGTCAGCTGTATTTCCCAGAGGGAGGAAAAGCATCAGGAAAGACAGCAAACACTAATGCAGCAATGACATATAATTCCCATTATGCTTTCCAAGTCAGTCTAATTCAGTACACACCTTCTAGGTGTGTTAATTTATTTTCTAGGTTGCAAAAAGTGGCTTCACCCAAAATATCTGGAGATATCTATCAATTGCACTCAATCCTGTATCATTACAGCGACCTGTATCATCCTTTCCCCAATTACCTGAAGCCTCACAGCATGTTCATGTTTCCGTTTCATGTCATTGATGTACCAAGCCACGCAGGTCATGGTGTCAATGGCCTCTTCTACTACTTCATAGCCATCCTCTTCTAAGTCAAAGTGCTTCGCTATCTCCTAAGAGGAAAACAAAAATGGTAAGTCAGAAGCTACGAGATCCTCCAACACCCACCCTTTCCGCCATTTGGATCTCTGATCTGTACCCAGCTTATTGGACACTGAAGGCCCAGCAAAGCATCCAAGCATTTGACTAAATGACTTCCTACAGTTCTGAGAGCTTGTCTAAATGTTAGCACAAGTTTTAGGGGATCACAGCGTTGTGATCACAGCATTGACACTGGATTTGTATCTGAACATCAACTTCAAGTGTAGCAGAATTATGGGGGCCCTATGTTTATACAACAGTGGGCCACCCCAGGCCAGAAAGTTTATCCCTAGGCTGTTGTGTGTTGCTTTCTTCAACAGCTGAGGTTTTGCTTGTCTGCCACCCAAAGGTTGTTTGTTTTTCATGTGGGAAGTCCCTGGATGAATTGCGCAAGACTCACAGAAGGCACACAGAAAGATCTGCAATGATAACAAATACACTAACCTACCACATATCCCCCAAACCAGTGAACTAGCTGAAGATTACAACTGCCTAGAACCTGAAACCCCTTTTTTGCCAGCTGGAATGGACGAAAGCAGAAGAGAAAGGTAAAAGAGAGCGCAGACACTAGAGCAGGAAGGGGTTAACTGGAAGTTCTCTCCTTATGTTTGTGTACCTTTAAGTTTACTAGGAACCATGACTTCCCTGAAGCCATTATCTTGTTCTCCAAATCTCTTTAATGACCATGATTATAGTTTTTTAAAGCCCACATCAAATTCAAGAACTAAAGGTCATATCTGCACAGCAAAATAAAACCCATTTTACTTTAATTGGCTTCCTTTCACTCTCCTCTCTAGGAAGAACCATAGTTCTGGCATTGTTTTGCAGAAGCTGGAAATGTAATTCTCAGCACCCTCCCAAGATAAGAATGCTCTGGGTTCCTTACAGGACATGTGACAGTTAAACCAATTTAAAACCAGTTCAAGTTTAGTCTCATATGCTATTACCCATCTGACCTCACAGGATAAAGACTAGAGAAAAATATAACTAATGCAAAATCTGCAGAGACCCTAGAACACCCTATGGGGGTGGAGGCCCTGGACTTGGACCTGGAAGTCCAGGCATAAGCGCGCCTCTGCTTCCAACATCTCAGTTATGCTCAGAGCAGATTTCAGTCACATGAAAGTCACTCTTGCCTGTCAATACACAGGTAAACATACTATGTCAAGCAACATACAAATTGGATTCCCTGACAGTAATATAATATTCAAAAATGATTCTGGAGTACACAGATTTGTTGGAAAAAACTTTACTAATAAAGTAACAAATAACTAATTTTTAACTAATTCCATATTTAATCATGTATAATCCATCTAGGCAAGTGTAATCTCTGTGGCCCATAGAGTTCCACAACCCTTATATTAGCTTTCAACGGCTGAACAAGAACATGGAATTGAACTGAGATTAGCTTTTACATTATGCTTACTTAACCACTATTCTGTACTTCCTTTAAGAAGGAGATGGTCTTTTCATGGACAGAGATATGGATAATTTACTATTTTAGGAAATAGGTAGATGGCAAACGATACGCAGATTTATTCTCCAAAATGAAGCTAAACCCTAGCATCCCAAAGCTACTAAGTTAGAGAACAAGTAGCCCAGTGTGATCATATGTATTACCTGAAGGAGCAGGTGATATTTGAGGATGCGCTGGACAGGCTTGAGGAGGTAGGATCCAAGGGGCAATGAGTGGCGGATTTGTTCTTGCCGCTCGCGAAAGAACTTGGCCAGCTGTTTGTTCCTCATGCATTCAGTCAAAACTGCCACGGAACTAAAGGGTTAAATCCATCAGACTCAATGAAGAGCATCAAAGCAGACTATCTTCCACATTCCCTCAAGGAAAAGCTGACAGACAGGCATGCTCAAATACTCTGGTAAGAGACTGCAACACAAGAGCCTGGAGCAAAGACCTGGAAGCCACTGGCAGCTAGACTGGTAACGGAGAAATGTAATCACATCTAGGCAACATTTATTTTATTTATTATCTATCATATTTACATACCACCTGATATTTATTTTTCCAGGTGGTGTAGCATTCTGAACCACCTGCAGGAATTTTCCACTGCCGGGTATAGGAGAACCAGAAAATTAACTTGTTATGAGGAATGCTATCTTCTTCCAAGACCAAATATCATCCCAGAAATGTTCTACAGGAAACTCAACATGAGTTGTCTCTAGTCGAGAAACCTCCTTTGCAGAAGACTTTCTTTGGAGATTATGGCTGGGTTCAGACATAATATGAAACCGTGGTTTGTACTAATCATAGTTCAGCATCCACACCATGATTCGAGCTAGCAGACATTCAACCAAGGAAAGCCATGGCTTAGGGCAGCTTGTCTGCTTTTGTATCTGCTTAGGATTCTGATTCATCAGTTCATATGTTCCCTTCCATCTAAACAGCGCAGCAGCCTCTTAAAATGCAGCAATGGCCCTAATTGTAGTTTGTCAACAGTCTGTGGATCAGGGATAGGCTTCCCATGAGGCGAGGTAAAGCCACTGCCTCAAGTGGCAAATTTTGGGGGAGCCACAGTAGCAGCAATGTGCCCCATAGCACGTACACACACACACACACACCCCGTCTCCTTCTGCCACCAACCACCATTGGAGCAGTCCTTTGCCACCACAAGATGGTCCTCTGCCTCCACCTCCTCCTTCACGCCTGGCATGCACTTTCCTACCTCCCTCACTGGGCTAATAATGAAAAGGAGAAATAAGAAATTATGAAAAGAGCAGTGGTGTACAGGAGATGTTCTATGCACACAGGGTGCCTCTTTCCTTTCCAGAATATAGTAGACACTCTCTAGAATACCTCCTGTGCTCTACTGCTCTTATATAAATTCCCTCTTCCAACTTTTGTTGTTTTCAGACTAGCCTTACAGCAATGGGCAAAGGAGATAGGCGTGGTGCCCACACTAAGCCAGGCAGTGGCGGTGACAAGTGTCACTGCTGCCTGCAGATGAGAAGGTAGAGATGGGTGTGGATGTTCCCACACATTGTGCATGGACCTAGGGAAGTGATGGCAACTGTTGCAGCTGCTGCAAACAAACAAAAGGAAGGTTAGCATTTAGGGAAGTGGTGGCAGCAATTTCAGCCACCACACACAAATGGAAAAAGAGGAGGCATGCAAGGCTAGAGAGGCAAAATTGGTGCCCCGCCTCAAGTATGCTGAGGTCTTGAGCCGCCACTGTTCTGGATTCAGACATAATGGAAAGTCATGATTAGCACAAACTGTGATTTGCAAGTCAGCTTAACACGGTTTATATAACTGAATGGTTTATTTTAATCATTTGTTTTTCAAAAAGACACTGGTCACTGTCCCACAGGCTCTGCCCATTCCAGTGCAGCAATCAAGAACATTAGAGAAAGGAAGCAAACTTGTGCTACCAGTACAGGTTTGCTTATACTAGTGGTGCTCAAATCAAGAAATTGGTATAAAGATGCTCGAAATCTCAGAAGCCAAGGCTTTGAGGTGTGTGTGTGTGTTCATGTGTGTATACGTGTGCACGCGCACATGTGTGTATGTATATATATATATATATATATATATATATATATATATATATGTATGAATGAAACACTGAGCTGTACAGGAATAAGGCATCATTAGTTCTGCCTAGTTCTTTGCTTCTTGCTATGACTAGCATAAGCATAAGAAATGATGCAAAATAAGCAGACTTGCATGGTTGGATCCAAGCTGAAGACTTAAATTTGTTTCAGTGCAGTATTTGGGTTAACTTGTCCCAGATTTTTTTGTTTGTTTGTTTAAAGTAGTGAGCATACAGTGTCATATATACATGCTATTCTTGACTCAGCAGAGACAGAGGCTGCTCAGAAGTTTCTTGGGTGTAAAACAATTCTTTTATAAAAGGGAAGAATGAGCTGCCCAAGGCCCCAAGAGACCACACCTCCTTTCTGCACTGCAAAATATACTCACTTTGGGTAGTTGTTACAGTACTGAGTGTAGATATCAAAGTCTTGGCTCTGTTGGACAGAAAGAAAAAGGATACCAATCAGCAAGGGATAGTTGGATATACACCCATACCCAGTAGCACTAATCTCAACAGTCTACTTCCTGAGCATGCCCAGCACAAGACAATGAATATTTATATACCACTTTTCAACCAAAGTTCCCAAAGCGGTTTACATAGATATAAATTTTGAAAATAAATAAAATGGCTCCCTGTCCCCAAAGGGCTCACAATCTAAAGAAGAAATATAAGATTATTTTTTTTAAAAAAAAAAACATAAGCAAGAGCCCCTGGCAGGATGCTGTGCTAGGGATGGATAGGGCCAGTTGCTCTCCCCCTGCTAAATAAAGAGAATCACAACTTTTAAAAAAGATGCCTCTCTTTTCTCAGTTAGCAGCAGGGTGTAAAAGGATCACCAGTCTTACCCTACATAGTGCTGGACTATGCTCTCACCTCTTCAATTGAAGTACCTCTAACAAGGGTGGCAAGGGCGCTCACACGGGCAGTGCCTGCAGGGTCACCCCACCATACACCCCCAGAGACCAGGGCAATATCTACTCATCTCCTTACCCTGTCCACAAAACATCTTGCCACGGCAACAGGGTCATTGTGGCAACTGTCCAGGTCCTGCAGGAGCTCACTGAGCAGAAATGGAGAGAGGGGGAGAGAAACAACAATCTATCAGCCAGATACCCAGTGTATGTCCTTGGTTTGGTGTATTCGAGGCACAGCAGCACAGACACTCAAGAAAGGGAAGGCTCATGTGGCAGGCAAACTGCAAGCAATCCTTGCCGCCCCTCCAACTCCCAAATGTAGAAGCAGAATGCAGGGCAACACAGCCTGCCAAGATGCGAGCACAATGCCCACCAGGAGAGGGAGAGCCCTTCCACTGTTGCCAGGCAGACGTTACACAGAAAGAGAGGCTCCGACTGGTTAAAGGACCAACCAGTCCTGTCCTGCTCAGCAGCTATGTAATGTTTATCAGAGTAATGCTTGGAGGCCTCTAATAAAGAGCATTTCTCCCCCAGTAATGAGTCTCTCAGATACAAGTTGAGAGGCAATTTCTGCCACAAGAAAATTTTTAGTCTAAGCAGAGAAAAAGCAGAAGGGTAAACAGTTCACAGAGCAAGTGAGCAACTAAGTTGAGAGAGAATGCCCAGAAAGTCAGGAGCAAAGCAGGGAATTTGACCTCAGTTTGTCCCTGCCCTTCCTCCTCACACACAATTCTTGCTTCCCTTTTCAGGGGCGGAAACAATCTCCTTTTCAAATCAAATGTGCTAAGAAGATGCTACTGCTAAACCCCTCTCCCTCCTCCTGTCAGATTTGCCCAGCACCACTGAGGAAAACCCAAAAAGTGGAATATATACCTCAGTATTTTGAGTGTTTGGGGAATGCAAAAAGCCTTCTGGTTAGTTTTGAAAGGATTCTGGCTCTCACTTCCTAATAAGAGCAGAGTTGGGTCAAAAATGGGAGTTTATCACCCTTGCATGGGCTTCTCAGACTCTTACTGCTCACAACATCCAACTCTGCAAGCAGGATAGGTCTGATAACATAACAAATGGGTGATTTGTTATGTTATCCCAGGTGATTGTCTGCCAGGTGATTGAAAGTCCCAGGTGATTGTCTGCCCCTCCTCCCAGGTTCCATTGAGACCACTGGCTGGCAAACTTCAAAGGGTTTCAAGTTCATGACGGAGGGACAGGAGCAAAGATTCTGTTCCAAGGCAGGCCTCACATTGCTTCCCAAGGTGTATGTTATTGGCTGTGTGTTTAACAGGAAGTCACGTTAGCAGAGCTGTGTGGACAAGAACAAACCCAAGTGGCATGTGAAGCTAGTAAGTGTCATGCCAACCTACTGCCCATCTCGTTGTCATGTCGAGATTTGGACTGTTCAGGGAAGGCTACTTCCTGCTGTGTTTGCCTTCAAGAGAGGCCTATAGACTGATATAGGGAGACTGTGTAGAAAGAGAAACAGTGGAAATATCAGCGAAGCCATGGGGCTGTACATCACACTCACCTATTCAGCTCATAGATATCCTCAATATTCCCAAAGAGTGCACTGACTTGTTCTGGTCTCAGCAGCAGCTCCTGAGTGTCTATGATCTTCCCCAAGTAATTCTGCCAAGTCACATGATGCCATGAGCATTGTCATGAAGTAAACAAGCAAGCAAACAGGGCAAACTATCATGAGCTCCAACCACCTAAGTGTGGGGGAGCCGTGGGGGACAGCAACACAATCAATTCCCTGGGAAGATAACATGCAAACCATTGCCACAGCTCCCATCAGACACTCCCCATTGCCTACACTACGACCAAGCAGTATCCAAAAGGGGCAAGAACCCACTTTTTACACACCACCCCAGGCAGTAGTAAGCGTCAAAACCACTAGGCACAACTTTATGATGTTCACAGTGGTACACACAATGCACCCTATTCACATGATGTGTGACATGCCTGGTGGTAGGACTTTTGTGCCTTGGTCAGGGTGTGTGGGTGGGGTGGAAATCAGCACACCCTTCTGTGAGGAAGGGAGTGTGAAGTTTATAGCTGAATGAAAAGCACAAGGACTTTACCCAACATGGGGTTTCATGGTCTAGGTGGATGGAAGAATTGCAGCTCCTCCTAACCTCTTCCTCAGATGAGGGTCTCCTATAGCTAGATGACTCATGCCTAGACAGGATGATGGAAAGCCCTCACAGCAGTACACACCATAGCAGTAAACTGAGGAATAGCCCCTAATGGGCATGCATGCGAGCCAAGCAGGCAGACTCACCTCCACAATATTTCGCAAGTCCCGCACATACATGCGTTCCGACTCCACAATCTCCAACACCACACGTTCCAGATAGCTTAGTTTGGAGTGGGAGACAGCAGAAGAAAGGGAAGGGCTCTTCAGGGCTCGCCAAGGCCCTGAGGAAGCATTGTTGTTGGCATTGTGCAGTAGTCCAGCTCTGAGAGAGGAAGCATCAGCAGGTGTTTGGGCCACATCATTCCAATCCTCCATAATGCAGCTAGCAGGCAACTGGTTTGCAGGATGTTCTGAGGAGTTCATGCTCGGGATATCAGAGGCTGGAATCCTGTCATCTCTGCCAGGATAGGGAGTAACCAGGAGTCTGGAGAATTCTGTGAAGGTAGAAAGCTTGTTAAGCAACACCTAATTGTTACACTGAATTATGCAACTCAATCAGATACGCAGCTTGAAAGAGCGAGCGTGACAGGGAATATTGATTTAAATCATTTTTAAAATTGTTATTAAAATTGCCAAGGAAAATGCCAACAAAACATTAATTTAAACCATGCTAATTCATATATTAAACCTTCCTAATTCATATATTTCCTGAACAAACATGCATACTAATTGATTGCTACAACAAGTAAATATCTGTTTGCAATTAGAGTCTTTATATCATCTAGGAACATAATCCAAAACATCTGGCCATGCAGTTCACAAGTCTTTTGCATTATGGGATGTATACATGCTTATGGAATAACCAATACTGTATATATCAGTCGCTAAGAAAAGGCTCTTCCTTGAAGAGTGAATGCCTAAAACCTTTCAAAAACAAAAGGTGATAGCTACTAAGCAGAAATATGGTACATGACCAATTGTGTCATATTTATAAAGCTTGACTTTGAAAGCCACATGTTTTTGCTACTGGCTGGTTGACTCTTTTATGAAGAAAACAAACTAACTCAGCATGTCTCACAGAGTACAAGAGATCATGTTTAAAGAAATTGTATGTAGAAGATGTTAATTTCTCCATTACACTCACATATTTTAAATGAAATTATTGGATACTTAATATGTTTAATTAAATTTTTTAAGAATCTGATTTAAGAAATAATTTTCTAAATTACTTTAAAAAATCAGTTCTATCTATTCTGGACTGAGTGAAAAGCCTGTGTGAAGGAGGGCACATAAGGGAATGCCTTCTATACTATTATTTACTCTTCTGTCTGCTTAGCATATGTTACTGATCCCGCCTCAATTAGATGGTCTATAAACTCTGAGATGAGCAGGAATTTTATCCATCAGTTCCCTTTAATTTGCTGAATAAATTAAGTTTTATCAAGAATATGAGGTGTGTGCAAAAAATACAATTCAGGAGTAAAAAGAGTACTGATTAAAAGTATATTACTAAGAATTTAATTGACCATGAATTTTACCTCACAAATACAAAACCACACATACACAAACACACCCAACACCCACCCACCCACCCACACCCAAGAACAATCAAACCTACTTGACAAAAAGAGAATGATAGAATATTGGTTATATTAAACTACTGGACACAACTATCCTTTGGTTCAACTACTGAGTCATGCTCTAATTTCACTCTCTAATCGAAGCAGTATCCACTTTTGGCATAATCTTTGGAAAGGAAGCTCACAGCGCTTTCCAACCAACAAAAGGTGCTTATAGGGTTTTAGGCCTCAGCCACAGATTTTCGCATGCATGCGCTAAGTTACAGAGGTAATTTAAGAATGCAAGGTCAGCCTGATGGATCAGGCCCAGGGCCCATCCAGTCCAGCATCCTGTTTTACACATTGGCCCACCAAATCCCTTTGAGAAGCCCACAGGCAAGGGATGAAGGCATGCCCTCTCTCTTGCTGTTGCTTCCCTGCAACTGGTATTCAAGGCATCCTGCCTTGGAGGCTGGAGGTGGCCATAACCACCAGACTAGTACCACTGATAGACACTGATTTCATTATAAATATGAAACCTCTCCCTTGGGAAGAAAGACCTCAATGGGGGAGACCAGAACCTATAGCAAATGGAAACTGGAAGTCTGGTATAGATTAGATTGTGCATGTGTTTCGTAAAGCCAAGACAATAAGCCAACAGAAGAAATTGAGAAGTGTCCTCTTCTACTCTATTATTGACAATTGTTTGCCAATGTCATTGCAAGGCAATTTCAAGAAGATACATGCTTCTGAAATATTTTTAGCCCAAAATAAATTTTGTAAACAATGCAAATAACTAGAAGAAATGGGTTGGTCCAGGTTCCACACAGCTCCAGTTTAAAGCATCTCAGAATTATGAATTGTATATATGTATAGAAATTTTATCATTTCTTTGCCAATAGTGAAGCCAGATCATTGTCAGGAGACTGCAAAACTATTTGACTGGTTACACGTTGCAACTGCTCCTGCCATGGATAGTTAGCACAAAGATATTCCCTGCTCAGCTTCTCTGTGAACCGTGGAGAGCTCGAGGAAGAATCTTTCACTGCGCCCGATAGGGTTGACCATTTGATCAGCATAAAAAACTTGGGGAAGGAGTTGGTCTTTCTTTCACATGAAGCTTTGGAGAAACAGCAAGAGAGACTTGCATCACTTCTTTCCTTCTCCACACCTCAATGGAAAGAACACCTAGACTCCTCCTGCAAAGTTTGTATAAATGCCAGAGGACTCGAGGGGAGGTCAGTGGTAGTTACAAATAATAATTGTCTAAATGGCCCTTAGCCATTTTTGGAAGGGTGGTACATAAATTAAATTAATTAAATTAAATAATAAGTCAAGCCGAAATGTGTGGACCCCAATCACTGTCAGAGTGAGACACATTAAAGATCTATGCTGTGTGGGCTAGTCCAGGGCTACTTAACTGGGGTCCATGGGGTAGGTGCAGATGTTTGGTAGAAAGTGTTTGCTGCACTGAATTTAAATTGCTTACTGAGAAGCAAGAATAAAGTTATTGAAAGTAACTATCCTGAGTAGTACTCCCCAACCCACCCCTCTAATTTTTACTGGAGCCTTATGAAAATAATAATATATAAATAGGATGGTGGGGTGCGCCTATGGGCAGAACCTGGAAACCTAGGAGGTTTGTAGGCCAGGCCTTGAGTATTTTTCTTTGGATCTAGGAGCCAGCCCAAAAATTTAGCAGCCAGACAGTGGACACTTGGCAAAATTAGCAGATGTAATGACGGACATGGGGTGGGAGAAAGAGGGTAAATGGACTTCTTTTTATTCCCCTTACAAGTCTCTTCTCAGAAAACCAATGTAGTTAGTGGTTAGAGTGTTGGACTAGTACTGAGAAGACCAGAGTTCAAATTCCCACTCAGCCAAGAAACTCACTTGGTGACTCTGAGCCAGTCACACATCTCTCAGCTTAACGTACCGCACAAGGTTGTTGCAAGGATACCATGTACAATGCTCTGGGATCCTTGGGAGGAAGAGCAGGATGTAAATGCAATATATATTTATTTTATTTTATTTATTTAACATATTTTATACCACCCAAAACTCACGTCACTAAAATATAACAAACATACTTTCAACAGAAACAGGCTGCCTGGGCCTAGTAAAATTATTAAATAACTACCTCTGAGAACCACAGCTCCCAGGTGCCTGGAATTTGTCAAGCCCTGCCATACTGTAGTTGCGAAAAGATTAAGAACTCCTGGGCTAGTCCATCAAGCGGAAGCATTCTAAATACACACCTAGGATCACCGTTTCACAAAAAAGACTCCAAATCTGTGTCCCTAATCTCTTTGAAAGGAAGTTCTTCTGAAATCAATAAGACATGCTTGCTTTTGGGGATCCACAATCTGTCCTGGGGGAGAGGGGCTCTTGGGGTGGAGCTAAACAACAATTCACCAAGCCCCTGATGAAAGCATGGGGCAAGCTAAGCTAAGCAGTAGCACAGAGGAGGAAAACATGCAAGACTGGGGACAGGGGTTGCAACTCTGCTGGGGAAATGGGGGGTACACAAGCAACATAGTCTAGGAATGGGTGGTGACTGCAGGAGATAACATTGTTTTGCAAAGGTTTGGGATTCTCTCATGGACAAATCCTGCACTCCCGTGAGATTGCAGGTATTCTCACTAGAAAGGCTGCCGAAAATGGAAGCAAGTGAAAGTAGATTGATGGTCTGGCCTCTGGAGAGAGGCAGATTACTTGAGGTCAAACCCCAAAGAAAAGGAGGCAAGGATGGACAGTATTCAACCCCCGTCCTTCTCAAGCAGAGACATCCAGGAACCAAGCAAGGCAAGTCCAAAGCGAGGGGAAGTCTCACACTTGCCTAGGTAGGTAGGTAGGTAGGTAGGTAGGTAGGTAGATAAATGTCCTTCACTGCTCTGGTTGTTGGCCACAGCAACATAAAATCATAGACACATTTAGGCAAATACAAAATGGTTCAATATGCCTTCAGTTACAAAGTGCTCAAGATTTCCTCACACAGTTCTTCCTCTTTTTCTGGACTTTCTAGCAAAGTAAATATGTTCAAGATCAAGATAGTCAAGAAACTGAGGTTTAGGAAGCTGGTTGACATCCAGAGCAGTAATCAGGAGATGCATCCTTGCACGGAAAGGCTTCTCTTAACTCAACCAGAGTGTTGCCAAGCAGCAGAGTGCGCACGAAGCAGGAGGGAGAAGCGATTTCCCCTGCCCCCATAAGTGCTGGCCGCCTTTTAAAAATACGTCCCTGAGGATCATGCAGCCTTCAGGGATATATTTTTGGAAGGCAAAGAGCATTTACAGAAGCAGGGAGCAGTAAAAATTGCTCCTCTCTTCCCTCGTGCTCTGCTGCTCAGCAACATCCTGCTCAAGTTAAGAGCAGCCCCTCTGCAAGGCCTCAAAGAAGCCTCAGCTCCACTGCATCCTCCATTGGCTTCTCTGAATGTCAGCCAGTGTTTCTAGACAGTATCACTGAACGTAAGAGCTTTAGTCAAGTCAGGCTTGAATCCAAAAAGCACTCAGCCCATACAATGCCTGTCGAGAGTCAACAGGTCACAAAGGGGTTTTTTGGGTGTTCTCCTGGTCTGGCAATCAACACTGTTTTCACCAAGTAGCTTGCCTAGGGCCCACAGCTCAGGCTGTAAGTGATCCAGGAACCTGACAGACCCTAAAATCCTGTGTTCAGCTCTCTGGCCAACAGTGCTCTATCCTCTTTAGATCTCCTTTGGCAAAGAGCCAGAGGTAGGCATGTGGCTCTGGAAACATTTCACAATTCTTTTACTCATCTTGTAAGTAAAAGGGGGTATTGCAGGGGATATTCTAGACAATGCATGCAAGAATGGAGCAGCATTATCTGTTCATCAATGCTCTACTTGACTAAAGGCATATCCAAATGGTTATTTTGAAGGGGGACTCAGGCCTGATTCAGGCCTGAAAGTATGCATCTACTGGTAATCCAGTCCTTTGCCAGAATGCGACTGCCTGTCTATATTGGAGGCATCATGAGCACCAGGTCAGCGCACAGCCCACACAGTGAGTCATGCTGCAACAGTGCTAATCCTCTCAAAAGAGATACCTACATCTTGAAGACACCTGCTTGCCTGCCTCCCCACCTATGTATCAAACCTAAAGTGCACAAAGTTGTCATCTCAAAATGCACTAGAAGTGCCTCAGTTAAGCAGAATGTAAGGTTTATGACGGAAGGTTTTATTACAAACTGAATGCTATGATATTTTGAAAGGACAGATATAATAGTCACATATAGCCTCAAAAAATATTTTGCTAACACACAAAATTCATTCCTTATCTACAAGTGAGCATGAAAGCCGGTGGGAGGGCAAGAAGAGCAGAAACAGAACTGAGTAATTTCCATGTGCATGAAACAATACTTGCACCAGTCACTGTTATTCATGGATTACCTTTTTCTGTACAGACATCATTTTGTTTTCTTCCAGAAACATAAAAGATTTTCTAATTGAATGAAACAAAGTTCACAGGACAGGGGCCAGAGCAGAAAGCACTTCTTAAATATGAAATCTGAGTAGTCAGAAGCACTTCTCAAGTCCCTAGGAAGACCGTCACATGATATTTTCCCTATAACAGTGTATATGGGTATGGGGGAAAGGGAACCATGTACGACCTTTTACAAGGTAAAAGGATTCCCAGAATTTGTTGACTACAACTCCCATACTTCCAACTCCCAAGCAAAAGCCATTGCATCCCTCTAATCCCTGTTAGAGGGAACACTGTGAAGTACATGTGAAGATTTCCCTTCTGTCTTCACATACATTCTGTATGTATACACCCATACATTCTGGGTGTACGCCCAGAAAAATAGTTACTCTCAAAGTATACTGGATAAAACAGACACTTAGCAATCATGGGGTACTCCTCTGTAGGGAAAACCTCATGGGTGAAGCAGCTGTGAGAGTCAGTATCTTTTGCACAGTATCAGATTCCTAAACAGGGCAATGAAAGAGCAAGGCCCCCTTCTGAGGTTTTTGCACTGTCCCTGGGTTCCCTGCTAAAGTCCTTGTTCTTTCTTCTTTTCCTTGCACAGAGCCCAACATTCTCTCTCTCTCACACACACACACGCACACACACCCCTTTCAACCTTCCTCTTTGTGAAACAGGCACATGCCCTGCCATGCCTCCCTACTGGCTTCAAGGAATTCAGAAGGCAAACAAGTGGCAACAAGGCTCTCCTTTGCTGGAGCTCTTCGCAGCCAACTTCTATGCCCTCTCATCTTTCTCCAGCTTCCATCTGACTGCCGTCAGCAAAATTTCCCTGCTCTTTATCTCATGTCACAAAGTTTCTCTCTCAGCTACATCAAGGAAAGCCCAACATTCTTACCTAACAGTTTAACAATCCTTGATGGAAGCCATTCCAAGGTGCTCTTCTCCTCCCAGATCAACATCCCTCATTCGTTTGTCTGCCTGTCTGTCTCTGCAAATGCTTCAGTTGGTAAATCTGCCAAATGAAGCCGGGAGCTGCCTGTGAATCCTGAACAGCTGGTGAAGGTGTGGAGGCTGCGACGTCATTCACTTTGCACTCCTGCATAACCATGCCACACCCAGAAAAGTCTGACTCCTTATTTCCCACTAAGGACTTCAGCAGACACATACAGAGAGACACTTCCTCCCACACAAACATGAGGGAGAGGAAGGGACACAGCTGTTCTAGCTTGAAAGTATCCGGAAGCACTTTAATGTGATGACAGGCCACTAAAATAGCATCTTTTCTTGTCCTGGGTTTCCCCATCCCTGAAGTGGCCTAGGAGCTATGGACTATGTTTATATAAAGCTATTCATCCCAAAGGGACTTCACTGAATTATACGCAAGTCTGAAGTGAAGAACCCTGAGAGCAGTAGAGGGAAAATGGAACACTTCAGGAACCATGAGAGCTGGTGGGCCTCCAGGCTGCTATCAGACTGCGACACCACATTAATCTAGCAGTTACTTCTGTTTAATAAGTGGACTTTAAATTCTAAAGACATTCTTGGGCTGCAATCTTATGCACATTTACTTGGGAGTAGGCCCCATGGGGTAGGCCACCTAATGGTGCAGCAGGGAAGTAACTTGCCTAATGAGCAAGAGGTTGCTGGTTTGAATCCCCACTGGTATGTTCCCCAGACTATGGGAAACATGGTCAGGCAGCAGCGATATAGGAAGATGCTGAAAGGCATCAGCTCATACTACTGTGCAGGAGATGGCAATGGTAAACCCCTCCTGTATTGTACCAAAGAAAACCACAGGGCTCTGTGGGCGCCAGGAGTCAACACTGACTCAAAGGCACAACCTTTAGGCCCCATTGGGACTGTAGCTCAGTGGCAGGGCATGTGGTTTGCATTCAGAAGGCCCCAAGTTCAATCCCTGGCACCTCTAAGGAGGGCTTTTCAGCATGACTATGTATTATCAAGCCTTATGGGTAACTGAATAAGGTATACAGTGGTCCCTCGACTTACGTATTTAATCCATTCCGAACGCACGTTCGGAGGTCGAAATTTTCGTAAGTCGAAGAGCGCACCACGGAAGTCTGGAAACACTCGTAAGTCGAGGAAACCGCATCTAAAAATTCGTAGGTCAAGTAAGCTGAATCTAAACCGGCAACTACTTCCGGTCTTTTTTGTCGCTCGTAACTCGAAAACATCGGATGTCGAGTAGTTCGTAGGTCGAGGGATTACTGTATGTGTGTGTGTATATATATATATATATATATATATATATATATATATATATATGGAGCATATTCAGTAGGAAATGCAGCAGAGATAAAATTCATGACTTTTAAGAAAGTCCCATATTTACTTAAGATATAAGGTAAGATATATTTTCATGATGCCTTAGCATGGAGTTCTTGCTTGCAACATTGTTAAATAGATAATACGGTGTTATTTATGTGTTTTATCTTTAATAAAATAATAATAATAATAATAATAATAATAATAATAAATTACATTTATATTGATAGCATTTGATTTTCTAAATTGTATATATGAATTGTGATTTAAAATCTATTTAAAAATTTTTTAGTATGGTTAATATGTTTAATATGGTTTATTAGTTTTCCACTGCATTTCTCTTCATTTTACACAGTGTTGTTTTCCCCTCATTTGTGAAACCTAGGAGAAACAGCTGCCAGTCAATATCAGCAATAACAAGCAAGATGGTCCAAGGGTCTGACTCGATATAAGGCAGCTTCCTATGTTCCAAGTAGATATAGACTGGATTGAGCTCCCATACTTTCACAGAGGGACAATTCTCAAAATAGCCTCTGGTATGGCAGCCCCTCTCTGCATCAGCTTGCAGCCCCAGGTGTTATGTGTAGAAGTCATGTGCAGGTCAATAGCACACACATACCACTTTGAGCTGCAAGCTGTGCATCTATAATATAATGAACAATTGTGTTTGCACACATATATAGTGAGAGAGAGAGAGAGAGAGAGAGAGAGAGAGAGAGAGAGAGAGAGAGAGAGAGTGTGTGTGTGTGTAGGAGGCAATCATTAGACCTCTTCTGAAGAAGCCTGCATTGGATCCCTCAGAGTTAAGCAACTATAGGCCTATCTCCAAACTTCTGAAGCTGGGCAAGGTAATTGAGAGGGTGGTGGCCTCCCAGCTCCAAGCAATCTTGGATGAAACAGATTCTCTAGACCCATTTCAAACTGGTTTTCGGGCAGGCCATGGGGTGGAGAGTGCCTTGGTCGGCCTGATGGATGATATCCAATTATGAATTGACAGAGGGGGTGTGACTCTGTTGGTCCTTTTGGATCTCTGGCAGCTTTTGATGCTATCAACCATATTATCTTTCTGGAGCATCTGAGGGAGTTGGGGGTGGGAGGCACTGCTTTGTGGTGTTTCTGCTCCTACCTCTTGGAAAGAATCCAGATAGTGTACATTGGAGACTGTTGCTCTTCAAAATCTGAATGTCTGTATGGTGTCCCCCAGGGCTCCATATTGTTTCCAGTGGTTTTTAACATTTACATGAAACCGCTGGGAGAGATCATCAGGATATTTGGTGCAGGGTGTTTGGTGCACGCGCCGCAACGGGCGCATGCGTGCACTGAACTTCTCCTTTTGCCGGGCAACGACGGGGGCAGGGCCGGCAGGGAGGAATGCTGCCGCCCCCAAAACTTTGCTTAAAAGTCGAGCGCCAGAGAGGGAAAAGCGGTGGGAGGGATAAGTACTACCCCCCGCCCTTAAAGCTACATACCCCCCCCACCAGACTGGCCCCAATCCGGACCGGTTCGGAGGCCTCTGACATGGCCCCGGACCGGTCCGGTGCACATCCCTAGTCCCAGGTTGAGGCGGTGGCCAGATGTTACACCAGCTCCAGCTGCATCCATTTCTTGTGATAAGCGACCTCAGAACAGTAGTGCACATCTGATAATCTCCAGTCTTGACTTCCACAATGCACACTATGTGGAACTGCCTTTGTATATAGTCCAGAAACTGCAGTTGGTACACAATACGGCAGCCAGGTTGGCCTCTGGGTCATCTGGGAGAGACCATATTACTTCTATAGTAAAAGAGCTACACTGGCTACCTGTAAGTTTCCGGGCAAAATCCAAAGGTGCTAGTTACAACCTATAAAGCCCTAAACAGCTTAGGCCCTGGGTATTTAAGAGAATGCCTTCTTCGCCATGAGCCCCACCACCCATTGAGATTAGTGATGTGCCCGGACCGGTCCGGAGGCCATTCTAAAGTCCTCCGGACCTGGGTGGTTCGGGCGATTCAGGTGGGGGGGTTGCTTTAAGAGCGGGGGAGGGTTTATTTAAGAGCGGGGGAGGGAGACGTGATGTGCGCGTGCGCAGAAGACTTCTGGGAGCCTTTTCGAGCGAAACAGGGGAAGGGGCGGCAGGGAGATATCCTGCTGCCCCAATTACTAGAAAAACTACGGGCGACAGAGGGGGAAAGCAGCGGGAGAAGTAAGTAAACCCTCCCCCCGCTCTTAAAGCAACCCCCACCCCAGTGCCGGACCGCAGTTCAGCGGTTCCGTGCACACCCCTAATTGAGATCATCTGGAGAGGTTCGTCTGCAGTTGCCACCAGCTCATCTGGTGGCTACTAAGGGACAGGCCTTCTCTGTTGCTGCCCCAAGACTCTGGAATGCACTCCCTGATGAAATCTGACAAGAATTTTTAAAAAGTCTTTACTATAGACTTGTTTTGTCATCCAAGCTTTTTAACTGGACTGTAGTTTTAAATGGTTTTAAGGTCTTTATTTTTAATCTGCCATGTTGTAAACCACCCAGAGACGGAAGTTTGGGGCAGTCGACAAATTTGAAAAATAAAATAAATATGCTCCTCAGGCAACCCAAAGCAGCTCACAGGCAAGCCAGGTTTGCTACTGTGCAAGATGAAATTAGCTGTGGCTTGTGGCTGAAACACATAATAGGCCATGTGTGCAATCTCCCCAATTCTGGCCACACTGACTTTTCATCCAAGCATCTACCTGGGAATAGGCAGGCTACAGACAACCTTCTCTAGTCAGGGATCAGTCTCCAAAGACTGAGTACAAAAGCATGCTTGAACACAATGTTATCCTTCACCTCCCAGTGTGGCATTGCATTTTCAACCTGAAACCCCCATCTTGATGGTCTGACATGCAGCACACCTTTTGTCTCAGATGGGGAAGCCTTCTAGGAATGACTCACACTGGAATCTGTTGGCATGACCAGTGAGGTGCCTAGGTCATTTTGGAGCCCAGACCTGAAGGGCTTCAGAGCCCTTCCTCCCTCCTTGAGCCCCACCTCGCCATGAGGCGCCCCCTTAAAGTTTTAAAATTTCAGCAGCCAGCCAATCAGATTGCAGGTGTGGGGGAAGACTCGCCTCACAAGTGATGGAATCTTCATAGGGTGTGGAAGAGCTCGCCAATGGAGAAAGAGAGAAAGAGATCCCCACCAAGTTGCACACCTTGGCCGCAGAATCACGGCTGCTGCCAGGGCCTCTGGCTCTGACCCGACAGGCGGGGAGAAAAAGAGTGCTTTCAAGCCCCCAGGAGGCGCGGCAAGGAGGAGCACAGATAGTTTTGATTTCTAGTTTTCCCTGTGTCATTGACTCAGACTCCTTCCCTTTCTCTTTCCCACCTAGGCGTGGACAGGAGAGGACAAATAGCTTTTTGCTTTTCTCCTCCCCAGAAAAAGAGTGGGAAGGGATCTCTGGCTCGGATCAGCCTCTTTGCTCCCTCCACTAACCCATTCAGCCCTCCCTGGATAAACTGTAAAATCATAACAATCCTCAACATGAGCTTTCTGACAACCGGCCCTTTTCTGCCTGGGCGCTTTCCAGATTGGACACTACAACAGTGTCACTACATGTCTGTTAATAGTCCTTCCCTACTGCCTGTGTTTCTACATCACAATCCCTATGCTGTAAGAAGGTGCCATTCACATTTCTGATGCCTTCTTTCAGGTTTTATTGCTGTATTACAATCCTAAGATGTTTTTTTTAAAAAAAAAGCTGTATTTTCCCATTGCATTGAGGTTCAGGAAGTTAGAAAAGACTGCTCCCCCTGCTGGCAATCTGCGTACTACTTTTCACCACTGCTTTTCACCTCTGCTTTCATTTTGCACCCAAACTTGGCAAGGGCACACAAAGGGTTTCTTTCCTGTCCCTGCTCCAAACTTCACATGATAACAGTACCGTGAAAAGAAGCCGCTTGCAGCGAAAGGAAGCTGCTCCTGCTGCCCAACAACAAATGTAGTACACCGCTCTGGGCTCCTTGGAGGAAGAGCAGGATATAAAATGCAAAAATAAATAAATTAAGTAAGTAAGTAAGTGATAATAATAATAATGGACTAGGAGTAGTAGAACTCAGGCCTCCTCCAGGAAGAACCCTGAGCTCTCCCTCTGTCCTTCTTTAGACACTTGGAGGATGTGGACATTCAGTGACTGAGCACTGAGGAATATATTTAATACTTGCAGAAATTCTAACCTGAAACCATAAGGCTGGATGCAAGGGTAGGCGATGCTGACCTGAAAAGCAACAACCAGAAAACAGCACAAGCAGAGAAAGGCTTCGGGAGATGGGGGGTGGGGAGAAGAATCAAAATGGAGGAAACAGCTGGTGAGAGCAAAGAAAAGCAAGTGCTTCTAAATATGTGATATGATCCTGCTTGACATGTACTTCTTTGCTCAAATACTGTTTACTTAAGAATGGTTTAGAAGAAGCTGACAGCAGCTTCTGATCTAACTGGAGGACTTTGTCTGGCAGATTAAGCAGAAGTCAGCAGTATCATCATAGCAAGGAATAAAACATTCAGAGGTCTGTGCCTCAAGACATCTGAAGCCTCAAGAAAGATGACTGGGTCAGAAAGTAGCTTGCATATTGGGAAAGAAAGCTGTTTCTCATCCTAGAAGCACGGCTTCACTTGCCAGGACTCTGCCAATGAGCCCTGATCCAAATGCCTAGCCTTTGAAGGTAAAGTAATAGCAGTTTCCCTGAGCATGTACAAAGTGTCCTTCCCTCACCACTAAGGAGGATACAGACAATCCACATGCATCCAGGATTAGGGAGAAGAGCTTCTAGGTACATTAGAGCCCTGACACATATTTCCCATAATTTAACCACCAAACAGATCTTCTCTGGTTTCAGTGTTTTTTATCCAACATTGATCATACACTTGCAGCTTCTCTCTACAACCACAAGGATCAGAGCTTGTCTTTTTATTTTTAAATAAAATTGTGTGACGCAACGGGATGAGGTGTAGAAAAAGGAAAACAGATGAGTTCCAATTCTACCCCTACTTGCTATGTAGATTTGGGAAATTCTACTAAAGCCAAAAAGGATGAGTTGACACGAGCATCCATGCAGAGTTGGCCCTCATTGAAATCAATCAGAGACAGTGACATCTACATTATTTAGAGATATTTTTAGTCTCCAACTATTGTTCATTAACTAAAATAGAAATCCACAACTCTGCCCAAGGCTCACTTAGGCCCTTCCAGGACAGAGAGTCAAGGGGGAAAATCCATCTCACAAAACTAACTTCACAACATCACCAGACCAGAAAGTCAAACCATGCAAAAAGTGGATTCAGTTCTACTTAAAGTTCATTAGTATTTTTTAATGCTCTGCCATGGTTCTGATTCAGACTCGGGACCTGCTCAGATGTAATAGCAAACCATGGATTCCTGCTATGAAAGTGAGTAGGAGTGAGCCCCAGGCTCACACACTTCTCCATGCATGATCACAAACTTCCACTTCCAGGTTATAACAAATCACAGTTCTAAGAAGAGAGTTGGTCTTGTAGTAGCAAGCATGACTTGTCCCCTTAGTTAAGCAGGGTCCACCCTGGTTGCATATGAAAGGGAGACTAGAAGTGTGAGCACTGTAAGACATTCCCCTCAGGGGATGGAGCCACTCTGGGAAGAGCAGAAGGTTCCAAGTTCCCTCCCTGGCAGCATCTCCAAGTTAGGGCTGCAAAAGATTTTTACCTGCAACCTTGGAGAAGCCGCTGCCAGTCTTGTGTAGACCTATGGTCTGACTCGGTATATGGCAGCTTCCTATGTTCTTTCATATATGAATTTACCAAAACTACAGTTGGGCAAAATAAACCAGGATCACTCTGTGACTTTACCAACCACAGTTAGAAACCAAAAATGCAAGCTTTCAGTTGTATGCACAGGAAAACAGGTTATTTATTTATTTAGCAAATTTATTGACCGCCTGACTTCCTTCGACTCAAGGCGGTTTAAATTATAACAACAAAGTCAATATTCACGGGGGAGAAAAAAGAAAAAGGAGTAAGAACCCACACAGACGCACGTTAAAAACTAAAAGCCTGACAACATACATAGGTTTTCAGGAGCTTCAGAAGAGAGGGGGTATTACAAATCTCAGGAGGCAGAGTGTTCCATAAGGAGGGGGCTGCAACAGAGAAGGCCCTCCCACAAGCCAGGGCCCCGCCTACATCCCCTGGGCCCGGAACTCTGAGAAGGCCCACCTGAGAGGACATCACAGGGCGAGACTAAGTTGGACGGGAGAGGCAGTCCTGAAGGTACACGGGTGCCAAATCCTGAAAGGATTTATAGGTGATAACCAGCACCTTGAATTGGACCCAGAAGCGAACTGGCAGCCAATGCAGCGACCGCAGCAAAGGTGAAACATGATCATATTTTCTGCTGCCCATAAGCAACCGGGCTGTGGCATTTTGGGCCAGCTGAAGCTTCCGAGTCATCTTCAAAGGCAACCGCAGGTAGAGCACATTGCAGTAGTCCAACCGAGAGGTGACAAGGGCATGAGTTATGGTTGGCAGGGCCTACCAGTCGAGGTAAGGCTGCAGTTGGCACACCAGATGAAGCCGGGCAGAGGCTCCTCTGGCCACAGCTTCCACCTGCTGTTCCAGGAGGAGCCAAGTCCAGGATAACCCCCAAATCGCGAGCCTGCTCTTTCAAGGGGAGCGGACCCCATCAAGGGAAACACTCGAAACCAGAAGCTGGCCAGATAGACAACTGAACAAGAGCAACTCTGTCTTGGAGTAATTAAACCTGAGCTTGTTTTGGTCCATCCAAACCCTTACAGCCTCCAGACACTGGGTCAACACATTCATGGTATCCCCAGATCAGCCCAGGGTGACGATGTACAATTAGGTATCATCAGTATACCTCAAACCGACTTATGACCTCACCCAGCAGCTTCATATAGAGGTTAAAAAGCATGGGAGTGAGAACTGAGCCCTGTGGCTCAGGTTAATATGGTGAATAACTTAGTTATTCATTATGGAATAACTAAGATATGATTATAGCCACTAGATTAGATAGCTTTTTACAGGTTATTCTGGTAAGAACTAATCTGCCTACTTTCTTTTTACTATAAGCCTAATTGATAATTACTATCCTCACAAGTTAGCCCACTTCAGTCTTAAATGTTCACTCATCCACCATCTTGAATTGGGGTGGATAACATCATCACAAACTATGCCATTGAGCCATCCCTATGTGTCCATACACCTGTATCACATTTGGTTCAAACTGGTTAGGTGGTTTACAAGTTAGCCAACTTGTACCTCAAACATTTGTGCGTCTGCTATCTTGAATTACGGTTGATGACATTATCACAAACTATGTCTAGAGGTGTCCATACACCTGTACTCAATTTGGTTCATATTGGTCCAGGCATTGCAAAGTTGATAGGGCCACACATACATACACACACACACACACACACACACACACACACACACACAGAGCCAGGTGATCTCATAAACTTACTTATCTTAAGCAAAAAGAAGACACATCCATGGAGAATAGGTCTCTCAAAGGCCTATAGCCATGACAGCAGCTAGAATTGAACCTTCATGATCAGAGGTAGTATACCTCTGACTATCAGATGCTGGTAAGAAAACAACAGAATATGCCTATCACAACATGCCTGGCTTATGAACTTCCAGTGGCATTTGACAGAAACAGAAAGTTGAAACAGAGAATTTCACCACCTTATCTAGAAAAGCAATTACAGGTGGCCTTCGTTATTTTCACTTTTACTTAGATGAGTTTCACTGATAAGAGGATCCAACTTGGGATCAGTTTGTGTGCCCCTTTCCTCTGGTGTTTCTTGCTTATGAGTATGCTGAACAGTTCAAAGTAGCATCTGAATTAGCCCAACACTTCCCACTGAAAAAATCTGATACACACTCTTCATCGTTTAATTAGGTTTTTAATTAGGTTTTTAATTAGTTTTAATTGTTTTATGTTAACCTGGTTTTCAGGGTTTTAATTGTTCTGACAGTTTAATTGTTTTTAAGATGTTTTGTTATATTTATATTTCTGTTTTAATTGTTATTGGTTTTAATGGTTTCTGTTTTAATTGTAAACCGCCCTGAGCCATTTCAGAAGGACGGTATAAAAATTGAATAAATAAATAAATACAAGCCTCTAGGAATTTAACTAGCCCACCATTTAGAAAGATTCACTTTTGCATTGTCTTCACCTGAGAAAAGTAGTTTGGATGGCTTTAAATTCAGGAGACAAGAGAACTAGCAGGAACCGTACCCAATTTGGTTCATAGTGGTCCAGGCATTGCTTGTGTAGTTGATAGGGACACACACATGGACACAGAACACTGAGTGATCTCAGAAGCTTATTTTCCTTAAGGAAAGTAGGCTAAAAAGAATGTTCTATAATTGTGGAACATGCTTTAACATGGAAGTATGACAGATTTACTGCCTTGACTGAGCTGAAAGACAAGATACAAGCCATCCCACCCCAACCCCTGAAATCAGAATATAAGAAATCATGTGGCCCACCCCTTGTACCAGTGCTAGAAACATAAGGCAAGCCTCTCTTTTTGGCCAGATTTCTGCTTCTCAGAAGTTCCTTGCCAGACATATTAAAAGCCAAGGACCATAAGATCCTGTTCCCTCAGTCTATTCCAAGGCTGAGGATGAGCAAAAACTGCTTTCCTTTATTTTGACTTAGTCACATGTGAGGAGGTTTGGACAACTAGTCTTTTGACCTTGGGGAGGCTCACTTCACAATGACAAGACTCAACAGTGCCTGTGTCAAGGAAAAAGGAAGTACAAGTCAAATGTACTGCGAGTGACAAATAAGTCTTTGGAATAGCCTCGCCTTGTTCATATAAAGCATCCTGCTCACAGCACTCAAGAGGAAGTCACTAAACAGTCAATACTTTCACACAGTGGCTGACATTCAGACTAACCCAGCGCTCACACTGCACTAGGGTTGAGGAGGGACAGTTTTCATCAGTTTCCCAGTTTTCCCTTCACTCTGAAGCTCTGTGTACCTCTCAGAAATATGTCCCCCAGGGCATAGGAACCCTCAGGGACAAATTTTTGGTAGGCACAGTAGGCTTCAGCGCAAAGGGGAAATAGAAGAAGATAGCCCCTTGCCTTCAGGACCAGGATAGTGTTAGAGCACCAGTGCTGTGTTAGTCTGAATGTCAACCAGTAGGTTTGGCAAACTATAACAACTCGGCCAAGCCCAGTGCACCTACATTATTAACAATACAAGTCTTAAAAGAAACAAAGAGGCTTATGGTGTTTGGAGACTGGATACACTCTGGACAGTCAATATGTGATGGGCTTAAATATTAGTATGGCAGGACATTTGGCTAGTTGTCTCATTTAGGACTTTATTTTAGGAACTTGTTCTCAGCAGTTCAGCTTTCTGCAGTCATGCCTCAGACGTCTTCTCCATGCAAGTCGAGCTAAAAGCAGCATGCAAATAATGGTTCCAGCACACAAATACTATAACAGAAAGGGTCAGATTTTCCTCAGTATTGTGCAGGGGAAAGTGATATGATTTGGCAATGAACTGGATAACAAACAAGTGAATCAAAACTAAAGGGTGGCTGGCAGTGCTTGTAATGAATACAGTAAGCAAGAAGGAAAGACTGGCATATATCTCCTAATAAAAAGATAGTAGAGCATAGTTGACAAAAGCAACAGGTCTAGTTTTCACATGGACATAATTTAAAATGCAAAAACAAAAATAATCTAGAATATAAATGTAAGTGAGCAAAGAAATATAGCATTTGCACAAAAGTTTAAAGCATCTTCATATTCATATATCAGTTAGCATATGTATCTAAAGCAATATTTAAATTCCTGGGAAACAACTGGAAACTCTACCTTTTTAAAATTTTATATCCCGCTCTTCCTCCAAGGATCCGAGACCGGTGTACTACATACTTATGTTTCTCCTCACAACAACCCTGTGAAGTAGGTTAGGCTGAGAGAGAAGTGACTGGCCCAGAGTCACCCAGCTAGTATCATGGCTGAATGGGGATTTGAACTCGGGGCCTCTCCCTGGTCCTAGTCCAGCACTCTAACCACTACACCACGCTGGCTCACCCTAAGCTATTGTGTCTCCAGTCAAAAACACAATTAAAATTGGTGGTTATCTTCTGCTTTAAACTATGTGTTATGCTTATTATGTCCAGCTACCCTTCCTGATCCGGATGTTGCACATAAATACAGCCTTAAGCAATTAGTTTATCACTGATTAAATCCCTATAGAATAAAAGCATCTACCACTTTCGTCTGGAAGATCAATATTATCTTAGCTCAGAACAGAAACATAATAAAACAAAATACAAATACATTAAATGGCACAGAAGTCAGCAACAACAATACAAAAACCAATAAAGACAACAGCAGCAAGTAAATACAGCAGCAAAAGGGTTATATTCAAAGAAAATGGGTCACTGCAAAGCCCCATTGAAATGAATGGAAATTAAGTTAGTCACTAATTTGATTCACTGATTTCAATGGTGCTTAGTTACGACTAACTTTCTTTGGATACTACCCAACGACTTTCCGCTGCTACCCAGGTCAAACCCATTTAAACAGAAGCAACTGCAGCTGGCATCTGAAAACCAGGAAGGAAGGTACTCTTCCCAGAGCAGCGAGTTTCAAAGTCTGGGGGGCCATTACCAAAGGCGGCTGTCTTCTGTATCCACCCAGGACAATCCAGGTGGTGATGGGACACAACTTCATCTGTGGATCTCAGTGTCCAAGCAGATTTAAACAGCAGGAGGTAGTCCTTTAGACATTATGGTCTTCCTAGTTAAATGTCAAAGCTAGCAGTTTGAATTGGATTCAGAAACTAACTGGGACTCAGAGCCAAGAAAGATCATGCAATATTGATGGGATCATGCAAGTACCCCTCAAAACTAGAGTTATCACCTCAGTGAAGCTATATGGGGCTATTATTTTCAATTTTGTGTTCCCCCCCTCCTCCAATATTAAGCCATTGACATCTCATGGATTGTTTTCAATAGTCACTTAGAGATTGATGCAGATTCTTGGAGACTCCAGCCAATCCTGCAGAGTTGGCAACCCTAATCAGAACTTTGCTGCATTCTGCAACAGTTGGCATTTCTAAATACTGCATCCCAAGCAGTAGTTTACTGGAGAAGTGGGGTATACATGTTCTAAATAAATAAATAAATAAATAAATAAATAAATAAATAAATAAATAAATAAATAAATATTTCCAGAAGTTCCCAGTCAGGCTGCATTGCAGCAATCTAATCATAATATTATGTAACTGACCTGTCCTGGCTGCCTGTGAGGCGGCCCACCTCAGGAGGGTCTACAAAACCTTGGAGGATGTAGCAGAAACATTCTTGTCTCAAAGAGATTTGAGCTGAAGACACACTCAATGTTGTGCTACCTCTTCTATTGCTTCTAGAAAATGCTCTTGTGAAAGGCTGCACCTTCTTTCACAAGAGCGTTTTCTAGAAGCAATACAAGAGGCAGCACAATATTGAATGTTTCTTCAGCTCAGATCTCTTTGAGACAAGAATGTTTCTACTACATTTGGCAATACAACCACTCCATTAAGACAAAGCATTTTGAGTATACTGATTAATGTCAACTCACAAGACTCATGTCCACCAGCTTTCTGTTTTGATATATAGTCCATGGACAATCATTTATATGGTCATTTCCACTGTGGATTCTATTGTTTCTTGTTGTAGATACCATTGCTCTATTTACATCCAATTGATATTCCATACTGAATACACTTTCCAATTTAGTTATTTTCCATCATAATGTGGTTATTCTGAATCCTTTCCCTTCCCCCACGGACTAGTTTGATGGGGGATCTTTTTGGTTCTGTTTGTGGTACATGTGTGCAGATCCTAGTACGCTATATTTTTTGCTTTGTAGAGAAATCATGTCATCTATTAAATACTTAAATAAATGTTTTCTACATGTTTCTGCATATCCACAGAATCCATTTAATGATGTGCTGCTGCTACAAGAAGGCTAGGGGCTGCTGTTCAACTTCCCAGAAAATTCTGAACCAAGGAATCCATTCTCAGAACTAGGCTTTAAAAGGCAGCATTTTACTGCAATTGAAATTGGGTGACTTTTTTGCATTAGCTTTCTATTTCAGTTAAGCAGATTTTCAGCTATCTTTTGTAAACTTAAGAAGATTATATTCAAGGCTCCTATAAACCTTGAGGATTCATTTCCTCTCTCAACTGGGCCTGAACCATTAGCCTGCAAGTATCCAGATTCCAAAAATACCCCAAGAACAAACCTTATGCTTTGAGCTCCAGAAGAAAATACTGCCTCTACTACTGAGATATTATGGAAGGCTCCCTCATTAGCAATTTAAGCACACTAGCAATGTGAGTATATTTAGCAGTGTGGTTAAAGGCCAATCCATATGTTACATAGAACCAAATGTACATCCAACAGGAATTTGTATGATACAGGTTTGTTGGATTCATATTTTATATTTTTTTATGTGTACTGTATACCTAAGCTGTTTTAAATGAACACCTAAACAAGTGTAAAGTGGCCTTAAGTCATGCTGAAGACATGGGTACTAATTCCACACGTTTATAATGCTTTATTCATCGGGTTACCTAAATGCACAAAAATCCAACTTCTGCCAACATGTATTACAACTGCAAGATGTGTGTCTAGCTGCTAGCACAATATGATCATATCAGAAGTCCTGTTTTTGCAAGAAGTTAAACATGTGAAATATTTTATTGGTTGAATTAGTGATTTGAAATATTATGCAAACCTTTTGGAGACTGTCTCCCTAGAGATATAGACTAATTTCAAGCAGTTATGTTGAACATTCACAGCATGTGTTCGCCCCTTTCATTACCATAACAAGTTGTCCTAGTGAGAACTCATCAGTCTACTTTCCTTTCACTGTCTCTACATCTGGACTAAATTTGATGCAAACCGAGGTCCACGTTAGATCTCTTGCACCTCAAATGTTCATGTGTCCGCCGTCTTGGATTGAGGTGGGTGACATAAACTACACCATTGAGGTGTCCCTACCTGTCCCTACAACTGTACCCGATTTGGTTCATACTGGTCCAGGCATTGTTAAGTTGATAGGGTGAGGGGGGACACATGGACACACACACACAGAATGTCCAGTAATCTCATAAGCCTACTGGAAAGTAGGCTAAAAATCAAGATAAACATGTACATCTGCAAAAATAGCATAGCAGCTCTCCACATATAGCAGAAATCAAATGAAACACTTTTGCATATAATTGCTTAATTGGCAAGTTTAATTATATTCATGATTTGGGAAGCAGAGTTTGATTTCACAGAATCTGGAATTCTGTGCCACAATTTTGTCAGAAAATTAGGAGCTCAGGGAATTAAGTCCCATTTATATAAATTTTAGTGTTTGTCAATGCCAGTAACACACTTTCAGGTCCTTTTCAGTCACAGAAGCTTATAAAGTATATCAATGGCATGCTTCAGCCTTCATACATGGTGAAAAAAGACTGATTATAGAGATCATGTGCACCAAATTACATGAAAATCGTATATATGGTGCTACCAGCACGTACCTTAAGTGGTGCAGCAGGGAAATGCTTGACTAACAAGCAGAAGGTTGCCGATTCAAATCCCTGCTAGTACTATATTGGGCAGCAGTGATACAGGAAGATGCTGAAAGGCATCATCTCATACTGCGCAGGAGGAGGCAATGGTCAACCCCTCCTGTGTTCTACCAAAAGAAAACCACAGGGCTCTGTGGGTGCCAGGAGTCGAAATCGACTTGACAGCACACTTTACCTTACCAGCATTTGCATTTGGACCCTATAGAGCAGCATGCACATCGATGTCTACTCCCTGTGTCTTGGTGTTTGGCAATGGAAGGCCTTCTGTGGCTTGCCGCTGAACATCCAGCAGTGTGGGCTGGCCCTCAGACAGGTTACTCTTGCTTAGATCACCAGGAAGGTTTGGATAGTGATAGCCCCCACTGCCATGCCACAATTAAGATAGCTATGCTGCAGGAGCAGAGATGTGCCATCCCATGGTGGTGGCTGGAAGTTAACACCTTGGCAAGAGAGGATGCACCGCACAATTATAACTTGGGGACTTGAAAGAAGCCAAGAATGGGTTCCATAGGCTGGTCATTCAATGGCCTCATGGGTCACAGGAACATAGGAAGCTGCCATAAACTGAGTCAGATCACTGGTCTATCTGGCTATGTATGTATGTATGTATTTAAGTTTATAAACTGCCCAAACTTATGTCTCTGGGCGTCTGCGAGTACTGTCTTCACAGACTGGCAGCGGCTTCTCCAAGGTTTCAGACAGGAATCTCTCTCAGCCCTATCTCGGAGAAGCCAGGGAGGTAACTTGGAACCTTCTGCTCTTCCCAGAGTGGCTTCATCCCGAGGGGAATATCGTACAGTGCTCACACATCAAGTCTCCCATTCAGATGCAACTAGGGCAGACCCTGCTTAGCTATGGGGACAAATCATGCTTGCTACCACAAGAACCAGAAAGCCCAATTCATCCCATTTGTCTGTTTGTTTGTTTGTTTGTTTGTTTGATGGCTAGACACAGGAATTACTTGTTTTTGTGGCTTCACTGCAAAGCTTTGGTTGTTATGAGAAGTTGAGCCCAAAGCTCAGTAATAAACCCAAGACGTCTAACATAGTATTAAAATTCCTTGAAACACACTGCTACAGCAATCTCACCATGACAGCAGAGATGGTACAGCACATTCTTATATCAACAGTGGCCATGGTGAAAGATAAACCATCATCATCATCATCAATATCAATATAGGGATCTGAAAATTTAGGCTCAGCTTACTAGCCAGCCATTATTTGTGGTCACCACCAATCCCCTCTCTTCCCTCAGAGCCTTTTCTGGAACACAGGCAAAGGACTTAGAAGAGGAGTGAGTCTTCTGTCATATGCATTGTCCTGGGATATAGAGAAGATAAAAATGGTGAGAGCACTTGCCTACTGTTCAGAAAAGATTCCTATTGTCTCTTGCCTTCTCAAAAAAAAAAAAAAAAAGATAGCAGCAGAAATTAGACCTCTGGAGGGGCAACCTGCGCCGTGCAGGGTGTTCTGCTTGCTAGACGGTTGGGGGCTCTTGCCACTGATGAACTGGCAAATGGATTTTGTAGATGCCTGATCAAGATGCATGGTAGGGATGTGCACAAACCCATTTGGCGGTCCTTTTACAGACCACTGAACCAGTTCGGAGGTCCAGCGTTTGGACTGGTTCGGAGATGGGGGGTACCTTTAAGGAGCATCACCCCCCACAAGCGCTGTCTCCAAATACACTAGCGCTGGGCTGCTGCATACCTCCTTGCAGCCCCGGTCAGAATTGTACCGGAAGTGGCCGGTGTACATGTGTGACGTGCACATGAGCCACTTCCAGCACGATGCTGACCAGGGCTACAAGGAAGTAAGCAGCAGCTCCGCACCAGCATTTTTGGAGATCGCACCGGTGGGGGGATAGGAACATAGGAAGCTGCCATATACTGAGTCAGACCATTGGTCTATCTAGCTCAGTATTGTCTTCGCAGACTGGCAGCAGCTTCTCCAAGGTTGCAGGCAGGAATCTCTCTCAGCCCTATCTTGGAGACGCCAGGGAGGGAACTTGAAACCTTCTGCTCTTCCCAGAGCAGCTTCATCCCCTGAGGGGAATATCTTGCAGTGCTCACACATCAAGTCTCCCATTCATATGCAACCAGGGCAGACCCTGCTTAGCTATGGGGACAAGTTGCTCTCCTCAATGGGCACCCTCCCTGCTCCTTAAAAGTTAACACACACACCCGCCTCCTGGGAGTACACAAACCCATTTGTGCACACCCCTAATGCACAGTCTGCCTGTTTGCATTTACTGTGCTGTCAAAATTGTCTTTAGTAAGACAATCTTTAAAAGTCAAATATTTGTTATGCCCGCCCCCCCCCCCACACACACACACACCAATAGCCCTATTCAGACATTAAGTTGCACCTGCATTTAAATGTCTGTACACTGGTACATATTTGTGTGTGAATGACTGTATCTGCATTCATTTTAACAGTGAACCCACAGGCGCCTTAAATGCATGGAACAGAAAGCAAGTGTACTGCTGCATCAGTGTTCAACATAACATGTGAATAACTGTAACAGAGTACATTGTATACTTGTTGTATGAGTGTTGAATATAATATGTGAATAGGACTATAATGTAGGGCAAACATCTACCACAAATATCAGCCAACGCTTCAGCAGGCAATAAGCCAAGACATATTTCAGAGCAAAGAGAGAGATGTGGAACTTCCCCCTTCACATATTTGAACAATCCATGAATTGGAGAGGGAGAATTCCCTGAGGCAGCCAAAGCATATATTTTCTTTCACAATGCAAGTGGCATTTTCTAGTATCAAAATAATGCTACCTGGTTAGTTTAACTGGGCTTAGAAGTACTAAGGTAAAGTTAAAGTGTGCAGTCAAGTCAATTTTGACTCCTGGCACTCACAGAACCCTGTGATTTTTCTTTGGTAGAATACAGGAGGGGTTTACAATTGCCATCTCCCGTGTAGTATGAGATGATGCCTTTCAGCATCTTCCTATATCACTGCTGCCCAGTATAGGTGTTTCCCATAGTCTGGGAAACATACCAGTGGGGATTTGAATCAGCAACCTTCTGCTTGTTAGTCAAGCATTTCCCCACTGCACCACTTAAGGTAGCTAGCCACTTAAGGTGGTTAGTTCTCTCCAATATCAATGTCTCCAGTACTACCAGACAGTATACAAACATTAATCTACAAGTTTTCATTATCAAGTTATTCATCTCTGTTGTTGTTGTTGTTACTGTCAGTCACATAGGAATTCAAACTGTTGAGCTGGATAGGACAGAGTTGTGGGTTTTCTGGAACATATTGACCAAGATTTTTTTTTTCTGGGGAACATTTTTCTGGGGAACAATTCCAGGAATTTCCCCCATACTTTTATCCCTCTTATTTGCTTAATTTTTCTTCTTCAAATAATTTTACTGATGCCCTAAATAAATTTGTGATCTGGTTTGGCATGTTATTTTACCTATACATTTAGGGTGTGGGGTGGAAGCCACCATATTAATTTCCCTTGCTGAATATCAGAGTTTTTCAAGTAACCAAGCAGTTGAACTGAAATATTTGATGGGGAGATGGTAAAGACAGGTAATGTGGTTTGAACGCTATACTGGAATAAATTCAGTGCTTTATGCTGAAATAAGCATGTACGTAGTCTTCCCTAATCACCTGAAAAAATGTTAGTAACAACTTTGAAAATTGCCAAGCTTGTCTAATACTATATTGGCACCCATTCCTTACTAATTCATTTTATGAAATTAAAATTTTCCACAGGGGAAAAAAAATGATAGAGGGGAAATCCAGAAAACCCCACATCTCGGCTCAAGTATAATCTAGTCTGACTACCTACACTAAAGCAGTAACCTTTTAAATCTAAAGTTTCCTGTTAGGTTAGCTAATATAATAGACTATATGCAGCCTATAATCATCCAGAATATACAGCAAAGGTCGTGCTAATATAAGATCTGTGCAAACACCGACTACAGTGTCTGTACAAGACAATACAGTGTCTATCTACCCTAGTAGTTTAAACAGGAATTGGGAGGATAGGCTTTGGGCAAACATGAAATATGAAAGAAAGGGGCTTCCCGCAAGATCCGGTTTTTAAAAAAAGTGAATGAAGCTCAGCCATCCGGAGTTCAAGAATGATTCACAGGAAGGACAGCTAATAGTGACAAACACCATGGAATGTACCTGGAGACCTCTCTTCTAAGAACTGCACCTGCCACACCTTATCTTACCTATAACTGAGGAACTCATTCCTTGAACACCAATCAGCAGTTAAGCCGTTATTGCGCTTAGCACGAGGGCAGCCAGAGACTGAAGATAAAGGGCAGCAGATGCGGGGGAGGGGGCGAGAAGAGAAAGTGTTTTGTAAGAAACTTCAAACAGGTTCTGCTGGCACATCAGTCTCTGCATCTTTTATGGCTAGTACTGAGAAGCTTCTTGATGGAATCAAGATCTGTAAGAGGGCCCAAGGATTCTAGGTTGCTTAGAAAAACTATTTGTTTCAGTGGGTTATGTCTCATGATGAAGATTGGAATTTTCCAATCAGTGTGCAGTTTTCAACATGCACACTGAGATGTGAACAACCACCTCAATGATGCCTCAAGCAGAATGGGGCAAAGATTTCAAATGCAGAAACTTTACAAAGTTTATATGATGAGGATTCCGCCTGAAAGAGCATTTGCATTCCGAGGGTTTTTCCAGGTATCACACAGGAGCAAAACCATAAGTAAAGTAAAAGTGTGCCGTCGAGTTGGTGTTAACTCCTGGCAACCACAGCATCCTGTGTTTTTTCTTTGGTAGAAAACAGGAGGGGTTTATCATTGCCATCTCCTGTGCAGTATGCGATGATGCCTTTCAGCATCTTCCTATATCGCTGCTGCCCAATATAGGTGTTTCCCATTGTCTGGGAAACATACCAGCGGGGATTTAAACGGGCAACCTGTTGCTCCCTAGGCAAGTTACTTCCCTGCTGCGCCATTAGCTGGCTTAAAACTATATGTACAATCTAACAGATAGTTGCAGCCAGTCACAGCTCCCCAACAAGGGTGCTTAAATCAAAGACCTAAATCATATTCACACATACATCTTAGGTGTACAGTACACCTATATGTAAACAAGTGTATAGTACATCTAAATATGTAAAGTTGACACTGAAAAATCTAAAACCATGTGAAGTAGCTTGACTCTTTCTAAAGTTGTCTTGAAAGGAGCACAACAGCAGAATACCTGCTAATTAAAGGCTGGCCCTATTGCTGGACTTTGGGCCTCCACCAAAAATCTATTCATACCACACACCAAAGACTTGTTCCCTTCAGATTAAATTAACCTGAAATAAAACTACTTCCCATCTGTATTCACTAATACAGTTCAGAATTCTTTTTTTACCCATAAACATTGGAGGGGGGGGATGTTCCAATCCATTTACCACATTCCAACCATTCTCATTGTGTAAGTTCAGACAATTGCTTACAGCTTTATGCTTGTAAAGCCATTGTAGGGTAGTTGTAACATATGGAGAACAAATCATCTGTAGCAACCAGCCAGTTGGGTGAGGTGAGCAGTATAATACCCCACTGCCCCATATTTCCAGTTGGCTGCAAAATTGTGGTGGTAATATTTTGACAATAATAATGTCATATTCTCACCTGAACCACACTAGCCTTGTTCAAGCTACTGAAAATCAACACCTGTTTGTCCTTTGTTGCAATGAGGCAAAGCCAGCAGGTGTTCTGCCTGTTCATTGGTGTGGTTTTTAAAAACAAACTTTCAGTTTCCAGGTCCAGTCTAGCAGCTTTCACCAGTTTAGAATTCACCACAAGCATTGGGCTAATGTTTATCAAATCCCTGTCAGAACAGGATGGAACCAACTGCACAGATGAAGGGCATGAGAAGCTGGATCTCAGCATGCTTTCTGTCTGGCTTTTGCTGCAGCTTCTACGGAGCAGGACCTTCACATCTGCTGCATTTGCTTTCTCTCTGGAAGGGTACAGCCTCTTGCAAATTGTTGGGCTCCCTAGAGGCAAAATCATAGATGGAGGAGGCTCCCTCACAATAGAGAGTCCCATCATAGAGAGAAACCTTGGTCTTACCGTGAAAGGTTCTTTTTCACAGCCAAGGAGGTCAGCCTCAAACAGTATGGGTTGTGGACCAAGCATGCTCCGAAGACAGGAACAAATACAGAACTGAAGGCGTGGCTAGCTTCCTGTCTGGGAGGCAGCAAACTCCAGTTCCGGAACTAATGTGCTCCATAGAAAAAACATATGTAGAGACAAGAAAATAAGAAAAGATAAGAGTATACAGCCAGACAAAGGGCAGGAATATAGTAGCAAATGAGTATGTAGAGAAAAGCCTGAAAAGCTGACACCCTGCAAGTCACCTCCACCCCAAAAAACACATGGAAATCCCCTGAATAAAAAAATCAGCATGAACATCCTTAGGCGAGCTGGATGACCTCCTCAGCTGTGAAGAACCACCTTTCATGGTAAGACCGTTTCTTTCCCCACAGCCTGAGGTCATCCTCCAACAGTATGGGACATACCCAAGCTGACCAAAGCGGGGGAAGGAAGACAGGGATGTTAGTGAGACCACTTGAAGGACAGTGCATCCAAGAGCAGCCTCAGCCATGTGGAACGAAGAGATTTTATAATGTTTGGTGAAGGACATGATAGAAGACCATGTGGCTGCTTTGCAGATCTCCAACAGGGGAGCACTGGCCGAAAAAGCCACTGAGGTAGCCGCGTTGCGGGTGGAGCGAGCCGTAATGTTGCGGGGCATGGGTAGGTCGAGAGATTCATAGGCTAGTGAAATTCAGAACTTAATCCATCTAGACAAGGTGTTTTTGGAGACCTTGGTGCCGAGACACGACTGGTGAAAGGATACAAAGAGAGAGCCGGAATGGCGGATGGCCTTGGTTCTGCGTAGGTAGATCCATAAAGGACACCAGACGGCGAGAGAGTGCCACATCCACTCTTTAAGATGTACTGGAGACGGGCAAAAGGAGGGAAGAACCATGTCCTGGGAATGGTGAAAGGTGGAATTTACTTTAGATAAAAAACGGTGGAGTCTTGTTTCAAAATGACAGCATTCAGCTGAAAAATGCAAAGCTCCTTGTGGGCCGAAAGCACCCCAAAACCCTGCAGGCTGAAGTTATAGCTACCAAAAACAGAACCTTAAAGGAAAGGAACGGGAGGCTGACATCTTGTAAAAATTCAAAAGGCTCTTGGTCAGGGCATTGAGCACCTTTTTCAAGTTCTAAGACAGGAATCTGTATTGTAGGTGGAGACAAGTTGGTGGCCCACCTGAGAAATCTCTGGCGAAGAGGATGTAAGTTGAGAGGAATTTCCTGTAGATAAATGAAGAACTGACAGGGCTGACGTCTGTCGCTTCAGGGTGCTGAGACAAAGTCCCACGTCGAGACCTGACTGGAGGAAGGAGAGAACATCTGGCACGCTCACAGATAAGGGATTAACGTGTTTCCTGTGTGCCCACCTAGAAAAGGCTGCCCAGGAGGCCTGGAAGATGCAGTTTGTGGAAGTCTGTCTAGAGGCTAAAATGGTATCTTGAACCGAGTGGTATACTCCTTACGAGCTAAGAGCATGTGCTCGACCTCCAGGCAGAGAACTGGAGTCACTGGGGTTCCAGGTGGAGGATGGGCCCTTGTGTGAGAAGGTCCGACCGTAGGGATAGGAACCACGGGGGCTGGATCGACAGATGCTGTAGGTTGGAGAACCATGGTCTCCGTGGCCAGAATGGGGCAATGAGGACCAGTTCTACTTTTTCAACACGAAGCTTCTGGATGAGTCAGCCTATGACTGCTGTCAGGGGAAAGCGTAGAGGAGGCTGACTGGCCAGGGAGCCATCAGGGCATCTGTCGCTTCCACTGGGGGGTGGGGGTGAAGAAGCGGGAGAAAAACCAGGGGAGAAGAATGTTGTGAGGAGAGGCGAACAAGTCCACCTGAGGATCTCCAAAATGATGGGTGACCTGAAGGAAGACATCCGGGTGTAGGGACCACTCAGCTTAATCTATGGTCTGGCGGCTGAGCCAGTCCACTTGAAAGTTCACTATGCCTGGAGATGTTCCGCTGTTATGGAAGCCAGGTGTTTCTCCACCCATTCGAAGAGCCTGTACATTTAGGTCATGAGGGCCTGAGATCAAGTGCCACCTTGGCGGCTGATGTGCAATTTGGTGGTCACGTTGTCCATGCAGACCAAGACGTTTGCTTGATGGACAATCAGGAGAAACTGAAGGAGGACCAAGTGTACTGCCTGTAGCTCCAACCAGTTTATGCTGTGAAGTTTCTCGTGTTGGGACCAAGTGCCCTGCGCATAGTGGCTGTTGCAATGGGCGCCTCAGCCCAGGAGGCTCACATCCGTTGTGACCAGGATCCAATCCAGGATGACATGGGGAAGGCCCTAGAGCATGGTGGATGATACCCACCAGTGCACAAACAGGCAAACTTTCTTTGGAAGCTGAATTTCCTTGTGGACACAGGCCATTGTGTGTCCATTAAGGGGAAGAGGAACAACTGGAGCAAATGGTAGGGCCAGCGTACCCATGGGGTGCACTCCATACAAGCAATCATCAAATCAAAAAGGTTGCAGAGCAGCTTTTAAAATGACGCCTGGGGAATAGCCGACAGGAGCTCGGCAGTATCTGGTTTGGCAAACACCGTCCTTTAAAGTGTGAGGATGTAAAGGATTCAGATAAAACACAAGAGGACAGAGCAGAACCACATAAAGAGCAGACAGAAGGCTATGCCAGCTGGTCAAAGAGTCAAAAGAAAGATAGCACATACCATGTAAAAGATTCAGTGTATGAGTGCTTAATTGCCAAAGCCCGAAGCCTCCGAGCCAAGATGGGTGAGCTGGAGTGCTTGCTTGCTTACACAGAAATAGATATAGTGAGCATAACAAACATGGTAGAACAGTGAGAACCAGTGAGACATTGTTATCCCTGGATATAAACTCTACAGAAAGGACAGGGAGGGGTGCCTTGGAGGTGGAGTAGCACTGTATGTTTTTTTTTTTTTAAAGGGATAGAATCTAACTAAGTAGAAAACCTAGGTGGACCGGAGTCCTCCACAGAAACCCTGTGGGCGACAATACAAGGCTGAAAGGAAATGTGCTACTGGGGATGTGCTATCGCCCTTCCGATCAAAACCGTGACAGTGACTGGGAGTTGCAGGAGGAAATCAAAGAGGCTTCAAGGAGAGACACATTATTACAGAGCAGTAATAATGGGTGACTTCAATTACCCACACATAGACTGGGTAAATTCACAATCAGGTAATGACAAAGAGGTCAAATTTCTAGATACGCTGAATGACTGTGCCCTAGAACAGTTGGTTAAGCCGTTTCAAGTCTAGCATTGCCCTCCATGATACATCCTTCTTTGGCACTAGAAATAAAAGTGAATAGACACCGAGCCATAACTCTGTCGACAGTACAGGTTCAATGGCGTTGATCTGAATCAGGTGCTGAATGGCCAGACTCATCCAAAGATGTCTGATCAGATCCTTTGACCTAGGGGATCTAGTATTGTGTTTGGGGTGTGTGGGTCTGGCAACCTAAGGTATATCCATGGGCAATGGTAGAAATTACCCAGAGAACCTGCATGGTGGCTTCCCACTGTGGGTAGAAGCCGGCCTCCCACTGAGAGATAGTCATTGCTTATGGTGGGGCTGGGAGGAGGGGGGAGCGAAGTGATGGGTGGATCGGCCCCTAGATGCTTCTGCTTCCCGTTGTTGCCACTGGTTGCACCAGGCGCCATGGCTGTCCCTAGGGGAGGGAGCACATGTTCTGAAGAAGTTCCTGAAGGAACGAAAGGGCTGGTTAATAAACCTAGATAGTCTTCTAAAGTCCCCTGTGTGTAGACAGGAGGATTTTCTTTTTATCGCTGGTCTCGGCCAGTATCGGTTCCAAGGCTTCGCCAAAGAGGTGGGTACCTATGAAGCAAGTGGAAGAAACCTTAAGTCTAGACTTGGAATCTACGTTCCAATATTTAAGCCATAAGGACCAGCAGACCGGCATCCCCAAGACCGTAGCTCAGGCTGCATGTTGGATGCAGTCCAGGCTGGAATCAGCCACAAGGGCTGTAACCTTAGCTAACTTGTTCAGACCTTGTCTGAGCTTAGTGAGTTCAGCGGGTACCATGGCAGCAAGCTCTTTAACCCAGAGCATCGAGGCCCTGGCACAGATGGAGTTAGTGGTAACAGATGCTGTATGGTTCTTGCAAAGGAGGAGATCAGACTTGGGGTCTTCAGGAGATTTGAGCTGTTCATCCCCTTCTTTAGCTAACACTGAGGCCAAAACCAGCTGAGCTATAGGTGGATCCAGAGACAGAACTGCCAGGAGGGAAGACACATCCTAGGGTAAATTGTAGAGTTTCTTAGGAATAACCCCCACAGGTTTTGATGAGGTGGGAGCAGCCCATTCCTCTAACACTGCCTCTTTGAAGAGGGGAGGAAAGGGGAAAGTAGCAGTCCGTGTGGTTCTAGAAGGAAAAACATTATAAAGAGAAGACAATTGAGCCGCCTCCAATGGAGCAATGTCACTGATAGCACGCTTAGACTTAGAGAGCATACTTCAAAATCAGAAGAAGAGAAGAGGCAGTTAGAGGCAGGAATGGGAGTTGAAGCATTCTCATCTGAGAGTTCACCTTCTTCTTTGTCTGATGGAGATTTGTTATTAGCCTCACTTAAGATTCCCTCATGGTCAGAGATAATAACCTGAGGTTTTGGGTGAGAGGCACTGGAGGAGCCTCCACTGGGATAGGCAGTGGTGGCTTGGCAGGAGGTGGAGGAAAAGTGGAGGTGCCACTGGAGGATAGACAGGGTGTTTGGGCAAGAGAGCCCTATCAGAGGAAGGGGATCTAGCCCTCTTTTTTTCTTCGTGGGCCTCTGGGGTGAGGGTGGAAAAGGCCCCTTTCATTGGCTGGTGTGGGCTGCCTCAGCGGGCTAGATACCAGAGACGAAGATCTCAAAGAGTGGCGATTAGCCCTGGTGCAGGAGGGAGGGCTGCGGGGGCAGGATTGGAAGGAGGTGTAAGGTGAGCCTTAATCATAGAAGCACACTGTTGTGCAATAAATTCCCCCAGCCAAGTCACAATATCTGCCAGGAACGGGTCCTTGCCAGGTATAGGTGGAGTACTCACGTCCTCTGGCTTCTTGGGAGGAATGCTGGGCCCTGCTGGTTCAGTGGGCCACCCAAGCTGGTTTGGGCGTGGCGTGGAAGGGTGCTCTGGAGGGTGGTTAGCTGGCGGCAGTGAGGGCTGGCACAAAGAAGGCACCGTTGGAGACATGTGATGCTCTCCTTCAAGAACAGGGTCATTGGAAGGAATAGCTGGCCCCACAGGAATGGGATCTATTGGAAGAGTCGGGGTCTCAATCACCTCCTTGGGCGGAGCAAGAAGAGGGATCAGCAGCAGCATAGGCATATCGCCTGGAATAGCAGGCTGCACGGCGTCAGGCTCCAGAGCCAGCAAGTGGCAAGGAGGGCGATTGTCGCATACTGCTTGTAATAGGAGCCGCTCGCTCAGGTGAACAGCAGTAGCCGACACCAGGAGTTTATTTACGAACTGCCCGCTAGGCTTTTTCATGCCTTCCAAATGTTTACTCTTCTTTTTTGCCTTCTCGTGGGGCTTTTTGGAAACCTCCACAGATTCACTGTGGGCAAGCGGAGAACTGCGCGTGTCACGGTCCCGTTGCAGTGAAGGCAAGGGGGGATCTCAATTGAGGATCTACCACTAGAGTCAGAGTGTGGCCCCTCTGATACAAAGTTCCCTCAAGCGGGGCTCCAGCGTGCCAACGCTGCATCATGCAGTTGAGGAAGGTAATAAAAAACAAAACTGAAAGTAGAAAGCCAATCAGGTCAAATTAAACACAAGCACAAACAATTTTGGTGTTTTAGCAAATTTCCCGAATTCCTTCCCACCCTGGCACAATACTAGGAGAAGGAAAGGAAGAGAGGGGCAAATTTAGAGAAAAATGCTAGCCATAAATAGTCAAACAGTGAGATTTATTTATTTATTTATTTATTGACTTGACTTGACTTGACTTGACTTGTATGCCGCCCTTCCAAAATGGCTCAGGGCAGTTAAGATAAGAGAGAAGCAAAAGCTCAGACCTGCTCACAGAGCAGACAGGACCAGAACTGGGGTTTGCTGCCTCCCGGACAGGAAGCTAGCCATGCCTTCAGTTCTGTATTTGGTCCTGTCTTCAGAGCATGCTCGGTCCACAACGCCTACTGTTGGAGGATGACCTCCTTAAGTTGTGGAAGAGGCTCCCTCCCCTTTTCCTCCCACAGGCACTGAAGAGGGAAATCTACAGGAGCTCCTGTCTGCCAATCTGGAGCTCCTCTTAGTCCATTCTGGTAGGTAGAAAACCTCCCATATTCTTTGGCAGGTATGTTTGGAAGGACTGGGGGAAGGGAAGCCCAGTGTAGGCATTTAACAGAAGCTTTCCCCTTAAAAGACAGAATCCCCCCTGCCCTCTCTGGGTTCATATCAGCTGGACACTTCCATTGCCCCACTACAAAATACTCTTTATGCATGCTTCCTAGAGTTCACTAAGGGTGAATAAAAACAATCCTGTAACAATTACCACTGTGAATATGTACCCAGTTAGAAAGCTAGTTGTCTAGTATCATACCAAGCGGAGAAGGGAATTTCACCACTTCATCAGACCTCTGATAAGAGGAGGATGTGTACTAAAGTTCTCCTTGCTCGTTGGGACATTCACAAATGATCAACTCTTATGTGGCTGCATGAACTATGGAAAGTTACCATGTAGTCTGCCTGCATTTATCCATTGTCTTGGTAGAAGATGGAACCAAGTTTTCTCCAATGCTTAGAAAAAAATTATCTTATCAATCTATCACATTTATATCCTGCCCTTCTTCCAATAATCTCAGAGCAGGATACCTAGGGTTATGCCTTCTAATGCCTAAAGTAACCTTAGGTTAAGCAGAGAGATTGTAATGATGCACTCGAGGCCATCTAGTGAGTTACACAGAAGAGCAGCATTTGAATACAGATCTTCTCAGTCACAATCTAACCCTTATCAGTTACTTCACTACACTGACTCTCAGGTTTAGTACTGGAAAGCCATCATGCCACACTGGTCCGTAGCCAGCTGCTAGCATGGTGTGTACGTTCCACACCAATACATTCTCTTTCCTCACCAGCCTCAGTGACTGTTTTCACTGAACATTTTATAACCTGCCTCACCTGACTTCTGCAATGCCTCCCCCCACAAAAAAAATTGAGGTTGGTTACAGGCCTGATGCCACATGCACATCAAGAGCTTGTACTCTGCATTAATGGTCTAGAAATCGGGGTAAGCAGCAAGGTAGCCCAATTTGCAGATGATACCAAACTCTTTTGGGGAGTGAAATCCAAAACAGATTGTGAGGAGCTCAAAAAGGATCTCTCCAAACTGGGTGAGTGGGTGACAAAATGGCAAATGCGGTTCAGTGTTGGCAAGTGTAAAGTGATGCACTTTGGGAAGAAAAAAAACCAACTTCTATACGTTGATAGGATCTGAGCGACTGTCGGTGACTGACCAAGAGAGGGATCTTGGTCAAACATTGAGTCAACACTTCCAACCCAAGTCCACCACGACTCCAAAATCCCTCTCTTGGTCAGTCACCGACAGCTCAGATAAGGGTTAGATTGTGACTGAGAAGATCTGTATTCAAATGCTGCTCTTCTATGTAACTCACTAGATGGCCTCAAGTGCATCATTACAATCTCTCAGCTAGGGATGTGCACGAACCAGTCCGGTCCGGCACTGAGGGGGGGTCTACCTTTAAGGGTGGGGGGGTAGTACTTACCCTTCCCACCGCTCTTCCCCCTCCGGCGCTGCATTTAAGAACCAAGTTTCAGGGGCGGCAGTGTTCCTCCCTGCCACCCCTGCCCCCGTCGTTGCCTGGAAGTCTTGGAAATATGAGTACGCATGTGCACGGCACGTGTGCGCCTGTTGCTGCCGTGCACGCGCAGGGCGCATACGTCACACGCAGCGTGTGTGTGACGTATGCAGCGCGTGCGCACACACATACTCGTATTTCCAAGACTTCCGGGCAACGACGGGGGCAGGGGCAGCAGGGAGGAATGCTGCCGCCCCCGAAACTTGGTTCTTAAATGCAGCGCTGGAGGGGAAAGAGCAGCGGGAGGGGTAAGTACTACCCCCTGCCCTTAAAGGTAGACCCCCCTCAGTGCCGGACCGCGCCGCGGCGGTTCCGTGCACACCACTACTCTCAGCCTAACCTAAGGTTACTTTAGGCATTAGAAGGCATAACCCCAGGTATCCTGCTCTGAGATTATTGGAAGACGTCAGATGCAGGGTGAGCGGGGCCACCGCTGCACACAGGCCGCTGGCAGTCAGGCTGTGCCACTGGTGTATTGGTCTATAGGCCACCTCCCTCCTCAAAGGCAGGATACCTCTAAGTACCAGTTGCAGGGAAGTAACAGCAGGAGAGAGGGCATGCCCTCAACTTCTGCCTGTAGGCTTACAGCAGCATCTGGTGGGCCACTGTGTGAAACAGGATGCTGGACTTGATGGGCGTTGGGCCTGATCCAGCAGGGATGTTCTTATGTTCTTAATTAAGAATCATTACCATCCCTTGCTTTTATAGGCATAATCGCAATAGTAGATTAGAAACTTTGCTTCTCCCATAACAATGCATTGGAAAGGTGGAAAAGTTTGTCTCATTACCCCGACTCTGAATTTAAAAGAAGGAGCTAAAGGGTCTAAGGGTACTGTATAATCAATCTGCTTTAAATCATCTTACGTGTGCATCTTTAGACTCCTATTCATCCTATGAAGTTTTGCTTTAATCTCCTTTCTGGTGCCCTTTCACCTTAAGCATTTAAGAATTCCTGGTTCTTTGATTATTACAGCCAGTTTTACTTTTCCATGCTCACACAGTAGCAACAGGCAGATATTTCAAAGGGTTGTTTAGAGTCCCAAACAAATATTTGAACTGGAATCCAAACCAAATATTTCTACTGATCCTTCAGTGGGCTGAGGCCCTGGGGGTGAGCGAGATAAGTGGTGTGCAGGTCAGAGACATTAACTTGCAGCCAGTGTGGGATTCCTCCTGCAACTGCAAGTCTTTTGAAACAGATACTTTTATCACTGGCCTGCATTCAGCACAATGAAAGCTTAAACCTTGATTAAGTCCCCAAGACACTGCTGTGCTACAGGGAACAAACGCCTGTTGTGGAATTTTTAGAATCCTTTTCATGTCACCTTTAAGCCCCACCCACAACACTACATCCCCTGAGCTCTTCCTGATCTGCTGAGATACACTGAGAAGATTAGCAACCCACCCAGGATTAAACCCCTGCAGAGGCTGCTTGATTGCTGGGAAGTTACTCAACCTAACAGTTCTGCTTACCCTTCTATATAAGATTCCATGTACACATTCTTTCCTCTTGGTTAGCCCCAATCCCTTGCAACTAAATCCATGATGCGAACGAGAGAAAGACTCTGTCCAATTCATCTACATTGTCCCTTTTCAGACAGGAAGCCAAAATTTGCAGATCTCTTTGCAAATTTGGAAGCAATAAGCAAGATTAGATCTAACTTAACCCCGAAAGTAGCGTACTGCCTTTCCAGGACACAACCAGCTTGATCACAGATATTGGCAAGTTAACTGTGGAAACTCCAGTCCCACATCCTTTCAACTCCATCCTTCTGCTTCTATTCCCACTTCAGCCAGGGATGCCAGATCAGGTGACTCTTCTCCTTAACTACACTGCATCTAGTAGTCAAACCAATAAAACAATGCAATGCCAGGGTTTGGTTGGTTTGTTTTTAAGCCAATGATTCTACTGAAGAAATGTATATGGATAAATAACTATATTTCTGCAAATCTCTGAACAGGATTTTTATATTTTAAATCTGATTTTATTTTTCTGCTTTATTTTACTGGAAGTGTTTTTCCCCCTGTACCATTTCCAGTAAAATAGCAACCAATCCAGTATAAGGACCAGAGCCTCCAACATACACTTCATGTCTCTGTACGACACAGATCAGATTCCAGAACTAGATTTCTCCATTTCTCTATAGAATCAACTTCAGGTAGAAAGTTTTTAGCATATGCACATTCTATATGACTGAATACACTGCTCATATCCGATGATGATGATGATGATGATGATGATGATGATGCAGGAAAACCATGTATATAGTCCTTTGGAAGATCTGTTCAGTTTGCATTTGAGAGTGAACAGATGTAACCTGGATATTAAGATGTAACCTGAATATAAAAATGTTTTACTTACAATTAAATAGTATAAGAGGGGAAACATTTCCACTAAAGTCATAAAAAGCATATTCTAGTGAACATTTACAAAATCCTAAGTGGAAGAGAGACCGAAAGAATCTCTCGAATAAAAGACTTGGGTTTCCACCATCCAATCTCACACAATTCAACCTATACAATTCAGAATAGTGTGCCACAGGCAGGAAAAAAGTGCATCATCTCTAAGAAGCTGCCCAGTGAGCCAGCAATAAAGTTACAGAGAAGCCAGCCCTTAAGTTTCCTGGGCTTCTTATTCGGTATCCATTTGTACAATAAATAAGAATGCTTCTTTCATAATTGTACAGACCCTGTACATAATGGTACAAATGCTAAGTAAAGGTTGTAACTGGGGACATTTGGATCTTAAGGTTACCAGATGAGGGTCAAATAAGGCAGGGTAGACAACGCCTTTTTCTCTAGATAACCTGAATAAGCTCAGAAAATTCCACACCAATCTCGCGTGCACAGAGCAAAAGATCTAGCAAAGATTAGCCTTGCTTCTGAAATCATTTTTCAACCAGAAAGACAGAAAGGCCTGCACTGTACTATTCTTCTGCACAAGACCACCAGACAGGAGTACCATTTATGTTGTTGTTATTATTATTATTATTAATCATTTTCAGTGATAAATTAAGCAATACAGGAGAGTGCATCAAAGTCAGGGCAGGGGGAGTTACCAAGTTGAAAACCAAAGTGCTTGCAGGACATTTTTGAAGATTTCAGTAGAAAACTTAATGTTCAACTTCTCATTTCATTCAATTACATAAAACATTTTAATTTTTTTTACCAGTTTGTTATAGACTTGCTTTAATAAGAACTTTCTCAAAAGGTCACTCTTCTGTGCATCCTAGAAACATCAGCTGAAGAGATAAGCCTCAACTATCATTTTTCTCTGAAGCAACAACAAGCATTGGAGGGAGTATTACAAAAATATGGAATTTACTGAAAAATGAACAATCCTTTAATTTGGAAGTATTTTAGCCCATATTACATTGATGAGTGGGCTTGTTTTTCTTTTGTGACCGAAAGTTCCTTGTAACAGGGAGCTTGCCTTGCGAACTTGAAGCATCACGATGTTTTTACTCTACAGCAGGGGTAGGCAACCTTGACTTTTCAGCTGTTGCATTACAACTCCCATCATCCCCAGCTACAATTTATTGTGATGGGGATGATGGGAGTTGTAGTTCAACAACAGCTAGAGAGCCAAGGTTGCCTACAGGCATCTTGGTACCCGGCACCTTGCTCACTCTTGCACAATGCTTGCAGCATATTGTGGTTGGGATTACATGCATTAATCTGTGAGAAGCGGATGTGTGAGGGTTTCTGCCTTAAGGCAGGAAGGTAAATTTCATGACGCTCTGGCACCATCTAGTCATAAGAGCCTATCAGATGATTTTTTAAAAAGTTTTCTTGCCGAGACTGTAGAATAACAGAGTTATATATCTTCAAATTACAGAGTGGAAAAATCCTCAGTTGAGGTGAAAGCTGCATCAGTCACACAAACAAAGATCAATCCAGTACTTAATAAGGTCAAAGACATGTGTTATGAACTACACAGACGGTCTCTTCTTGACCAAGAATATTAGAAAAGATCTTTAAAAAAAAAACAAGTTAAAGGAACACCACAAAATCTCATTTGTGTGCACTTTGTCCTGCCTGTTTTATTCCTTTATTCCATCGCACATTTTATTCCTTTCTGCTCTATGTGTCTGCTAGAACCCACGAGAAGCAAGGCAATACAGGTTTGTATACAGGGCACAAGTACAGCCTTGAGAACAGCACCACACAGTGCATAATCTCCAACCTACCTAATCTTCTGTGTAAGAAGGAGATCACTACAGAATGCACTTTTCAAAGGTTTTCTCCAGGGAAAAGCTCAGCAGAATTCTATGATGGCTCTCCTGCATCCTTTGCCTATCCTTTTAGTTATAAAAGTTCTAAATATTTGTGGAGCTTTTACTACAGTATAAAAATTATATCTTAAAGGTATTTAAACTATTTGCATAATGCTTATAACCAGCAATCTCTTACCATTCATTTCCAACAGAACCTGCACATCTTCACAGTCATAAAGTTATAATGGCTGACATCCTGATTGACAAAGCATGTGCGCGAAGGTGGCACACTTACTGTGTTCCAGACTAAAGCAGTGCAGGTGCTCACGGGGTGATTTTCACTCATTTCCCCTTCCCTCTGAGTGCTCTGTGCCACTGAAAATATGTATGAGGGCTGCACAGCCCTTAGGGGCATATTTACAGGTGGCACAGAACACTTCAGAGGGAAGAAGAGATCAGTAAAAGTCATCCCACTACTGCAAGCACCCATGCTGCTTTAGTCTGGAACACGACATACTGCTTGTGTGCTAGTCAGTATGTTTAGGCCAAGAAGTCCCCAATTTGGGTTGTCCAGGGCATCTGACCAACCCTGCACACCTATCTACTGTATAAACATGTAAGTTCTGAGTACTTTATTAGGACTAAGTGGTGTTAAAGTCAGGCTATTAGATTAACCCGTTTGTGATCCAGCCATTCACCAACTTAGCATTACTATCATCACACAATGTCTGCCACGCAAAGAACGCAAACCAGATCTCACATTCAAAAATCACCGGTTTGCCAGAAAAATAAGATGCGGCTTTAAAATGACGACACATCGCCTATAAAATATGCCTCCCAAATTAAATGTCTCCTTTTCATTCCTTACCATTTTATCTATACCAGTAAGTGACAAGTTGTGCAATCATCAAATCTCCACAGTATTGTTGTATTCTATTCAGTAACCCTTTGCAGTTTGTTTGGACTTTTGTCCCAGGGGAGATCCTGTAGAGTGTGTGGGGGAGGAGTCAGAAAGGGAAAGGAAGGGAAAAGAGAAGTAGAAAATTGAGTTGTTGCTGAATAAACCTTTAGTTAAATATACATAAGATTTTCTTGTGTGTATGAGGGAAGCAGCTATAAAACATGTATATTATGAACAAACTGAAGGGGGAAGGAGCAGGGACGTATCTAGGGTGGGGCAGGCAGGGCATGTGCCCTGGGTGCCACTTGAAGGGGGCACCATTTTGTAAAATTTCCAAAAAAAATTAAAAATGGCTGCAAAAATCAAAATGGCCACCGTGCATGCTCAAATGGCCTGTGTGAGGCCCTAGGTCACGCCAGGCCTTGCAGAGGCCATTTGAGCATGTGCAGTGGCCATTTTGTTTTCAGTGGCCTTTTAAAAAAGATTATTTTTAAGATTGGCCACCGCACATGCTCAAATGGTACCTGTGAGGCCCTAGAAGCCAGCGGAGTGAGGGGGAACCTTTGCAAAAAACAACAACCAGACTTGTGAATACTGAGCTGACGCTTATGAGCTAGGATTGTATTCATTTGCTCTTACTTTGCTTCTTGTGATAAGTGAGTTAAATGTGATGTCTTGCTAATATGGCTATTAATGGTGAATTTGTCTTTGAATCAGTGTGAAATCCTTAATATTAAGGCCCACTGGGAGTTTCTTGCTCTCTTTCTCTCATTTTAACTGCCTTTCTGAAAGACTAGAATATATTCCAAGCAGTGACACAGTTTACTCTGCATATCCTTTAATTATTTTCAGAGTATCTGGGAAAAGTCAAATTCTCCATTGATTGTTAAAACCTATGTAATAGTGATGCTACAATGCATAGTAGAGAATTAGACAGGCACTTCTAGTTTTCCAAGTACACCTCCACATAGTATTTGGGTATTTCATGAGCCCCAGCCTAGTGAAATTTGTAGTTTTCCAGCATTTTTTGATCTGGCTAAGTCCACTGCTAAATAGTTTTTGAAATATTAAAAGATTAACGAGCCTGACTTGTATTTTTCAGCTGATATTATGGTACAGTTATCTGAAAGATGGGTGTCAGATGCTTGGACAGGGGGTGCAATTTCAGTGCTTGCCCTAGGCACTATTTTCCCTAGATATGCCTCTGGGAAGGAGGCGAAGAGGTGGAACATGTATGTTTCTGTGCAAAGCAGGATTGTAGTAGAAGCATGCTGATGCTTGCAGACTGGTAATGCATCGGGTGTGGCTGTTGATTCAATGAGGCTTGTCTGCTAGGCTCTTTTAGTGGCACAGCTGGTATTTTTGTGAGGCAGCTGCCTGCAAAAACCAAATGAGCTCATCAGGAGTCACCCAAAGACTCAGTGTAAAGAACGGATTCCCAGAGTGGTTTTACACTGGAGGCCCTTTCCCATCTGCAGAGGACTAAAACTAGGAATGAAAGAAGGGAAGCATCCAATTCATAAGCACACAGCTGGGCAAGAAACATAACGAACAGTCCCAAGAGACTCGAGATCTGCACCCCCAACCAAATACTGCATTATCTTGTCCTCTGGGGCAGGCATACCAGGGATTTCCTCCAACTTCATACACTGCCTCCATTCTGGTCTATTATTATTATTTTTATTGATTGATTGATTTGATTTGATTTTTATACCACTCTTCCAAAATGGCTCAGGGAAGTTTACAGTTAAAACAAACTATTAAAACAGTAAAGAGCTAAAACAAATATTAAAAAGCAATATAACAACAATTAATAATTTTAAAACATTTTAAAACAATTAAACAGTCTCAGTAATTAAAAACCCTAAAATCGGGTTAAAAATATTAAAACAGATATAAAAACCCTGAAAAGCCAGGCCAAACAGATACGTTTTAAGGGCTCTCCTGAAGGGTAATAGAGAATTCAAATTACGGATTTCTGCAGGGAGCGCATTCCACAGCCCCGGAGCAGCTATAGAGAAGGTCCACCTCTGAGTCGCCACCAGACAAGCTGGTGGTAACTGGAGATGAACCTCCTCAGATGACCTTAATGTGTGGTGGGGATCACACAGAAGAAGGCGCTCTCTGAGGTAACTCGGGCCTAAGTCGTTCAGGGCTTTAAAGGTAATAACCAGCACTTTGTATTTTGCCTGGAAACATATCGGCAGCCAGTGCAATTGTTTCAAAGCAGGCGTAATATGGTCTCTCCGGGTTACCCCAGAGACCAATCTGGCTGCCGCATTCTGAACTAATTGAAGTTTCCGAACTATGTACAAAAGCAGCCCCACGTAGAGCACACTGCAATAGTCAAGCCAGGAGGTTACCAGCTGGTGCACCACTGTTTTGAGGTCATCCTCTTCAAGGAATGGGCGCAGCTGTCAAATCAGCCAAAGCTGATAGAAAGCACTCCTGGCCATGGCCTCCACCTAAGATACCAGGGTGAGGCCTGGGTCCAGGAGTACTCCCAAGCTGCGCACCTGCTCCTTCTGGGGGAGTGTAACCACATCCAGCACAGAAAGATCTAACTCACCCCTCAGATTCTGAGCGCCCACAATGAGCACCTCCGTCTTACTTGGATTCAACTTTAATTTGTTCTCCCTCATCCAGCCCATTACTGCCTGTAGGCAAGCATTTAGAGAATGAGTGCCATTTCCTGAAGAAGGAAGGGAGAAGTAGATTTCGGTGTCATCAGCATACTGATAACACCCAGCACCAAATCTCCTGATGACCTCACCCAGCAGTTTCATGTAGATATTGAAAAGCATTGGTGACAGAATGGAGCCCTGAGGGACTCCATATAACAGCCCCTGCTTTGAAGAGCGACCGTCACCAAGCTCCACCATCTGGGATCTACCCGAGATATAGGAACAGAACCACTGCAAAGCAGTGCCTCCTATTCCCAACTCCCCCAGGCGACCCAGAAGGATACCATGATTGATGGTATCGAACGTCGCTGAGAGAGCCAAGAAGACCAACAGAGTCACACTCCCTCTGTCGATTCCCCAATAAAGGTCATCCATCAGGCTGACCAAGGCTGTCTCAACCCTACAGCCCGTCCTAAAGCCAGTTTGAAATGGGGCTAGATAATCAGTTTCCTCCAAAACTGCCTGGAGCCGGTTGGCCACCACTCTCTCGATTACCTTGCCCAACCAGGGGAGATTGGCCTATAACTATCCATAGCTGAGGGATCCAGCAGGGAAGGCTTCTTAAGAAAAGGTCTAACTATTGCCTCCTTCAAACAAGGAGGCACCCTACCCTCCCTCAGCTATGCATTTATGATATTAACTAGGCCATCTCCAACAATCTCCCCACTAGATCGAAGCAGCAGCCAGAGAACAAGTGGTAGGCCGTACAGCTCCAAGCAGCTTGTCCACGTCATCAGGAGTCACAGATTGAAACTGATCCAATTTAACACTGCAAGAGGGATCGCTGGATATCTCCCTCACAGATCCTACAGAAATAGTGGAGTCCAAGTCAGCCCGATTACAGGAGATGTTATCCGCAAAGAACCCACTAAAGGCACCACAACAGAGTATCTCCGGGAGCTGATTTGAGGTAGAAGGAGCAGAGATTATACTCCTCACAACCCAGGATAATTCTGCCGTACGTGAACCCGCAGACGCAATGCGCGCTGACCAAAAACTCTTTTTTGCTGCACGCAATGCCATCCCGTAAGTCTTCAAATGGGTTCTATGCTGCATTCTGTCAGATTCGAGCCGAATTCTCCTCCACATGCGTTCCAGTCGCCTACCCAGCCGCTTCATCCCACGCAACTCCTCGGTATACGAGGGGGCCGTCTTAGAAGCAGGCCTGGAGGGACGCTTAGGAGCAATCATATCATCTGCCCTGGTCAGCTCTCTATTCCAGGTTCCCACCAGGGCAACAACAGAATCATCTCCACCTCCCTGAACACCTTCCTGAACAGCTCCATATTTATCTCCACCTCCCTGAACAGCTCTAGCCTGCTCATCTCAGGGCTATGCACATGCTACACAATTTGTAATGCACAAAAACTTATATCTTGTGAAGAGGACAGCTATTTGAGAACCTCAGGTTTCAGGGGGAGGTGGATAATTGGAAGGTTTTTCTCCCCTTTAAAAGCAAGTCTGATTCTAGTCCTCACGACTGCACCAGGCTTCCATTGTTCAGGGGATAGATGGGGCCTCTGATCAGCTCACTGCCATTTTCCATGACTTTTCACAAGTCTCATACCATCCCTACCAGCATACATCTGTAATTCCTTGCCTTTTACTACCCCAGACTTGCAAAGGAGAAAGAAAAAGTGGGGAAGGAATGGTTAATATCAGAATGGTCCTGTTCTACTGCAGCTTGGCATGAACAATTGAGCACAGATCATGTAGAACTATACCAAATCTTGTGGGCGAGGAAGGGGCCCCAAGTACCAACAAACATTCCTGCATAGGACATTTTTTTAAAATGCGCACTGCCTTGGGCAATTTCCCCATAACTCATTCCTCCATTCCGATTGTAGAGTACCTATGAATGAAGGGAGGATGTGGGGTGGGGAGGAGATAAGCAGCTAAACAGAAAGGAGTGCAATGGAGCAGACAGCTTGAAATTAGAAGGCAGCAGCAGAGGCCCAAGTGTCATTCCTGCAGCTGTAACAGCAACCACCACCACTCTGTCTGGAATTCCAGGACTGTTAGAAGCATTGGCACAGCATGCAAGCCAGCTCCCCTACATACACACTCCCACTCTGCAAACTGCCTGCTTGGAGTTCTTGTTTTGCTGAGTTAACCTCATTAAATCCAAGCTATTCTTGGGGATTCAATGCAGAGAGTTCTTGCAGTGCTTCTATGCACAAACCAAGCCACCTAAGAAGAAAGGGCTTTAAACCATACAAGGGAAGGTTTGGGGTGCCCCCCCCACCTTGTATTTGTACAGGAAGGCCAGATGTATAGCTCTAAGAGTTGGATGTGTGATCTGGGAAGTGGGGGAAAGAACATCTGTATCTCTTAAAAGGAAGGCCTGGTGTAAGTCTTTTGGGGAAATTATTATTAGTACCTCTACGTTGCCAAGCATATCTCAGAGTTAATCTAGATTATCAGCAGCGGCAAGAGAAATGCAGGGAAATGCAGCTTTGCTATTAAGAAATTAGGCTGGTGAAGTGGACTGTGATTTTGAATATGGGAGACCTAATTTTAGTGCTCAAATTCACTAGACAGCCTTAGGCAAGTTGCTCCCTCACAGTTTACTCTATCTCACAGGGTTGTTGCAAAGATGATACATGAGATCATACCACTTTATATACGAAAAAAGAGCTACAGCAATTATTAACAGTGATACTAAATAAAAGTAATCCTTGCATTAATTTAAAAAACCCTTTATAATAGATTTCCAAAAGAATGCATCTTCTGGTGTTCTTAAAATCAAGCTGCCTCTTTCCACACTAAAACCTCTTCACAAAAAGTTAAACCCACACCTATTTGAATTCTTTCCATGCATTCCAACTGCAGTTTCTTTTGCTTCTAATTCTATTCCTCTCTCCATTCTTCTTAGTTCCCTTAGGTCATTGCTTCATTAAAGTTAGCTCCATCTTTGAAAGATATATATAACTGTGTTAAATGGAGTATAATGCTTTGCTTGCTTCCTTCTCTATGAAATTGCTATGTATGGGAGTTTTAAAAACTATAAAGTGTATTCACACAGATGAAACCTCATTTCCTAACACATAGAGTGCTTCTAAAAACACCTCTGAACTCACTATCCCTGCATTCTCCCCCTCTTCATACCTTGATATGCAACTACAATAGATGGTTCTGTTGTTGATGCTCTTGTGGTTATGTCTTCCTATGCTTATTGTCAATATCATGAGTAAAATTGGAAAACTTAGTGTAGTCAATGAATTTGGCAGAGATTTTATTAATACATTCATATTCCTTTGTCTACGCCTATTGGTCTACATTTGGGATGAATATGGTTCTCATTTATCTTAACACTAATTTTGTGATATAGTTCACTAATCACTAGGATTCTAGTTTTACAGTTGGAGAACAATTAAACAAAGAAACTAGTCTGAGGGTACTTATGACCATACCCCAACTGAGCCACAGAATCACATCTAAACCCAAGGCTCTAGCCACTTCATCATGCTACATCAAACTACTCAAACACTAGTTATAGCCAACGTGGCTGTTGCCAATTACAAACAATATCTCATTGGTCAACATGACCAAGCAGATCTCCATAGCCAGGGGCCTTTTTCATACTAGAACATCAGGGACAAATTCTGCTGTGTTTCAAGGAGAAGAAGGCGGTATTTGCATGTTATGGAAATTTGGAATTTATCATCATTTCTGACAGCAACACAGGCAACTGCAGAGGCAATCATGGCATATCAGATGTGTACAGAAGAGGCCTGAAGTCCACCACCTAAAATGTACTTTGAATATACCATGTTTGCCATCAACCTGACAAGCTCTAGATACTGCAAGACAAACATTGACAGAATTTCCATGCTCATACAGGGTATGTCAACAATATGCATATCACCAATCACAAATGTTGACACAAGCCTTCCTTGCAGAACCAACCCACAGTAACCACCAAAGAACCCTTTATTTCATTATTTATTTATTCAATTTCTATACCACCCTTCTAAAAATGGCTCAGGGCGGTTTACACAGAGAAATAAATAAAAAAAATAAGGATGGATCCCTGTCCCCAATGGGCTCACAATCTAAAAGAAACATAAGATAGACACCAGCAACAGACACTGGAGCAACTGTCCTGGGAGTGGATAGGGCCAGTTACTCTCCCCCTGCTAAATAAAGAGAATCACCACATTAAAAGGTGCCTCTTTACCAAGTTAGCAGGGGTAACTTTACTGAGTTCCATCTATTACAACAGCATATCTAGCCCTACGTAGACATGATTCATGTGGTTCTGTTCAGAGCAAACAGGAGCACATCAACTAGCTATGCTCCAGACACCAACATGCTTTGTAGTAATTCTCTCTGTCTCTCCATGTTCAGCACTTGTCTACAGAGGCAAGTGCTGAACCCAGGGAGACCTTCTCTCTTTGATTTTGAATGCTAGTCACCTGATGTTCCAAATCACAAGGAGAAAAGCCTTATGCACATATTATGTTTAACATTTGTACAATGAACATACAGTGGTATGGATCTGAGTGGTACTCAGGTACAGTTATTCACATGTTGAATACAGATCCGCAGGAGACCTTATCTGTACCATGCATATAAGAGGCCTGTAAACAGGTTTACTTTTAAAATGAATGCAGGTACAGTACAGCTGGTACACAAGAACATACGAGTATACAGGCATCTGTTCACTGAATTACATTACAACATAATGTCTGAATAGGGCTAAGGTCTCTGCAGGTGCAGCACTTGCTTCTGCAGACAGGTGCTGGAGAAAGATGGAGGAGTGACAACAAAGCTTGTCAGTGCCAGGGGCATGGCTAGCCACCACACTCCCTTTCTCCTGGTATTTGGGTATACTATACCTAAACCCAAGTGCCATACAAATGACATCTGTATAGAACTAGAGAAAAGGGTACAAAGAAGCAGCAAGTGTAAAATACCAGACCTTTGGGATACCTTTCTATTTCTGAATCAAAAATACATCCCAGTCCTATTACATACTATACCAGGGTGGGCAACCTTGACTCTCTAGCTGTTGTTGAACTACTACTTGTGGAAAGGAGAACAGGTCTTGTGGTAGGTTTTGTGGTTTTAACTTGATGGTTAAAAACATGGAGGATTTTCTTCTCTAATATAGGTGGTGCTCATTATCTGTGGACTCCATATCTGCAATTTCATGTATCCACATTTGGGTCGTAGATCCCCAGTTTCATTATCTGCTTGGGGGGGGGGTGAAATTCGCCTATTCGTTGTTTTCAGTGGTCAGAAATGACCTGGAAATGACTTGCAAAGTCATTTCCAGCTGCCTTTTTGCAGCAGAGAGCCATTTTGTGGCTCTTTTTAAAAAGGTTGGTGAATATTTGGCCGTTTGGAGGGGGGCATTGCTGGAGAATAATGTAATGCCCTTTTCTTCTATTTCTGTCCACTTTGCTCCCCCCCTTTTTAGGAACCAAACCCCGCAATTCCCCCTTGACTCCAGGTTTAATTCATAGTTTCCATATTCACATCTATAGGTGTGAACGGAACCCTCATGAATAACCAGGGCCACTGGTACTCTGAATCTATGCTGCATGCCAGGACAAAATAAAAGGTCCACAGGACTAGAACTTCAAGGAACAGTATGCATAATTCTGGGCACAGGTATGATACAGTGGGATCTGTCTCAAATAATTTGAAGAAATGCTTCCAAATATCGCCATGTTTGAAGGTTCAGTTCCGTTCTGGATAATAAGACCAAAGAAATCCTAAGGGATTACTTCTTATTGAACCTGCTGATGTGTCCAATGAAGAAATCTGTGGAATTCAAACACACGCATACTTCAAAAGCAACTGAAACTGGTTCAATGAGAGTAATTGCCTTCTCTATTTATGTTGCAGGTAGCAGGGAGAAACTCCTTGCATTAACCTTACTTGTAAACTGAAATAAGCAAAACAGAATAGTTCACAAGGAGAGCTGGGCAAGCAGCCATAGAAAATGGAAATGAGGCAGGAGCCAGGTGATTGCAGAGACCACTTGGCAGTATGTTTTACGGAAGCAATCACATGGACATGTCTGCACTGATCTCCTGGCATAACAACATTCCTGAACAGCAGGAGAGGAGAAGGACTACAGTTCTCAGCTCTAATAGGCCTCTGGTCACTGACCAGCCCAGCCATTCCCTAGTACACAGGTTCCCAACCTTGTGTCCCCAGATGCTCAACTACAACTCCTATCATCCCCAACCACAAGTTGTGGCTGGGGTAGGTGATGGGAGTTTGCCAGCCCTTCACATTATCTCCAGGTAACTTAACACTGTCATCAGACTTCCCCTGAGGCCAATGTTTGCCTTCAGACTCAGTTGTTTCCTCTTGCAGTTTGGAACTCACCCACTGTGACTGAAGATGTAAAAAACAAGATTATGCCATACGTTATATATTTACCAAATCATTTCATACATCATTCCTCTAGTTTCCAGATTCTGGGTTTTGGTCACTCCACTTCACTAAACATTTGCAGAATTCCTCCCCACACATCATTTTAGTGAACTTCCTCTGCCAAAACCTAATAAACTATAACTTCAGTCCCCCAAAAATATTTTCTTCCCCCTAAAGTTCCTTTACTTTCCAACATTTTTAAGTGAGGAGTTGATCCTCAGGATTTCCCTTTGTCTGCACCCCTGCCTCACGAGCACACACTGGAAGAAGTAGGAAAAACCCACCCCAATGGAGATACACAAGAGCGGCTGGTTAATGAAAAACTAAGTGTTCAGCAATCTCCAGTATGCTCTGTACAAAAGGCATCCAAGCTTCCCTTCGGCGATGCTTTAGAACAAACCACGCAGGAAAAGGGTTTCCTAACTAGAAAGTCACACCAATAAATCCAGTACTCCCAGCCCCCGCCATCATCCAACCCAGGAAAAAGGATCTGCAGAATTCCGGGGAGAAAGAGCAACTCCGACTCACACTCCAGACCGCGCTCCCGCAGAAGGAAAAGTCGGTCCACGCCTCCCCTCACAGGTCACTGAGCGCGCGATTATATGTAACAGCGCAAGCCAATTTCCGCGTGGGCTGGCAAAGCTTTTGAGATCCGTTCGGAGATAAGCAATTTCGACTAATCCCTGCCTAGCTGGGGGCCCCAACGGCAAGGACACAGGAAAACACCTGAACCCGCGCAGCACAGACCGGGCCAAGGGCCACGTCAAGGAAACGGGGCTGAAGGAGAGGCGAGAACACCCAGCCAAGAGGAGCATATGCACTTCTTCTCATCCGCCTGCGCTGCAAACGCCAGAACCAACCCATCCAACGGAAAGTGGGGACAAATTCCAGTGCTGGCTGCTTGGTTCCAGCAACAGCAACACCCCGAGAAGAGTTCCGCTTGCTCTGTTCCTCGCGAGCGCAACTCACCCGACTTCACAAAGCTCAGCAGCCGCTCGGTGCCAACGAGCTCCAGATGCACGCGACGGGAGACTACGCTGAGATTAGAGCTCGCTCGCTGACAGGCAGGAAGCTCACAGTCGAAGATCCCTCGTAGGGAGGGAAGGGAAGGAAGGCAGGAAGAGAAGGGCGGGAGGGTCACCAACGCTCGGGGTAGGTGGAGACTCCGGCGAGCCGCAGGAGGAGCCGGGATCCGAGCAAGCGAAGCGACTCCTGCCTGCCAATTATTAACCCAGAGCTACCTGGGCTGCCGCGTGCAGTTCCTCCCCCGGCAGGGTTGTGCTGGGCGGGGCGGAATAGAGCAATCCCCGGTTACTATCCAGGCGTAGTAGCTCGAGGCAATAGTACCGCCTCGAAACTCCAGGCGCGCCGTGCCCTTCCCAGTGCCTGCCGCCTTAGAGCAGAGGGAAAGCGCTGACCCTTCCAGCCGCCGGTATCGCACACGCACACACACACACTCAGAGAATTTAGCACCTGTTTGGTATGGGTGGGTTTGGGCTACACACACACACACACACACGAGATAATCAGGCGAGGTTTTGTTTGGTGTTTTTTTTTTTTTTTTATTGCGCCTGTTTCTGTTTCAGGACTATGAAAACTGTCGGGTTACAATGAACTCATGACCATTATGCATAATTTCCATAACGCAGTCCAGTGAACAATAATGCCTTATGAGCTCTTATGTTAATTTAAATGCATTAGGTTCAAGAGTTCATCTACTTCATTTTCATCTGCTTGATGAAGAGTTCTGCGTAACTTGGACTTCGTGTCCACAAAGTGGGACAATAGGTTGAACATTTTATCTATTTTTCAAATCTCCCATTTTCTAAGATTGACACAGCAACAATTATCTAATCTCAACTGCACGCCCAGATGGCCCTCCACACCGTTCCTCCAAACTAGCTTGAACAGACAATGCATGTAACCTGTGAGGAATGAAAAGACACCTAGCTATCCCAAAGACAGACGCACAAGGTCCAGAATTTCACATAATTGGTTTTATAGCAGCTTCAGAATTCTTTCAGGCTTATGAAAGGCTTCAGAATTCCTACATGATACCAAACAATGGACAGCCCACTGCTTGGGTTCTTTTGCTGCATGTGCAAGTGCTAGGAAATGTGGCCAAGCATTTATTTCCAGCACATGGAACATGCTGTGGAAATCTCATGTTCGTTATGGTACTCTGTCACTGCTTCACACACATTTCAGCAGGGGCGTAGCAAGGTTGGAGTGGGGCCAGAGACAAGATTTTAAACTGGGGCCCCCCCCCAAAGTCCAGGGCCTCCGCACACCCCAGGCCCCCAAGGATTTAAGTCTGATATTCCAAAATAAGTATGCTGCCTGCAAATACATTTCACTGAATACACACACACACATCACAATATATAGTGATATACATTGAGTACTATACATTTGTATTACTTTTAATGCCTAGAACACACTAGAAAGATGAATTATTAAAATGGGCCCCTCGCTGCAGATTAGCAAAGGAGACTTTCAACCATGCAGGGTGAACCTATGTTTGTTTTCTCAGAATTCTGAACAAATTCAGTCAAGTTTGATTCCAGGAGATTTTTCACAGGAGGCTTTTTAAAGCCCTTTAACACACACCTCCTCTGGAATAGAGGTGCTGCATTCACATGTTGGCCAGATTTACCCTGAAGTCCCTGCAAGTTATTGGGGAGCAGTTCACACACAAGAAAAATAAAATAAAAGCACCACACATGCTTCACAGTTCTCACTCAGACCTTCTGGGTTGCAAAACAACTTGAACATAAGTGCATTTATAAATGAATGAATGAATAAATAAAATTAATAAAATACTGTTCCAGAAGTTTTTGCAATTTTCTGCCATGAAACAGGCCACTTATAGGACTTTTTAGTTTTTTTTAAGTCAGCAAATTTTCCAAGCTGTTTCAAAATAAATATTCAGAGACTTCTCGGTCCCTCCCCCACCCCATATCCAAGCCCTATGGCAAGCAGATCCCTATATATGATGGGGGGGGGCGGGAAAGGTAACCACAAAAAGGAGTTCACACTCTACCTGGCAAATGCTGGTCTGGGTTAAGCAAGGCAGCAAGGGGTCTTCTGCTGCAGAGAACACTCTGGCTGCCTCCTCCTTCCTGGCTTGCTTGGGCCCTACTCGAGTTCAGGCTTCACTGTGGCCTACACGGAGGCCTCCGTGGAAGCCCCGCCCACCCGCCGATCAGCTGAGAGGCGGGAGAAAAGGAGCTCTTTGCCGCTTGCCTGCTGCTTCGATTGCGGGCCAGCAGAACAAGCAGGAGAGACGGCGAAGAGGGCAAGTGGCTGAGAGACTATGGGGCTGGGCAGGGGGCAATGGGGAGTCACATGAGGTGCTTCTGGGGTGCCCCTCCAGGCACTGGGGCCCCCAGACAACTGTCTCCCCTTGCCCTATCATTGTTACGCGCCTGCATTTCAGCAATGTATTGTAAAAAGTGTGTGTTGGCTCTACACACACACACACACACACACACACACACACACACACTACTCTTTTTGCCCCATGATGCAATACCATCTTTTTAGTGAGGCACCTAATTATGATTCTAGCAAGCTACATATAGGACCACGAGAAATCATGTTTGGTGCTATTTTCTTCCATTCTGCTTTCCCATTGTGTAGTGATACTAAAGGCTGCCTCTGTGGTTCTCTTTTCCACCCTTCCATGTATATGAAAGACCACAAACGAAGAAAGATGTCATTGTACTTGTTTTTTTAAATGTGAACTGAGATATGCTCATGAATTTTCCCTGCTTCCCATAATTTATAAGAAATAGAAGCATATATTTTTTCTGGAAATCATTTTCCCCAAGTGTGACTAGAAAGTATTTTATTCTGAGTGTCTCATGTTAGACATTAGCATAGTCAATAAGACTTGGACCTGGAAGACTGGGGGTTCAAATCCAATCTCAGTTAATGATTAACCAGGTGATCCTGCGCAAGTTGTAGTTTCCCATCTGTCCAATGGAAATTACTGTTTATTTGTAGGGGTGTGCACAGAACCGGTCCGGCACTGGGGTGGGGGGTTCCAATAAAAACAGGGGGGCTCTACTCACCCCTTCCAGTAAAAAAATGTATTTCTTGTACTAATTGGGCGGCAGGGTGCCGCCCGCTTCAATCTCCTGGCGCGGGCTCCTCGTATCCATCGGGGCGGCAGGATCGCTCCCAGTCCCTGCTGCCCCCTTCAAGTTAAGTCCCCCTCGGCTGGCGGCCGCCCCCTGAAGTTCCCCAGAGGTCCCCCGCCACCCCCTTCTTTCCAAAACTACCCCCATTTAAAACCTCTGGGGAACTTCAGGGGGCGGCCGCCAGCCGAGGGGGACTTAACTTGAAGGGGGCGGCAGGGACTGGGAGCGATCCTGCCGCCCCGATGGATACGAGGAGCCCGCACCAGGAGATTGAAGCGGGCGGCACCCTGCCGTCCAATTAGTACAAGAAATATGTTTTTTTACTGGAAGGGGTGAGTAGAGCCCCCCCTGTTTTTATTGGAACCCCCCCACCCGAACCAAAACCACCCCGTGCCCGGACCGGTCTGGAGGCCTTTAGAATGGCCTCCGAACTGGTCCGTGCACATGACTATTTATTTGTTTTAAACATGTATTTGTTGCCTTTCAACAGAGTTCTCAAGGGGATACACAATTTAAAAACAAGATGATAACAGCAAAAAAACCCCAACCTAAACTACCCTACAGGGTTCTTAGGGTAACAAAATGAAGACTGTAAAGCCAATTGCTTATTAAAATTGGATATAAGAACAACAGAGCTCTATATAGCAAAAAAAAAAAAGTATGTTCTATCTCATGTCATCATGTCTGATTCATCTGATGTCAGAACCATTTTTATGCTTTCAGTTGTATGGCTGGAAACAGAATTCTTCCCTTATAAACAGAGAAAATATAACTTAAAATTTAGACAAATTTTAACAAAATAAAACATAAAATTTAAGATATAATTTTAACTAGCTAGGTAGATAGACAGATACTTTAAACTTTATATGTATCTAGTTTAGGCCTGCACAATTTGTCACCCACCAAACTGAAAATAACCCACCAATCATGTACAGAGGCCCATTAGGGATGCTATTACCTTCTGTTTTTGCTTTCTACCTAAGATTTCAAAAATGGTGTGTTATCAAGCATCTGGTGAGCCTGAAAACATGGTGCTGCTTTCAGCTTCACAAGCCACAAGTTGTGTGGGCCTTTTTGAAGTTCAGCTTAAAGGTCACTCCTCTCAGAGACTGACAAACTAGAAATAGGAGCAAGACATGTTTCCTTCCTAAACATTCGAGAGTAGGTTCCATGTAGCTCTGTGGGACTTATTTCTCAGTAAACATGGTTACAATTAGGTTGAAAAAGTGTTAATGTTGCAACAAGCATTTCCCAACTCATACCATACTGAGAACAATAGAAGCTGCTTTGGAAAACATTTCTCTTAGGAATAAAAAATGGACTCCCAAAATGTCCATGTAGGCAACATTTATATGACACAGCTGGCAGTGCTGAGTTAAGCACTTCAGTGGGAAGTCAGAATATTCTATTTATGTTAGATCTTATGTTATATTACAGCTGCCAATTGTCACTTCTCTCACACACAAAGTCCATCTTCTATTGTGTTTGGCAACAAGCTCAAAGAGAGGATATTTCCCACGTGCTAGCCAGAGATTAATGTTTATATCAATAGTTATAGAAGATAAAAAAGCTCAATATTTAGCTGGTCCAAAACCCATATCTTGAAAGGCTGTTCCTATCACTAATACCAATTGAAGGACACAAAGTATGTGTAGGTGAGTTAGATTCTAAGTTCATGTTGTGTGGATATTGCAACAGGCCCCAGAGAGTTCATATCTGGGTTGCAAAAACCAGCAACAGTAACTGTTTCCACAACAGGAAGGGAGGAGCTAAAGTTATGGGGTCATTCCTGAGAACAACTGTGCCTACTACAGGACTAGCCAGTCAGGTTCACTATGAGTGGCAAAGCCATTTCAGCCATTGCAATGATCAAACATATCTTTATGAAGAAGAAGATCTGTCCCACACAGTGCTTCTGTGACAGCGGACTCTGACATAAATGGGCCCCTGAGACAACTGTGTGATTGTGACCCTGCGCTGAATGAAGGGGATGCTCGTACTGGTGCTATCTTAAAAAAAAATAATAATAATAACCCTGCCTACACTGTATATCAATAGTTATTAGTTAGGATAGCACATCTCCATGTGTAGCAATTGTATAAAATAACACAATAAAAGCCTTGCTGGACAAGGCCCAAGACCTATCTAGTCCAATATCCTCTGGGATGCCTCTGGAAAGCCCACAGAAAATAAATTAAGGCATGTCCCCTCTTCTGCTGTTGTTCCTCTTCAACTGGTATTCAGAGTTATTAGTTAGGATGTAGCTATATCTAACCTCAATGTGCAGTGAGAGAACATCTTTTAATCCAAAAGCCAGGGAAGGCTATCATGTTAATGCTTTGCTAGTGAACTCCTGAAGATATTTGGTTGGCTGCTGTTGGACACAGAATGATGGATTAGGTAGACCAGGGCCTTTGGCCATTGTGGCTGGGGATGTTGGCAGTTGTAGTCCATCAGCATCTAGGGACTGAGAACCTCTGAGGTAGATCTTTTATCTAACTTGGCTAGCCTTACATTATTCTTCTCTAATAATAGGAGACATCATTATGTTGTGCCTTTCTGCCCAAAGAAACCACTTAAATTATGAGTATCCTGTGGGTTATTTCATCTCACTCTTCTTTTCTCTCTGGTTTGAATTGCACCAATTATTCCTGTAGCATGTGACAGAACTATCTCCAAATAACAGCTCATATACTAATAGCGCACACCTCCTTAGAAGTAAAATCTATTGAGTTAAACATGGCTAACTTTAAAGTAAGATTGCAGTCCTAAGCACTTTTCCCAAGTCCCTACACTCAGTGGGATCTACTTCTGATTAAAGATATCTAGGTAAGTAAGGGTTGCAGTGCAAAAGCTAAGATTAAGTCTTGTATCCTCGTTGTTGCAGTCTAGGAATCATATTGACAAGAAAGACAATAATTATTCCTAGACTGCAACAACTAGGATACAAGACTTAACCTCAGCTTTTTGCACTGCAACCCTAGACACTGGCATCTCATTATAAATATAAGCCATAGAATCACAGAGCTGGAGGAGGTCCTGTAGGCCGTTTAGTCCAACCACTGCTCAATGCAAAAAAACCAACAACCCAGACCCAGAGCATCCCCAACAGATGGCGGTCTAGCTTATGCTTGAAGATCTCTAGTAAAGGAGAGCCCATTCACCCACATTTAGTTAAATGGCTCTATTGTCAGACTGCTCTTATCATTGAGAGATTTCTCCTAACAGTCAGCTGAAATCTGCCCCCCTTTAACTTTAAGCCCCCTAGATCATGTCCTGCCCTTTAGGGCAACAGAGAACAAGTCTTTCCTCTCTTCTAGGTTTTTGAAGAAGGTATTTGTCATTCAGATATTTGAAGAATGATAACATGTTCTCCTTCAGTTTTGTCTTCTCCAGGCTAAACATACCCAGATCCTTCAACCTTTCTTCATGGGGCTTGTTTTCCAGACCCCTGACCATAATAGTTGCCTTGCTCTGAACTCATTCCAATTTGTCTATATCCTTTAAAAAATGTGGCACCCAGGAATGGACACAATATTTCAGATAAGGACTGGCTAATGTGGAATGAAGTGGAAGGATTACTTTGCCTGATCCAACTAATATGTCTTGTGTTCCAAGCTAACACAATTTTGTCGAATGAACTGCCAGACCATGAGAAGCATGGAGCTAGAGAAGCGTGATCAGAAACGTAGAGTGAGAAGGTTGCCTTTGCCTCTCCCCAGGATATGTGTAGTACAGGTGGGTCCCCTCAGAGCTTGTTCCCCTGGCCATTGTGGGTCTGTGCCAGCACAGGGCCTGTTCTAGCTAGTGCCTACGTTCCCAGAAGCAGGCCTTTGCCAGCCACCTGACTGGCACAATAATGCAGCCATTCTGCATGCAAAGACAGGGCGCATTGTACAGCCACAGCCGCCTAAGAGATGTCCATGCAACTCTTCTGCCTGAAAAGAAGTATTGTTCAGGATGACCCAGCCCTTCAGCCTCTCCCCAACACCAGGGAGGCAGAGCTGTTCCCAGCAGACAGAACAGCTCCATTCAGAGTCCTCCCCATCCCCATCCCACAGCAGCTGCCCATGGGCCTGCCCTCTCGCTTAGTGTTGCAAAGCCACTAGCAAGCAGGAGCTGGATGCACAGGCTGGACAATGCAACTGAGAGTGCCACCTTCCGCCTAGGGCATACAGCAGAAGGCAAGTGGATGATATTCCTCCTGGTCCTATGCCCAGCAGAAGCAGGTTGTTATTCTTAGTAGGGCTAAGGCACTACATTAATGAATGGGGGTGCTTCCTGAAGCATGTGCCATGTCATTTGGGGACCACTCAACACTCCAGACCTGGCTCTGAAAGATAACAGAAGGGTAGAAGAGAAGAACCAAGTAAGGCAAGATGATGTTTAAGCCACCAGGAGCTATATGACAGGATAAGATATTCCAGGTAATCTGCTTGAAATAGAGCAAAATGCAGGTTCCATAACAGCAGGTTTATGGAATAGCCCTAGGAGTAAAGGTAAAGTCACCAGGAGTCGGTGTCGACTCCTGGCGCCCACAGAGCCCTGTGGTTTTCTTTGGTAGAATTCAGGAGGGGTTTACCATTCCTATATCCTGCACAGTATGAGATGATGCCTTTCAGCATCTTCCTATATTGCTGATGCCCAATATAGGTGTTTCCCACAGTCTGGGAAACATACCAGCAGGGATTGGAACCAGCAAGGCAAGGCAAGTTATTTCCCTACTGTGCCATTAGATGGCATACTTGCCCTTGGGGCAGCAGGGGTGGGAACAAAATTAAAAGAGCCTCACAGGTTAATATGCAATCCACATTTTAGTTGGCTCTCTATTCCAACTGGTTCTCAGACGTGTTGTTATACTTCTTCCTGGTTTAAACAGAAACAATTAAACGTATCTAGAGTAACTTCCCAATAAAGGTAAAGTGTGCTGTCGACTCAGTGTCGACTCCTGGTAACCGCAGAGCCCTATGGTTGCCTTTGGTGGAACACAGGAGGGGTTTGCCATTGCCTCCTCCTGCACAGTATGAGATGTCTTTCAGCATCTTACTATATCACTGCTGTTTTCCATAGTCTGGGAAACATACCAGCAGGAATTTGAATTGGCAACCTCTGGCTTGCTAGTCAAGTCATTTCCCTGCTGCACCATTAGGTGGCTTCAACTTCCCAATAGTGTCCCTGAAAATATATTAAGTTTTATTTGCAAATACTGAGCTCATGGAGCTGCAGAGGATGCAATGCCCACACTCAGGAGGTATCAGAAAGCCACTGTGTCCTGTGTAAACTCTCCATTGTAATCTCAAGCATGAGGGAGCTGTGGCTTAGTTTCTTTAAAGTATTGCCACAGCATACACTGGCCTGTTATAAAGTGCTGCTTGATAATTAAAGCCCAGGGGTTAAACGACACAAGTGCAGCAATAAAGAGGAATGTACTTCCTAAAAAACTGAAATTAAATTGCTGGTTATGAAGCATGGCTTTGGGTTGGCAAAAGGATTAAACAAAAGCTGCTCTCAAGGAATAATTTTGATATAGGAGTAGTTTCCAGTTGCACAGGAAAGTCATCATTTGATTTGGCTAGATGTCATCAAGACTCAAAAAAGATTAAACTGCAGTGGTTTTTAGGACCTCACATTAATCATATAAGAGGCTGGCCTGGACAAATGATCCTGAAGTTAATCCAAGTCCAACTGATTCTAAAGGAAGTTATAGCCTCAATTAATTAGCAGAATTGGGCTGCAAGTATCAAAAAAACCAAGAGATATTGTTGCAGGAGATCTACTTAGAGTGTCTAAAATAGCTATTGTATAGCTTAGAAGAAAGATCAGGGAAGGTGTAATTTAGGAATGAAAGAAACAATCAGAATTCAGGGTTCACAGAACCAACACAGGGGTGTATCTAGGGGTAGGGCAGGCAGGGCACGTGCCCTGGGTGCCACTTGAAGGGGGGCGCCATTTTGTAAAATTATTTTTTTAAAAAAATGGCTGCCAAAAACAAAATGGCCACCGTGCATGCTCAAATGGCCTCTGTGAGGCCCTAGGTCATGCCAGGCCTTGCAGAGGCCATTTGAGCATGCATGGTGGCCATTTTGTTTTCAGTGGCCATTTAAAAAAAAGATTTTTAAAAATGGCCACTGCACATGCTCAAATGGTCCCTGCAAGGCCCTAGAGGCCAGTGGGGGGAGGATGAACCTTTGCAAAAAAAACCCCAGCCTTTAGGAAGCCCCCCGAAGGGGCTACAGGTAAAATAATAATAATATATAATATAAGTCACTGTACACATATTCAGATTGGCACTATGTACAGAGAATCAGGGCTTGTGAATACTGAGCTGATGCTTATGAGCTAGGATTGTAATCATTTGCTCTTACTTTGTTTCTTGTGATAAGTGAGTTAAATGTGTGATGTCTTGCTAATATGGCTATTAATGGTGAATTTGTCTTTGAATCAGTGTGAAATCCTTAATATTAAGGCCCACTGGGAGTTTCTTGCTCTCATTCTCTCATTTTAACTGTCTTTCTGAAAGACTAGAATATATTCCAAGCAGTGACACAGTTTACTCTGCATGTCCTTTAATTATTTACAGAGTATCTGGGAAAAGTCAAATTATCCATTGATTTTTAAAACTTATGTAATGGTGATGCTACAATGCATAGCAGATAATTAGACAGGCACTTCTGTTTAATTTTCCAAGTACACCTCCACATAGTATTTGGGTATTTCATGAGCCCCAGCATACTGAAATTTGTAGTTTTCCAACATTTTTTGGTCTGGCTAAATCCACTGCTAAAATAGTTTTTGAAAGATTAAAAGATTAACGAGCCTGACTTGTATTTTTCAGCTGATATTATGGTAAAGTTATCTGAAAGATGGGTGTCAGATGCTTGGACAGGGGGCGCAATTTCAGTGTTTGCCCTAGGCGCTATTTTCCCTAGATACGCCTCTGAACCAACATTTTAAAAAGTTAAAATGGCTTCAAATGGGAGGTATCAGTAAAGCACTGTATGTAGAGAGGCTGTGGAAAGCTGTAATGGGTCAATACAGAAAAGCATCCATGGTGGTTCAAACAATTGTTCAGCAATAATTCATGCCCTTCAAGCTCTTAAAAACATGAAGTAAGGCAAGAAGGAGCTACTTCTTTAGTGCTCTGGATTCTGATAGGAGAGCTGGTCTTGTGGTAGCAAGCATGACTTGTTCCCTTAGCTAAGCAGGGTCCACCCGGGTTGTATATGAATGGGAGACTAGAAGTGTGAGCACAGTAAGATATTCCCCTCAGGGGATGGAGCCACTCTGTGAAGAGCAGGAGGTTTCAAGTTCCCTCCCTGGCGGCATCTCCAAGATAGGGCTGAGGGAGATTCCTGCCTGCAACCTTGGAGAAGCTGCTGCCAGTCTGTGTAGACAATACTGAGCTAGACAGACCAATGGTCTGACTCAGTATATGGCAGCTTCCTATGTTCCTATGAGAGAGAGTGTGTGACATGCCAGGTGCTATTCCAGCTGCTTGCTGGTGTCTTTAACCACTATGATCCTGATTCAGGTAAACTGATCCTGGTAAACTCAGATCAGAGATTACTGTCACAGTGTTGCAAAGGGCTACACAAATAGACCTGTTAGACCTGGTAAGACCTAATCTGCCTACTTTCCTTTCACTATTGCTACAACTGGACTAAATTTGTTCCAAATCGGTTAGGCAGATCACAAGTTAGTCCATGTGCCTCAAACATTCACATGTCTGCCATCTCGAATCGGGATGGATGTCATAATCACAAACTATGCCTTTGAGCTGTCTCTAAGTGTCCCTACAACTGTACCAAATTTGGCCCAAATCGGTTTGCGCTGCCACCTCAAACATTCACGCATCTGCTATCTTGAATTGGGGTTGATGACATAATTACAAACTATGTTGCTGAGCTCTCCCTTCAGCTGCAGAAATTTTGATCAAATTGGTTAGGTGGTTCACAAGTTCACTTGTGCCTTAAACATTCATACAGGTATGTCTGCCATCTTGAATCACGGTGGATGACATCATCACAAACTACACCACTGAGGTGTCCCTGTGTGTCACTGACTACAACTGTACCAAATTTGGTTCAGATAGATTATGTGGTTCACAAGTTAGCCCACTCGTGCCTCAAATGTTTACACATCTGCCATCTTGAACTGGGGTGGATGACATAATCACAAACTATGCCGTTTGAGGTGTCCCTGTGTGTCTCTACAACTGTACCAAATTTGGTCCAAATCGGTTCCCACTTGCACCTCAAATGTTCACGTGTCTGCCATCTTGAATTGGGGTGGATGACATCATCACAAGCAACACCGTTGAGGTTTCCCTATGTATCACTCACACAATTGTACCAAATTTGGTTCAGATCGGTTACATGGTTCACAACTTAGCCCAATTGTGCCTCAAATGTTTACGCATCCACCATCTTGAACTGGGGTGGATGACATATTCACAAACTATGCCTTTGAGGTGTCCCTATGTGTCCCTACGATTGTACTCAATTTGGTTCATATTAGTCCAGGCACTGCAAAGATGATGGTGGGGGCGGACACACACGGAGAATGCTGGGTGATCTCATAAGCTTACTTTCCTTAAGGAAAGTAGGCTAAAGAGAACCACGAGGAGTTCCATAAGAACTGAACACATTCAAGCTACGTGCCAAGGATGCCAAGATGACTGATAAATTAATTAATTGTCATTTAATTATATATCTTCTTTCATTAAAACAATCTCAAAGTGGTTTACAAAACTTTTAAAACAACATAAGACTATAAAACAGTTACACAATAAAATATTAAACTGGAATATAACAATACAAACCTAATTAAAAGTTGAAAAAACATACAATAGGACCATAAATCCTATTCACCCATAGATCTGGGGCTGCCTTGATTGTTTCAGGCCTTGCCTTGCCCCAGGAGACCGTTATGAGCATCTCCCTTCATCATGGCCATTGATGATTAGAGAACACAGAGAAACAACTCCTGCAGCTTCACCCACTGAGGCCAGGGAGAACACCTCTCCATCACCTAGGCAGAGACTCCAGTCATCATCACAGCTTTTGGGAATCTCAGCAGGGTCTTCTTGTGCTGGGATCTGCTCTCTGTGAGGAATGCTGTAGTGCAGATATTTGGCAAAATGCTCGCAGTTTCAACTGGCCCCATCAGAGTTGATCATATTCCCAACATCTGCTTCCGCCTCATGGAGGTGACACGGCATGGTTTGTGGGGGCATCTCATATCGTTCTTGTTGTTGACCAGGTAATTGTGCTTCCCTACCACATCCTTGAGAAGCTCCTTCTTCACCATGGCTTTTTTGATTTGGACAGATTGAAAGAGAGGAGAAAGCTCCTGCACCCCTGTCTGCTGAAGCCAGGTGGGAGCACATATCCACTGCTTATATAGACAGCCCATGCAGCTAATAGCCACTGGAGCACATATTGTGCTGTCAAGTTGGTGTGGATTCCTGGCGACCACAGAGCCATGTGGCTTTCTTGATAGAATAAAGGAGTGGTTTACCATTGCCTTTCTCCCGTGCAGTATGAGATTGTACCTTTGCCTTGATGGCAGGCATGGAGGGAGGCCAGCAGTGGCCCAAGCTCAGCCTGCCACCATGGCCCCCCTAGCCCCACCCCCTGCATCATCATCTGATGTCAGACGCAGGGAGTGGTTAGCCATGCCCCCTGCATGGCTACCACACGGCCCCGTTTGAGAGCTAAATCCAGCCAGTGCTGTGTTTGCAGTGTGGCCAGGAGTGGCTCTTCTTGCCTTTAAAAAGCAGGGAGAGCTGCTCCAGCCATGCTGCGAACACAGCACTGGCCGATTTAGCTCCCAAACCGGGCAGTGCAGCCCTGTTTGGGAGCTAAACCCACGTCCCTTGCATCTGACATCAGACACAGGGTGTGTGTCTGGGGCATGAGGCACGGCCCCTGAGGGGCGGTGGCCCGGGTTCTTTGAACTTGTCCACTCAGTGGTGGCCTTGCCCCTGCTTGATGCCTTTGCCGTTATCACAGAAGTGAGCATCCACCTCCACCACCTTCCTATATCGCTGCTGCCTGATATAGGTGACCAAAAATATATATTTACTAGGCACAGTCTGGGAAGCACACCTGTGGGGATTCAAACTAACAGCCTCTTGCTCCCTGGGCAAGCTGCTTCTCCGCTGCACCACCACAGCTGATATGATAGATAGCCCAGTGGCTGTAAATGCCCTGGAAAATCTCCACTGGGTCTCCCGGTTCTGGTTCCTCCTGCGGCACCAGCCCTTTCTTTCTGCTGTAAGCCTGGTGGGCCAGATATCCATGACCTCTGTAGAGAGCCCAGTGGTTGCTGCAGCCCATTTTCCTCAGGACTCCATGAATTGGTTCCATGATGTCTTGGCTCAGATTTCCGGGGTTCTCTTCTCAGCCCCCACTCATTGCAGTTCTCTTTCAAAGCTGTTTCAGATCTGGCTGCAAAGGAAGCTCCACTTCAATGTCAGGGAGCAAGGTCATCTTCCCAAAGCGGGAACTGCTTGAGAGTCTGCTCTTCAGTTCTGGGAAGTGGCACTGTGATGTGAGCAGATGTGGATCTAATGCCCTCTAGAGACAGAGCCAAGGATATTCTAATTCTTAAAAATTAAGCAGTTGGAATATCTGCCTGAAAGTATGCCTGATTCAAGATAACAAAAACCAAAAATAAAAACTTGAAAGAAATTAGCCATTAATCTTGTACTTAAGTTTTTTCTAACTCACAAATATTTATCTGGAGAAATCTTTCGTATACTATCTGATATCCTGCACCAAAAGACTCAGTTCTAGTTTCCCCCCATATATCTATTTATCACACTTTTTTTGGTGATACACACTAGAGATGTAGTTTTTTTTATTGTGAATGAGTAGTTTACTCAATATTGGCAGGGGAGAGAACAGAGATTAAGGTTCTGGTGCATGGTCTACAGTACTCATAGGAACATAGGAAGCTGCCATATACTGAGTCAGACCATTAGTCCATCTAGCTCAGTATTGTCTTCACAGACTAGCGGCTGCTTCTCCAAGGTTGCAGGCAGGAATCTCTCTCAGCCCTGTCTTGGAGAAGCTAAGGAGGGAACTTGAAACCTAGATGCTCTTCCCAGAGCGGCTCCATCCCCTGAGGGGAATATCTTACAATGCTCACACTTCTAGTCTCCCTTTCATATGCAAACAGGGCAGACCCTGCTTAGCTAAGGGGACAAGTCATGCTTGCTATCAACAAGACAATTTGGTAGAGTTGTTATAATAACATTAGTCTGAGTCCTTAGAAGGAATGAATGCTAAGTGACTATATCCCTTCCTAGGCTATAGAACCTATTGTGTAGTGAGTGTGATATCAGGTTAGGAGCTGACCTGTTCTCTTTTGGTTAGCCCAGGCATTCTCAAACAGGGGTTGAGATCCTCTCAGGGATCCCAGGCAATTTGAAAATTAGGTCTCAAACTACTCAGGAGGGAGCTGTCGGGGCAGGGGCCTTACTCAACATGTCCAAGGGCTGGAGGGAGTCAGGGATGTTGGGAGGCAGAAGGAAACAGAAGCCAATTACTTTCTGCTCACAAAGCTAAGAGCAGGCAGGCACAGCAGTGGCACTTCTTTGGCTGACAGGCTAGGAGAGAGCCCAAAAAGTGACACTGCTGTGCCTACACTTGGCTTTGTGAATTGCAAAGGAGTTGGCTGGTTTTCAGCTTCTTCCCCCTATCTGCTTCCCCATGCCTCCGAGGAGTCGGAGCAACTCTTCACTTTACATTCTTGGTAATGTCTCTTTCTGAATTTTCTATTAGTGTGCAAGTTGATTTAGGACAAAGAATTAAGCAAGAAAGCTACAAAAATACAGACTCTCTGCTTGAGTCCTACTTGTATGAACCAGTTTTTAGCAGTCGCTGCTATAATGAGCAAATACGTAGTGACAATAACTTGGAGCCTGAAATTAGATTGCCAGTTTCAAACATAAAGCCAAGGTTTTAAAAAGTAAGTAGCAACAAGCAAACTCATCCTTATTTAAAAGGTAAATGTGCTTTATTTATCTCCACCTAATCAAATCAATGGCTGACATTCCGATTAACACAGCATGTGTGCTCCTAACATCCCAACTTAACATATACGCTGATGGGATGTGAGCTGTCAGTGACTGACCAGGGGAGAAATCCTGGGGTCATGGTGGACAGCTCATTGAAAGTGTCATCTGTGAAAAATGCTAATTCCATGCTAGGAATCATTAGGATGAGGATTGAAAATACCTTTATACAAATCTATGGTGCACCCACATCTGGAGTACTGCGTACAGCTTTGGTCACTGTATCTTAAGAAGGATACTGTAGAATTGGAGAAGATGCAGAAGAGGGCAACCAAAATGACCAGGGGCCTGGAGCACCTTCCTTCTGGAGAGGCTACAGCATCTGGGGCTCTTTACCTTAGAAAAGAGGTGACTAAGGGGAGACATGATCGAAGTGTATAAAATTATGCATGGAATGTTTTCCCCTCTCTCACAACACTAGAACCAGGGGTCACCCCATGAAACTGACGGCTGGGAAATTTAGTACTTTTTCACACAGTGCATAATTAATCTATGGAATTCCTTGCAATGGGATGGGGTGATCAGCTTGGATGGCTTTAAAAGGGGTTTAGACAGATTCATGGAGGATAGGTCTATCAATGGCTACTAGTCTGATGGCTGATGGCTTTAAAAGGGGTTTAGACAGATTCATGGAGGATAGGTCTATCAATCGCTACTAGTCTAATGGCTGTGGGCCATCTCCAGCCTCAGAGGCATGATGCCTTTCAATACCAGTTGCAGGGGAGCAACAGCAGGAGAGAGAGCATGCACATACCTCTTGCCTGTGGGCTCCCTAGAGGCATCTGGTGGGCTACTGTGTGAAACAGGATGCTGGATTGGATGGGCCTTGTGCCTGATCCAGCAGGGCTGTTCTTATGTTCTAACATCAGAGAAGCTCTAGCCCTGTGTTGGTCTGCCATGCTTCCAGAATATATAGGTACTCTTCCACTCTTGTGCAAGAGCACAAATCCTTTTCAGAGCTTACCTGTGCTCCAGGAGTGCTCCGTTAGATTGGAAACACATCACCAACAGATGGGGATGTTGTTTCCTTAATGGAAAATCTACCTCTTATCTCAGAGTCAGATCTACAATAGAGCAAATGTTTGCAATGTACACAGGCTGCCACTAGAGGGAGCTGCACCTGAATTTCTGACTTAAATTATGATTTCCCCATAAGAATAAATGGGAAACTAAAAAATATTAATAACTCCTGAATGGCTAGGCAGAAAGCTCTGAAATCTGTCATGGTGTTCCTATATTATTGTAGGATTAAATGTGTGGGTGTTGAAGGAGATCAAGTCCACCTATTGAGTTTTAATGAAATTATTTTAAAAAATTAAAACTTACAAAATTAAAAACCAGCAGGTAGACTGATCTCCTTGAAAATCCACACACTTAATCCTACAATCATGTACTATTCCCATATGGATTTTGATAACTTTCTGCCTAGCCTGGAGCTATTTAATTTTGGAGTTATAATATGGGGTGCAAAAATGTTGGTACTACTCCTTTTATATGAAGGCAAGGAGCAGTTTCCTGCAAATGAGGCTTGAATAATGGACAGAGTGGGGGATTCAATTGCAGAACTTTTTATAACTTTTTGCTGCAAAATAAAGCAGTTATGACACTTATAAACAGTTTTAGAAACTTTAAAAAATTCATTTAAGGCTGCACACTTAGTCTTCAGTGATTGACCTGAAAAGACCAGTGGGGTAGAAATGGAACAAAGCAGTCACTTGAATTAGCAATAAATGACTTGTTTCTTAAGGATCTATTTCCAGGTTGGTGATGTTTCACATGTCCTGAAGCAAAGCAACAATTCTGATCTTCCTTACCTCACACCAGACTTTTTTTGTTATGAGTTTGTTGGAAACTATGCAGGGGCGTAACAAGGCTGGAGTGGGCCCAGAGACAAAATTTTAAAATGGGCCCCTCGCTGATACACACACACTTCACAATATATAATCATGTGACGTGCCTCATGTGACGTGCCTCTGGGGGGCCCCTCGAGGCGTGGGGGCCCCCAGGCAGCCGCCTCCCCTTGCCTAATAGTAGTTACGCCCCTGAAACTATGAATTGCTTTATGCTTTTCAAACCAAGCTATTTCCTGAAAATAAAGATTGAAACCCTTCCCCCAATCTAGTTCTCTGCACAAATCTGTTCCCATGCAAGGCAAAAGTGTATTTTTAACTTACCTTGGAGAAGTATCTTTTTCTCTTGTGAGAACAGAGATTGCAGTTCTTTGTAAAATAGAAAATTACCTTTCAGTCTGCAAAAATAGTAATTGAAATGGTCAGATCAACATTTAATGATAGAGGTCTTCTATGATTGGTTTGAAATCATGTGGACTAGAAAAAGAAACAAAGTAGCCATTTTGCTTTGACAAGAAAGGATTTACCTCTTAAGGACTTACCTCTATGTTGGTGGTGAGCACCTGTGATCCTTAACACTTTCTCCTTCCTGGGGTGGATTACTGCATAGGCAATAGAAGCAATTGCCTACGGTGCCAAATATTGGGGAGTGGCGAATCTTGGAAAGTTAAATCTTTTTTCTTTTTTACTTTTAACACTGCTGCTCCATGGTGTCGGCATAGCGATGACGGCGGCAAGAGCTCCGCCCACCTCCCAAACCATGGCAGTTGAGGTCAGGCACTGTCAGCGAAAGTGTTCCTCACACAGGTCTGCCTTCCTTCCGAATTGTTGGGAATTCTCTGTGGTAAGAGAATCCCCTTTTCATTATAGCAGAGCGCACAGAGGCACAACACAGCGGAATTTACTTAGGCATGCGTGTATGCTGAGAGTAAAGTAACTTGGAGCCAATTCATAGTTTCAAATCAATATATAAGGCATTTATTAAGGAACTCCATTCTAGATAGGAAAGTGAGGAGTTAGGATCTCTAATCTAGCTAGCTAGCTGGATGCAGATGGATTCTGCATCTTCTCTGCACACATGGTGCAGGGAGGGGAGCTTGCCATGTTGCAAGGTAGAAGGACAGGTAGGGAAGAGAGAGAGGAAGTGAGTTGCTGGAAGGAATGAAGTCCCTGAGATTAGCAATCTACATTCCAAAAGGATAGTGTCAGAGCAATAGAGAAGGGATGACCAATGTCTTGACCCTCTAGCCCTCTGACTCACTAGTCTGTCCCCCACTGTCTGAGACAAGAGACAGCGCAAAGTCCTTAACTTCCAACACGAATGACCCAGATCAGGCTGGTTTCTGTCCATTTTGGATCTCTGTGCATATGTGCGCATATGTCTGAAATTGGCCTGATCTGGGTCATTCTGGAGGAAGGCAGGCCTTTGTGAGGAGGTCTCACTGCCATCTCTGCCATCCTGGATGGCAGAGATGGCAGCAAAAGAGCTCCTCACACAGGGTTTCCTTCCTCCCAAATGACCCAGATTGGGCCAATTTCAGGCCTCTGTGCATGCGCATGTGTGTGTAGAGACCCAAAATGGACCGAAACCAGCCTGATCTGGGTCATTTGGGAGGAAGGCGGGCCTGTGTGAGGAGCTCTTTCTCTAGCGGCGGCCAACCTCAACTGTCATGATTTGGGAAGCGGGTGGGCTCACTAGGAACTCTCCCTGCTGTGCCTCCATGCTGCAGTAGTCTTAAACATGTTTAAAAAAATGTGAAGGGGAACCCTTGCCTTTGGGGCAGCAAATCTTTGGCTGCCTATGGGTGGCACAAAGCTTAATCCGCCCCATCTCCTTTGGGAAACAGTGCAACGATGTTTATAATTGGACATGTTGTTATGAGTTTGTTGCTTTCTTTAACGGATTGAAAACCATGCATTTCAAGCCAAGCCATTTCCTGCTAATACAGTAAAGCACATTGTGATGCTGCTGCCTCTCATTCTCTAGGCAAGAAACCAAATGGCTGCTTTCTTTTGAAATAAAGCACTAACCTCAGTGGTGATAATATCTGAATTTTGTTGCTTCCCTTTTTCTGAAACATTATAACAAATCATGTTCCTTACTTTGCATCATTCATTATATTGCATCATGATTTTATTATGAGTTTATTTTCTTAAACTTGGTGGAATCTGTGGGTTTTTAAAAAAGCTTTTCCAGATGATTCCCAAAATGAAGGTTGTCTTATTGTTGTCCTTTTGTCTGTAGTTCCCTGTTCAAGTTGGTCTATTTCCAGGATGAAAGTTATTCTCCAGTCTCTAGAATTAAGGCTTGGCAAAGGTTATTTACAGAAACAATCAAAGAAAGGAAGAGGGAGATTTTTGTATTCAGAGATGCTGAAATATTAACTGCTGGATCGCTTGGTTTCAGACTACCTCCAGCTGTTATGCATTCCTGTTCTAGAACAGAAAGATACTTCTTACCTGGAGCTTTCCCAGACAGCAGGCTTTACTGCAAGTTTTCTGCAAGGCTTTACTGCGAGTTTGAAGTTGCCCCCAAAACCCCAAAGGTAGTTTCAGACTACCTCCAGCTGTTACACATTCCTGTTCTAGAACAGAAAGATACTTCTTACCTGGAGCTTTCCCAGACAGCAGGCTTTACTGCAGGTTTTCTGCAAGGCTTTACTGCAAGTTTGAAGTTGCCCCCAAAACCCAACGCAAAAAATGATTTAAAAAAAAAAATGATGGATACAAATCAGGCTACACCCTAATGTAGGATGAAAAACCCAAATTGTGTGTGAAGTACTCGGATAGCTCGCAGGGACTTCAGGGTAAATTTGTCTGACGTGTGAACACACTCTCCATTCTGAAGGTCTTTAAAAGCCCTGTGTGAAAAATGCCCTGGCAGCCTTACCTTACCGTTCATTTGTATATTTAAAAGGAGCACAATTGCTTTGCCAGGATTATTCCATCTATTTGGGATAGGAAGAGGAGAACTAAGCTGCCCCTTTGAGATGCTGCTTCTTCTCCTACATCCTCCACACCTGATGGCCAAAGCTTGGTGATGGAGCTTTAGCCATCACCAAGGATACAATGAGCACATAATAGAGAAACCACATCACAGTTGCCACTTGCAGAGGTGGAGGCAAACTGTCATTCTTCAGCACTGGGGAAATATGTACCTGGTAGGCACCTACCTACATTACAAACATAAGTGTTCTATACCAGTCCTATTGTGGGAATTCTAGTTTGGAGGAAATGCTGACAATTATCAGAGTTATTAATCTCATTGATTAATAAGTTTCCAATTGATCCCTATGAGGAAATTATTTGATGGGGCCCGTTTGATTCTTGAACACAGGCCCCCTCAGAACTTGTTAAGCCATTGTGTAGTCTACCTGCAGGGCGAAGTCTGAGATGTGTGTGTATCTAGAGAAGTTTGCACTTGGAATGTATAGTATATACTGTAGCAGACCTTGGTGGCTGTTGGAGTTTTTTTGCTGTTTGCTTACACGAAGGTGCCATGGTATAGAAGACAGCTCAAGAGGCATGCTGATTACTTCAGGGTACTGAAGCTGCTTTATAGACTGTCTAGGTGCTTGCCTGCTTCCCATACAAAAATGTATATGTTTCAATAACAACTATTACTTCATGTATTGTTCATATACTTATTCTGTTTCCTAAAAATGCCCACTCTGGTTTTCCATCTCCAAACTAATCACCCGTGTGAACAGACCAGAAAGCATTCATAAATATTTTTCTTGCACCAAATGTCACTCATAATAATCTATCCCAATAGTGCAAAACTATGACTCTCAGAGCTATGGAGACGGTCGAGTCCAAGCGAAGCGAAGCACTTTTCAGTACCATTCTTTATTTTCAATGGATAATTAACATGCTCTTAAAGCCTTGCGTTGAATTCGGTGCAATTAAGGCTGCAATCCCATGCCATCTAAACTGGAAGGAAACTCCACTGAACTCAAGCGGGACTTTCTTCCGAGTCAACGTGCACTGCCGTCAGCGGGCTGGGTGCACGAGTGCTTATCAACCTTGTATGGAACGTGGCCCGGCACGTCTTCCCTTCCTTAAGCCAAATCAACCGTAGGAGGCGCGACGTAGATGAATGGCTCACTCCTCCGTAACGATGCTGTTATACTTAAACGTACATTAAAAACAGCAGCAGCAACAACACATTTGTTAGTCTTTAGTCCACAAAACTTCTTCTTGTTTCTGGTGTTACAAACTACCCCCACCGCTGCCGCTTTGGAAGACTATGGTCGTGACGTAAACGGCCGGGAGTCTCTTCTTTAACCAACCAACCAACCAGCCCGCCCGCGAGACAAGAAATGATACCGTAACAACAGTCCGCCTTCTGTCTAGTCTTGTCCCGTGATGCACCGCGAAGGTCAACCCAGCGGCTTCGCCACGCCCCTGCCTTGCGATCCCGTGAGCCACTGCGGCGCCGCGCGCGGGAAGGGAAGATGGCGGCGTCGGGACCGCTGGCAGAGCGGGGCTACCTGGAGCTGAATGGGGCGGAGCGGGGAGCGCGGCGCAGGACTCGGGAGCTCGTCTTCGGCCTACCAGGTGCCGCTTTCGGGCTGGAGCACGGGGTGGGGGCGGGTGTCCTTATTCATGTGCCTCGTGTGCGTCTCCTCTGACTGACCCGCCTCCTTCGTCCATCCCTTGCAGGTGGCGGCACGTCCCCGGCAGCAGCCGTGCGATATGCTGATAGTGCTGGCGGATACTGGTACCAGGACAGCGCCCAGTTAGGATCGGTGACTAGAAACCGTTTCATCCATTGGTGAGTGGCTTTGCGACCCACAGGAACATAGGAAGCTGCTATATACCGAGTCAGACCATTGGTCTATCTAGCTCAGTGTGGTCTCTCTACAGACTGGCAGTGGCTTCTCCAAGGTTGCAGGCAGGAATCTCTCTCAGCTCTATTTTGGAGATGCCGCCAGGGAGGGAACTTGGAATCTAGATGCTCTTCCCATGGCAGCTCCATCCCCTGAAAGGAATATCTTACAGTGCTCACACATCAAGTCTCTCATTCATATGCAACTAGGGAGGACCCTGCTTAGCTAAGGGGACAAGTCATGCTTGCTGCCACAAGACCAGCTCTCTTCTCCTGGCCAGGCACCCACTTCCTCCTGACCAAAATAAATCAATGTGTGAAGTATGCCAGCCACTACTCCCCTAGGAAGGAAGCCCCAGGCTTAGGAGGGAGTGAAGAGAGGACATAGTCCCTTTGCGATATGCCACCTCTTTGATTTCTCTGTTGTCTTATTCGATTGAATCCCCAAGGCTGCAGTCCTGTGCATCCTTACTTGAGAGTAAGCCCCATTGAACTTAATGGGGTTACTTCAGAGTAAACATACATAAGATTGGGCTGTCAGTCTGTTTCAGAGGAGACAGAACTAGGTCAGCTGCAATAAATTAAACAAACTTCTGAGCAGCGGTGGAGATATGCTTGTTCAGAGATGCCAAAATAAACCTGATACAGTTTAAGCAAGCACTTAAAGCAAATAGTAATTATATCTGGCAGTGGAATGGCTGTTGAAATGAAACAATGTATTGGGGTGTCTGAAGTAAGCCAGCTGTCAGTGGGCTACAGTCAGGTGCTTTGAAGGCAATGCAGAGTGATTATGTGGGAAGGAAGGAGCAGCAAACATATTGAGGAGCTGGTGTCCTCAAATGTGTTTGCTAGTGGTGATTATATCTTTTAAATGGATGAGTACCTGACAGAGTACAAAGTGATAAACTGGTGGCACCTTGGTTAATAATGTTATATAATATAACATTAATATAATGTTATACTGAGCTCCAGAGACACTGAGAAGAAGTGAGGTGTTTTGCTTCTTCTGAGTCTCTGTGAAGTTCAGCGTGACTAAAGGGATGAACCCCTACTTGTTGCCCAAGCCTGGAACTTGGAGGGAAATAAACATGCATAAGGTTGGAGCTGGGCCGGGCCAGTGGCAGTCACAACTTTTGGCTGGCAGTCAAAGCAAATCAAAATCTGTAGACCCTTACTGTGGGGGAAGAACTTAGTGACCAAAACAATGGTGGTCTCCAAAGCATGTGCAAAGTATAACAGTATAATGAATGTAATAGTTGAATAGCAGTGTGCAAAACTTAGTGGCCCTCAAATGTGACACTGAAATTGTATGGCTGTGGGGCACAATATGGAAGGAGAATGTTATTGAGAGTAAATTGTAATAATAAGGGACCATGTAACATGAATGGAATTACTCCTTTGATGACTAGAACTAGATGTTGGAAGAATGAAAAATTGAAGTGTGTTTATTGAGTGGATCTAACAAAAAAGGGAAGAGAGAGTGTGTGGGAGATGGCAACGGTAAATCCCTCCTGTATTCTACTAAAGACAACCACAGGGCTCTGCGGTCGCCAGGAGTTGACACCGACCCACAGCACACTTTACCTTTAAACATAAGAGAGCCGGAACTTTGAAAGATGCCTGTTTGCCCAGTTAGCAGGGATAAATTTATTTACTTCTCTTGCTCTGTAGAATGCCCCCAGACTTTGCATCGCCTTGTTGCAATTGAATTGTTTCCTTCATCCTACCTTTGTTGTTGAGAGCATCTCTGATAAGCACTCTTAAAAGCTCATAAATCTCTCCAGTCCATCTATCCCCCCCCACCATTGGTCTATCAATTGGGCAGTGGAAGAGAGCTTTCCACATACAAGGTTAGAAACGGTGTTCTCTAAGTTTTTTCATCTGTGTGCGGAATGAATTTTGTTCTGGATGACAGTATCAAGGCATTGTGTTCGCACGTGCATTCAGAGTGGGACCCTTCCTGATTAAACCTGAGAGGGATCTAAAATTTACTGAGCAGACGTCAAAAAATGTGTGAGCGCTCACACAAGTGCATGCCTTAGAGGGAACAGTGGTTAGATGTTTCTGCATACCTGTGGGACTCACCATGTATGTTGAAAAAATATTGATTTGTAAGGTAGGGGCGTGTGTGTGTGAAGGAAAGACCCTAAGCAGCCTGACGAGACCTGAGCATGATGATTGCCCTTGAGGAGCCATGCAATATTGATAGGTTGAGTTGTGTCTGAGAAGAAGAAAGCACAGAAAGTACTAGTTTGAGCCTCTCTCCCAAGGCTAGGATGCTTTTAAGGACCTGATTCCTCTGAAGCTAAAAGCATCTGGGGCGGGAGTATGTTTGGGTCAGAGGAAAAGCATTTCCTCCAGTCCCAATTCCCCCTGCCCATCTTGCATATATAAAAGAATTAGAAGTTGAAGTGACAATTGGTTGAGGTACGTACTGTGAGGCATACATGCCCTAACTGCAATTACTTTCCAATAGGGAGGAGGTGGCAAAAATACTTGCTCTCCCCTTTACTGTTATGCTAAAGTTTGTGGCTAGATACCTAGCTTCCTGGTCATCTAGTTATGAAGCTCAATGACCAGCAATAGATTGCTAAGATTCAGAGCTAGATGAATAGAAAACTGTGTGTATAGTAGTGAAATTCAGCAGTCTCATGCTGCTGTGCTTCAGAAGGGTTGGAATATCCCACTTTCTGTTCTTCCAAGCCTCTGCAATTCCTTGTGGGATCTCAACTTGTTTTTATCTATTGGCACGGGGTTCGTCCTCAATTTTGCATGATTTTTCAAGTATTCCTGAGTCTGTTCTGTCATTCATGTTAGTCTTGCCTCACCCCACCCTGTCTACAAATTGAGTCTCATAATTACAGCGAATGGTGTTTAATGTCTCTGGCTACTTAGCTTGTACTGGTCACTTCTGCTTTGCTTGTAGTGGCTTCCTTCTTCTGGAGGATGGATAATCGGACAACTGACTGCTTAGTGAAACAACTTGGCTGCTGTGAGATGAAGGTTTTTGCTAGGCAAATCACTATATATATGCCAATGTTGAGCTGAACCTGTTGGCTTCTAGGGCATGTTTTAGGGGCTGAGGGACATTTCAATGAAGAAAGAAAAGAAAAGACTGTCAATGAGTTAACGTTATTAGCCCCAATCTAGCCCTTATACAAGAGTTCAGAGTCCTTGCATGTCTGCTGCCATGTGAGACCAGCTCGTGGGTTGGTCCTTATGGACCTTACCAGGCAGAGGCCACAAGCATGATTTATTTATATCCCACCCTTCCAGTTCAATACTATTCAGGGTAGCTTACAGCAAGAAGCCAGTCTGAAATGGTGCTGCTTCAGATGAACACTGGCCCCAATGTGTGATCAGAATGGACACTCATCAGGAATGCACCTATCCTGGTATTGCTGCAGAACACCTTGGCATGCTGTCGGGATGTCCTTTAATCACATGAGAAGGGTGTTAATCAGAATTGCCCCTCTACATGTGTTCCTGGAACACATGACTAGAGCGGCAATTTGATAAACACCCCTTCTCATGAGATTAAAGGACATCCTGACAGCATGCAAGGTGTTCCTGCAGCAATACCAGGATAGGTGACATATTCTGATGAGTGTCATTCTGCTCACCTCATTGGAGGCTAGTGTTCACTCTGAACCGGCCCATGTAGGGTTTTAAGATATGATGCCCTACTGGATATGCAAAATACCTCCATGTTACTTCTCTACAGTCAGGTATGCAGTGCTGTTCCCTTTTCACATTCACATAGACCCTGTTGCTTGGATGTGAGCACAGGGAGCACACACATCTGACTCCTGGGGGTTTTGTGTGTACTGAGACTTCTGTGTTGTGCTTTTCATGCACACAAATATTGGGCTGAATTATGCTCATTATTTGTAGTTCTGTAAACTTACAACCGCTATATAAGTTCACTTGTTTCCTTTTGCAGGTCCACTTCAGGTGGCACCTTGGAATTGATAGAAGAATCGCTTGATATAAACCTTCTGAACAATGCTGTTGAACTCAAATTTCAGAATTGTAGCCTCTTACCTGGAGGAGTGCATATTTTCGAGACCCAGCATCATGTTGTAATATTAATTTCAACCAATCAGACAGTGCACAGGTTGATGTTGCCACATCCTGCTCGGATGTATAGGAGTGTAAGTAATCTGTTCCAATAGCTTTATTTTTCAAACTCATCCAAAATCGTGATTACATATGCTCTGGCAAAATTTTAATTGAGGATTGAATATGCTTTATAACATACTTGGTTTAGATAATCCTCTAGAGATCATTGTTTGGAAGACTGGAAGAAAGCTCTGAGCTTCTCTACTCGGTTTTTTTCATATGGCTCACAGATGGCTTCATCTGGTTTGCTGATTCAGTCATTATGGCAGAGTATAGTAATCTCTTGCCTCCAACCAAGAACTGGAAACCCACTTAGAAGCGTAGTGTCTGATCTTGGTTTGGAGGGAAACTGCTAATCTTGCGTTGCTAACACAGGCATCGCAGCAAACTATAGATAGAGGCAACTGAAAGAGGTGCCTCATGGGAGGAAGGAATGTGTGAGCCCATAGATAATCTGATCCTCCAAATCGTAGTTTAGACTTTAGAAGATTATTTGAACTGAGCCATTGTGGGAATAAGCTGTAAAATATTTTCAAATACATAATTTATTGACCAAGTATTGGTTGGTTGTTTTTTTTGTTTACATTTAAAATAATAAAATGCACATTAAAATTTTGTTTAAACATATGTTCATATTGATGAATTTTTGGGGAATAATTTTGACATGCAGTAAAAGGCATAGATTGTTTCAACCTAAGATAGCAAATGCATAATACAGTGATAAGATAATTGTTTCTTTCTTTTGTTATACAGTTTCAGACACTTCAGTCAAATATAAGAGGAATTTGAGTAGAAAAAGCACCAGCTGTTTTGTTTTTTGTTTTGTTTAATTTTTGCTCTTCAAATTCTGTATTTTCTTGTTGACAATTATACTTTTGAATTTTTCTTATAGGAGTTGATAACAGAAAGTCAAGTGCAGTCTATTTTCACTGATATTGGAAAAGTTCACTTTAGGGATCCTTTCAACTACTGCATTATCCCCTCAGTACCTGGACTGGCAGCTAATTCTACTGCTTCAGCGGCTTGGCTAAGCAGTGATGGCGGAGCACTCTTTGTTCTGCCGTCTGCTTCTGGTGGGATTTTTGTCCTTAACCTCCCACCTCATGATGCTCATGGTAAGAGTATAATAAGAGTATAAGCTGATCTAGATAATTTGTTTCAGGTTGCCTCACTCTTCAGTTGGAAATTTCAGACATAGGAAAAAACGAGCTCTGCATCTACAACATGCTTTTGAAGAAGTGTGTGTGATACTAAACTATTCAACTAAGCAGAATAGATACCCTAAACTGTGGCCTGAATGCAGGCACTATTTTACAGACAGAACTTCCTAAATGCCAACCTGCCTCTCTGTTTTTTTCTGCCTGCCGCTTGTGGGTGGTGATGGTCTTCTCTTTTTGTCTTTTCCTTATTGAGCCATGACTGGATTATTTGTAACTTTTATTACATCATAAAATTTCCTTTAATTTGCTATACAGGGCTTTTATTAGTACTTCTCCATTTGGGCCAGTAGCAGGATCTCCTGGTGCCATTTTGGTCATCCACTATTAATCTCTTAAATCCAGTGGCTAACATGCTGACTAACAAAGCAGGCGTGTAAACAGCAGCTACAGGAACACAGTGGGATCGCCCCTGCTGCTTCATGTGCCTCCCTTTGTGCACGCGTTGTTGTACAACACAGTGCATGAGTGCTTCTTCTGGAGCACACTCCTTCAGTCCTGAAGTTCTCTGTCACAGTGGAAACATGTCTCACATAACAGAGGCATACAGAGCAGTGAGGGTGTTCCCACTGTGTTTTTGTTGCTGCTGTTTACACACCCACTTTATTGATCAGAATGTCAGCCACTGACTCTCTTAAATATCTCCTTATAGGATTCCCAAAAGATTATCCATCTGGTTTAATCACGTCTTCCTTATGAATGAATTGTTAACCCATCAGCTCTTCCGTTTTTAGGTATGGCTTCACCATCGACTGTGGAGTTGAAACAGAGTTCAGTCATGCAGCGTTTGATTACAGGTTTGATACCAACAGCTATCAGGTTAGCATTTTAATGGCAAATGCTTGAGGCTATATGATAACATTAATTAAAACTCATAGAGTTTATACAACAGCCAGTGTCAGAATTGGGATTAGACTGAGTGAGCACTTAGCCTACCATTCATCTTACAATGCTGCTGCTTTAATTGGGTTACATTTCAGTAAACACATTAAATATTTAAAGTAATTTGTACCTAGCCATTTAGCATGGTCTAAATTGTCATCAAGACTTGATTAAATGTTGGAAATGTAATGTGCTCTTTCTTAGTTTGATCTGTCTGTCTTAAATAAGCATACTAAATTAAACTTTGGATTACTGCCTAGTCGTCTCAAATGACAAAACTGTGGGATAGTAAACATGTTGTGACACTGAGGAGATAGGGATTTGCAGAAGAGGTTTAGCCCTACCTGTTCAATTTAGACTTTAAGCCCTGTGGTGTTCTTGGGTTGAATGCTTCAGCTGGAATTCCATGTTGTAGAAGTGTTCAGGAGTAGTTTTCATAGCCCAGTGGTTTGGAAGTGCGGATAGCTGAAAGTTTTTCACAGTTCAGTTCAGTAAGGAGGCTGCATTCTGTTAAATTCAGACCTGGTGACTAATGTTAAGAGAGCTGGTATGGCTGGAGTGTTCGATCTGGATGTAGAACACTTAGTTTCGGATCTCTACAGAGCCATGAAACTCACCAGGTTTTTCTCTCTTTCAGCCTGGTTTTCTTTACAAGGTGGTTTTTAGGATAAAATTATGTTACACGGTGTGTGATTCTACACTAATAATGATGATGTTATCAAATGATATAATAATGTGGTAAATTCATGCTTTGTACCTTTGGGCACATTATAGCTGTTTAGCCTTGTGAAGAAATACAGATCTCCATTTTAGCTCAAGAATGTCTTGCACGTCCCCTCCTTTCTGAGTTCTCTGAATGGGAGACATGTTTCTCTTTTGTTATTGAATGAGTGCAGTCTCTCTCAAGGTATAGTCTTAATATCTTTTTCACAATAGGTAATGAGCTCAAACCAGACCTACCTTTAGACATAAAAGTCCAGACCCATTCAGGAGCAGGAACCTTCAGTTTGGAGGGAAAACCTCGCTGGCCCTTTTCATTGGAACCCAGAGCTGGCTGTCTATGGAAGAGTGCTTGGAAAGCTTTAAATATGGTAGTTCTCTTGAAACAAATGGCTTTGTAGAATAATCTAGTGCTTCACAATAAGCAATACCTATTCACATGTTACGTTCAACACTCATACAAGCTATGTACAGTGTACACAGGTGCAGTTATTACATGTTACGCTGCATGTAAGCACAGCAGCACACTTCCTGACTCTGTACCATGCATTTGAGAGACTTGTACCCAGGTTCACTCTTAAAATGAATGCAGATGCAGTCAATCATACAAAAACATGCACATGTGTCTAGACTTGAATACAGGCACAACATAATATCTGAATAGGGCTTAAAACTAAAGCTTAAGTTTAACCAGGAATGCACTCTTGAGTATCTAGTCCAAACAGCAAGAACTTCCTTGCTTTAATGATTTGCCAAAGTGCAAACAACCTATCTTTTGTAAGATTTTTTAAAATTTATTTTATTGGAGCTGCTAGGTTTTTAATACTTTTTCTTCTTAAGGGGATGGTTTATATATAAATGTGTTAATTGTCTCATGCATTCAGAAAGGAGTGGGTTAGTTTAAATAACTTAGGGAAAATCATCTATATCTCATAACTGGTAAGTCTCCATTGTGAAGCACTTTAGACTACCGTTCAAGCCTGCTTCACATCACTGAAGATTTTTTGGTGTATTTTCTCCTTACTTGAAAAGAGGTTAAAATGTTAGAAATGTATTTCCCATATGTATGATTTCTGCTTTCTGTGAATGGGTCAATATATGCAGTGAGTGAAAGCTCTTGAGGATCTGAGGGGGAAGATATAATAGTCACTGATGCCTATATGGATCTTTAAATTTGGGAACTACTATGGATATTTAATATAGCTTTTCAACAAAGGTTCCCAAAGCTGTTTTATAGAAACATAAATAAGATGGTTCCCTGTCTCAAGGGGGCTCACAGTCTACAAATTGGGGAGCATTCCTCTTAGTCGTTACACTCTTCTTCCCATTTGTACCCCGATTATAAGTACTATATTTCCTAATAAAAGTCATGAAGTAGCTTGTAGCACTGTCATATTTTTAACGCTTACCCTTTTGTTTCTTTAATTTTAAAAAAGTGTTTAAATGTTTGAATTTCTAGAGGGGACCAGGGTCCTTCAGAGCTTCCTGTCAGCCTGTCTGCTCATAGTCGTGAGCACGATGCCCTCATCTTTGCACTCTACCAGGATCATAAACTTAGAATGTGGTCTTACAAAGTGAGTATGGAAATGTTTTATTGGATGGATAACTCAGCTGCTAGTATTGTGGGTGTTGATTATTCCTGTAACTAATGAAGCTTCCCAAATATCATCTGTTGGCACCATATCACTTTGAATATGATATATGCTCTGCAAGCTGTATGAATTACTGATAGCCCTATATGTTAGCTACTGTGTGTTAGTTACCTCAGTGTAGAGTAGGTAGTGTATGCTAGGCCACAGCATGCTCTCCTGTAATATATTCATGCTAATTTTGGAATAAAACTTCAATTGGTCCTAAAGACTTAGTAAACATGGAATTTTTATTTTAATTGATTTCCACTAAAGGGGTAATTCAGCAGCATCAAGCAACATGGCAAAACAATTAGCAGAATATTCACTGTTACTGTTCCATACCTATTCCAACCAGTTGAGCACATGAAACTGGTATGGTTTAAGATAGACCTTGACAGTTTTTCTTTGGATCTAAGAGCCAGCCCCAAAACCTAGGAGCCGGACAGTGGACACTTCACAAAATTAGTGATAGACATTGTGCAGGGAAGGGTAGATGAGTTCTTTTTATCTCCTTTACAAGTAACTAAACAGAAACAGGGCTACCTAGGACATATAAAAATTTTATTTAATAATTCTACCAAGATGCTGAAAGGCATAATCTCATACTGCGTGGGAGATGGCAATGGTAGACTCTTCCTGTATTCTACCAAAGAAAACCACATGGCTCTGTGGTCACCAGAAGTCGACACCAATTTGACAGCACAACTTTACCTTTACCTCTGAATATCCTATCCTATTCTCGGAGCCATGGTTAGAATTTCTAGGCACTGTGGCTCCCTGGCATCTGGGATTTGTCTAACCCTAGTTTTAAGAAGACACTAATGCATTATAGTGCCTTTGTCTTCCTAAGCTTGTGGAGTAAAGTATAACTATATTATAAGTAGCAGGTATGTGAAATCCATGTGAAGAATTCCGGAAGGAAATGCATGTTTTGCAGTCCAGAGCATCAAACCTTTACAGAAAATCGGCCCACTATTGGAAATACACTCCCAGAGACTTGAAAAGGAAGGAGGACTTGATCTGAAGCTTCTAGCTGGCAATACAGACTGATATAAATTGGTTCATGTTGCTGTGTAGAGGACTTTGCCTCTCCTTGGACAATGCTGCTGCTCTTGGGACAGGGGGTGGTGGTAATCCTGGTCCACAGATCACTGTGGCAGTGTGGACAAAGTTCTGTTTTCCCCCAATCCTTGTCCTGTGGAAGGTTTTGTTGGATTAATTAGCCATTTAGCTAATGTGCCTTAAACAATGTTGTCTGCTGTAAACATGAACAAACCTCTATCACTTTTGTTCCATACACCCTGCATCTTCGGTTCTGTGCAGTGATCACACTTTTGTTCCATACACCCTGCATCTTCGGTTCTGTGCAGTGATCACCCTGCATCTTCGGTTTTGTGCAGTGATCACAGCAGCTTAAAATATCAAGATTATAAATAGGCAGCTCCAAGTATCCCAGAAGGTTAGTGGTGCTTGCAGGGGTGGTGGTAGGGTCAGGATGTAATCTTAACTGTGGATGTAGCTGCTCTTAGTCACCAACTATATATTTTGGAAAGATAAAAGCAGGATCTGAAAGCCTGCTGTAATGGCCACATGCAAATGGGGGAGAAAAGTAACATCAGACTCCAAGAGTTTGGGAGCTGGTAAAGAATGGAGGGAGGCATGAAGGATCAGAGTAAAGCATACATCTGTCTTCTCCAGTGTCTCAGGTTGCCGTTTTGGTAGTTGTGTTTAAATACTTTTCTTGTTTTGCTGCTTTGTGTACTCATCTAGCATCTTACTTTGGCAGGATCAGATGTGCCTAATGGTGGCTGATATGTTGGAGTTTGTGCCTGTAAATAGGGACCTGAGACATACTGCTGGAACTGGGCACAAACTACAGGTGGCATATTCTGAGACGCTGGGACTTTATGTTGGAGTATATTTGCATGCACCTAAACAAGGACAGGTACTGGAATGGCTTGCATTTCTAAAATAGTAATTTGCTGTTAAATTCAAAAGTAGAAAACTGTTTGTATTGTACATTGGTTTCAGAGTTTGTGTGGATATGAGAATTATTTTTTGAAAACTTTTCTAACTTCCATTCCACATCCTAGGCAGTCAGAGCTCTTGTTTTATGTTCCAGGAATCTTTGAGGTGATCCATGTTCCCTCACAAAATGGGTTTTGCACCTGCACAGTAACGCCCATGGATGAATTCCATAACTCCATGAGGCACTCTTTGGCTCTGCCAAATCGTGCGTGAGGCACGTCTGTTATTTTCAGCAGGAGATCACCTTTACCTCAGTTCCTTATCGAATGCCATGGTGTGCACCTTGTGAAGAATTCACTCAGTTTATTTCTTGGTTCCTGAAAGAAATTTATTTTCTTTTTGATTAAGTGATTTATTTTCACTTTGACTACGGACTCTTTCTCCTTTGGATTTTGTATCCATTTCTGTCTTTGATCGATTATTTACTGGCTTTCAGACAACAGACTGGTTAAGGTTTCTCTCTTACTTTTTGTTTTGGTGATTGTTCTAATGGACTCTATAAAAAACACCAAAGAACTTTCAAGAAGTGTGCTACCTGTAGTGGGACACTACCTTCCTCTGATAGGCATGAAAAATGCTTAATTTGCTTGGGCTAACATTGCAATGTTAGGTCCTGCAAGGTCTGTTGGTCTTTTTCTAAGCAGACACGAAAAAGCAGGGAACTTGGTCTAAGGGCTGCTTTGTACAAAAGCGTGCTGATATAGCTGACTCTGATGCTGAGTTCACCGCTACCATAGACTTCAGCATCATCTATGTCAGATTATTGCTCCTGACCCTCGGGATTGAGGTCAGTGCTGCAGTATATGCCAAGGTCAGTAACTCAGGCGCCTCACTCTGAGAAAGTTCAAGGAGAGTTGATGTTTAAGAAGCCTGAGGCCATTAGCATGGATGATTGAGATCTGCATCACCAAAGAGGAAACACCAAGGAGAGGGCTCTCCAAGTCTATTGAGCATGAAGCACTGCCAAATGCTGCCATTGACAAATCAAGCATTACGATTGGCTCTTTCAGAGAAAGCTTCAATGTCGACCTTGATGCAGTCTCCATATACACCATCTTTCAGAAAACTCAGGACGCTGAAAGCTCTTCGACACTGTTGTTGACTTCTATACTGCCAAAGGCCACTCTGAGTACGAATACACTAACTGTACTGACATCAACATTGACGATTACTGTGCCAACGTCAATGGTGTAGATGGCCAAGATACAGGATACCCTGAAAAAGACAGGCACCTCCAATGGATCTCCTATATGAATAGATTTTTCTCCAGATGTCTTTCCAGTTTGTTTGGACTGTGACAATGGCTCTGACTCAGGTAGAGGGCATAACCCTTCTAGGGAGTCATCCTCAATTGTACCTGTTTATCCACTTCAAGGAATTTGGAATCTCGTATGGGGTTTCACACATACCACTCCATCAGGCTCAACTTTTAGAGGATTCTCTATATGTGGACTGGATGCAGATGATGATTTAGAATCTATTCCAATCTCTCTCTCAGCTTTCCCTGTGAGGGTACATAGGGAACTGCCATATACTGAGTCAGACCATTGGTCCATCTAGCTCAGTATTGTCTTCACAGAATGGCAGTGGCTTCTCCAAAGTGGCAGGCAGGAATCTCTTCTCAGCCCTATTTTGGAGATGTCAGGGAGGGAACATGGAACCTTCTGCTCTTCCCAGAGTGGCTCCATCCCCTGAGGGGAATACTTTGCAATGTTCATACTTCTAGTCACCCATTCAGATGCAACCAGGGTGGACCCTGCTTAGCTAAGGTGACAAATTCTGCTTGCTACCACAAGACCAGTTCTTTCCCCTCCTATTCCTGGGGGGAAAGGCAGGAGTAAATTTTGCCCTACATTACTCATACAGGTTATGTGCTATGGATTACTGGAACTCTCCAGGAGCTTTAGACCAAGGTTACATAAGAGGTTTTGGACACTACAGGAACCCACCATCACCTGGGCTTCCATATGGTTTTGATGATTACAGAATGTGGAAGTCGAGGAAGCTGAGAGTTGTTCTTGAAAGGGGTTCAACCCCTAAAGAACAGGGGCATTTAACCAAACCTTCTGATTCTCCTTTCAAAAGACCTAGGGCTCCTTCTGTACCCCCACAGAAGGAGTCACAGAAGGATGCTAGTCATACTCACCAGTCTGAGCCTGATTTGGAGATTGTTAATCACTCTCCACTTGTAAAGTCACCTGGGAAAGAGAATTCTGATAATGAACATGACTCTACCTCTTCTTCTGAAACAGAATCAGTTCAAATAGAAAATCCTTTGGATCTCTCCCCTGATGAAAATGTTATCAACCCACCGTCTAATTCACCTATTGAAGAAGGAGTGTCCTACATGATGCCAGTGGCTGAAATAGCAAAAGTGTTAGGTCTGGAGTCCTGCTGATGATTTTATAGGCAGTTCATTTTCCTTGTAGCCTTAAGCTCTGCCTATACTGCCAATTTTGGTGAATTCAGCAAAATCATCCTGGGACACACCATCAGCTTCAACCTCTAACTTGAAAAGACTTTATTTTGCTATGTGAACCACTTTGAGAACTTTGGTTGAAGAGTGATAGATAAATATTTGTAGTAGTAGTAGTAGAGAGCCTATATAGAATTCAGGAAGATTCATGCCCCTTTTAAAGAATTTATCACAAATTCATTGGTGGTAGATTATGCCATTAACAATAAGTCTGGCAGAAAACACTCAGCCCTAGTGGATAAAGAAGGCAGAAAGCTTGATGCCATGGGATGAAGATTTCATTCAACTTCTTATTGGTCCATCAAAATAGCCAAGTACATGGCCTGCATGGCAAAGTATCACTACTCTATTTGGGACAGCTTGAAGGATGACCTTAAGGATGTGTCAGAACAGTTTCATGACAAGTTCAAGACAGCCTTCAACAAGTCTGCTGACAACACATGGCAGCATTTAAGTACAACCAAGCTCTTGACAGAGACAGTCTCGTGTCGCCGCAGGTGCAGTGTCCCTCTGAAGGCGTACATGGCTTCAGTCAAACCTCCGTTCAAGCCAGCATGAAGGATAAAATAGAAAACCTACTGCTTGAGGGAGAGGGTCTCTTCAGCACCCAAACTGATGAGGCTATGGAGAAAATTTGTTGTTTTATTTTTTATTTATTGTTACATTTATATACTGCCTTTCGTTAAAAGACAACCCCAAGGTGGTTTACAAAAGTTAAAACATAAAATAAAAGTATTAAGCTAAAAATATATATAAACAAACCAAATTTAAAATCTATAAAATACAAGCTTAAAAACAATACAACAGGTAAAAACACATAGAAGCAGCAGTAAAAACGATTATGTTAAAGCCTGGATAAAACGCCAAGTTTTAACAAGCTTTCTAAAATCTGTGATGGAGTCCGAGGAGCGAATGGCCACTGGGAGAGCATTCCAGAGTCTGGGGGCAGCAACAGAGAAGGCCCTGTCCCGAGTGCACGACAGCCGGGCCTCTCTCATTGTCGGCACCCAGAGCAGGGCCCCCTTCAGATGTCCTCGTCAAGCGGGCAGCAACCCTTGGGAGCAGGCGGTCCCTCAAGTACCCTGGGCCCAAACCGTTAAGGGCTTTAAAGGTCAAAACCAGCACCTTGAATTGGACCTGGAAATGAACCGGCAACCAGTTTAACCCTTTCAGAATGGGCGTGATATGCTCCCAACGGGCAGCTCCGGATAAAACCCTAGCTGCCGCGTTTTGCACTAGCTGCAGTTTCTGGATATTCTTCAAGGGCAGCCCCACGTAGAGCGTGTTACAGTAATCCAGCCGCGACGTGACTAAGGCATGGGTAACTGTGGCCAGATCTGTCTTCTCAAGAAAGGGACGCAGCTGGCGCAGTAGCCGAAGCCGTGCAAAGGCACCCCTGGACACAGGTCTAGTTATCCAGGTTGGAGGGAGCAAGGGAGGGCTTTTGAAATGAAATGAAATGAAAAAGTCATGCTATACAGTGAGAACTTTAACTCCATCACAGCCCTTCTACTTTAAAAAAAAAAGTTCAAATTCTATGGTAGGCAAAGATTCCAAAATAAGCAAACTGACAGGAGAGACTATTAAAAAATCATTCAGATACAACTCGAAGAAACCCTGTCCTTAAAAGCAAAGGCAACAAAGATTGAAGGCACAAGACCAATCAAAATAGACTCTTCGACGCCTTAGCCCACGAAGCGTCGCTTGTATTTCCCCCTTCCCCTACTAAACTTGCACGCCTTCCCCATGTAACACCCCACGCTTGCAATCTCATAACGTCGGATGTGTGGGTGCTGAACTTTGGAACAGGTTATGCCATAGAATTTACCAACCTCCCTGTTACTTTCAGGCATAAAATTCACCCACTCAATTCCTACCTTGGAAGAAGAAGGTAGAGACTTGCATTTTGGGCGATATACAAATGTGTTAAATAAATAAGTTCTATATGATATCCTTATCTGTACAATATCCCTACTGTGGTGGACCAAGATTGAATCGCTCTCTGTAGGTGTACCGTTCAAACTTTCAATGCCTTTGATAATGGTGACAAAGAATGCCTCCCTAAAAAGATGGGGAGCCCACTGCTCAGGATTTCATGCTCAAGGGAAATGGACACTGCAATAGCAATCTTTGAATATAAACTTTCTGGAATTTCTGGCAGTGTTACACTCTCCCTCTCTCCGATAAATGAGAGTGCAGGTTCTGCTGGACAATACATCAGTAACTGCATATCTCAATTGGCAGGGCGGAACAGTATTTTGATCTCTCTGCAATCTAGCATGACAATTTTGGGAGTAGAGCATACACCGTAGTGTGCATCCAACAGCCCTGTACATCAGTGCAGCGGACAACACCTTGGCGGACGTTCTGAACAGAGACTTAAATTTCTCCCAACAACACAAATGGGAGATAAATCCAGGGATTCTCTGCAACATCTTTCAGAACTGGGGAACCCCACAAATAGACCTTTTGGCAACCCCCCCCCGCCCAAGCAAGCTCTACTGTTCCAGGGCAGGCCTAAGGGAGAACCCGATGGAGGATGCCTTCCAGATGCCTTGGAAGAAGGACCTGTACTATCTATCTTCTCCCTTTCTCCTGCTCACCAGAATTATGATCAAGATCTTGTGAGAGAAAACACTGCATTCTAATCACCCTATGGTGGCCCAGAAGAGCCAGGGTTTCCCATCTTGCTTTTTATGTCACAGGGACAACACCTTCATCTTCCACACTACCAAAATCTCCTCTCACAGGGATCAGGCCACATTGTCCACCACAACCTCCAGGTGTTGAACCTAACTGCTTGGAGACTCAACTTTTAAACAACTTTCTAAATGAGAAGAAAGCATCCACAAGGAAAAAAAAAAGTGCATATGGAAAAGGTTCACATGCTGTGCTGCTACTAAAGTATTTGACCCTTACAAGGCTTCCATAAGTCAAATCCTTTTATACTTAATGAATCCAACGAACACAGGACTCTGCAATGCCTCCATAAAGGTTCATATGGCTGCACTCTCTTCAAGACATCCCAGATGGGGGACACACACACTGTGTTCTCCTACCCTGACTCAAAAAGATTCCTTAAGGGGATCAATAACCTGATTCCACCAGTCAGAGAGCCTATTGAACCTTGGAGTCCTTCATTGATCTTTTCGACATTTATGGAGGCTTCATTTTCATTCAAACCACTAGCTGCCTCCCCCTCCCCCTAAATTTCTAATTTTAAAGACTGCGTTCTTGGTTACCATTACATTGGCATGGAGAATCGGTCAATTAACAGCTCTTAGAACTGACTCCCCTTACACAAAGTTCTTTCCAGACAAGGTCATTTTAAGAACAGACCCATCTTTCAGACCAAATTAGTCTCTGAATTCTATTTAAAAGAAGACAGTCTTACCTTCCTTCTTTATGAACCCTTCTACTCCTCTGGAGTAATCTATGTACTCCCTGGACATTAGAAGACCACTGCTTTATTATGGACAGAACAAAGGCAGTCAGAAAATCCAATAAACTGTGTTTCCCCTATAAGAGGGGGAAAGAGGACATCCTGTCTCCAGACAGAGATTCTAGCACTGGCTGGTAGAGTTGATATTTGTTCGTTATGATAAACAAGGTGCTGAGCCTCTTTCTAGAGTCTGGGTGCACTCAGCTAGAGCTTTGGCTACTTCAGCAGCCCACAAATTGATCATAAACGTGACAGACATTTGCAAAGCAGCTACATAGTCCTCAGATCTTCCCTTTTGTTAAACATTATGATGTGGACATCTGTTCAGCGGCAGAGGTCAACTTTGATCAGGCAGTTCTGAAAAAGGTGCTCCAACTATATATCCGAGCACCCACCACCATTTCGGTGAGCTTGCTAATCAGCCATTTTGTGAGGGAACTTGGATCATCTCAAAGATAAACAGGTTGCTTACCTGTAACAGGTGATCTTTCTGGTGCTCCCTGTTCACTTACAACACTCGCCCAGCCTTCCCCGCTGCTATGATAATTCCAGAGTAGTTTAATGGCTTACATGACTTCATCTATCCATGTTATCCGCTCTTTGCAGTGGCTGACTTATTTATTTATTTTCTATACTGACTTTGATTAAAACAATCTCAAGGTGGTTCACACAAGTTAAAACAAGACTATATAAATTATACAATTAAAATAATCTAGAATATAAAAATACAAATAAGATTTTTTTTAAAAGCGCAATATAACCATAAAAAACACAAAGCAGCAGTAGTAGAGACAATTACATACAAGCCTGGGTAAATGCCTCCCTCATTGTCGGCACCCAGAGCAGAACCCCCACAGATGACCTTGTCAGCAACCCTTGGAAGCAGGTGGTCCCTCAGGTATCCAGAGCCCAAACTGTTAAGGGCTTAAAAGGTCAAAACCAGAATCTTGAATTGGACCCAGAAACAAATTGGCAGCCAGTGCAGCTCTTTCAAAATGGGTGTGATGTGATCCTAGTGGACAGCTCCAGATGAAATCCTAGCTGCTGCATTTTGCACTACCTGCAGTTTCCTAATATTCAACAGCAGTAATCCAGCCATGATGTTATTAAGGCGTGGGTAATTGTGGTCAAAACTGTCTTCTCAAGAAAGGGACGTAGCTGGCGCACTAGCCGAAGCTATGCAAAGGCACTGCTAGCCACAGCCTTCACTTAAGCTTCCAAAAGCAGAGCCAGGTCCAGCAATACCCCCAAGCTGCCTACTTGCTCTTTTAAGGGAAGTTCAACCCCATCCAGAACCAGTAGAATCTCCTCATCCCAACTGGCTCTGTTGACCAACATTATCTCCGACTTGTCTGGATTCAGTCTCAGTTTATTAGCCCACATCCAACCCATCATGGCCTTCAGCCCCCAATTCAGAACATCCACTGCCTCCCTAGGATCAGGTGACAAGGAGAGAGAGAGCTGAGTGTCAACTGCATATTGTTGACAATTCAGTCTTAAGTCCCCGGATGATCTCTCCCAGGAGTTTCATGTAGATGTTAAATAGCATGGGGGACAAAAACAAACATTGTGGGACACCAATGGCCATGTAGCTGAGCAGTAGTCCCCCAACGCCACCTTCTGGACCCTCCCCCCCCCCGCCAAGAAAGGACTGAAGCCACTCCAAAGAAGTACATCCAGTTCTTATACTCGAGAGGCGATCCAGAAGGGTTAGGGGTTGATGGTATTGAATGCTGTTGAGAGGTCCTGCAGAACAGGGATACATTTCTGTCTAGCTCCTGGTGTAGGGGATCCACTAGAGCTACCAAGGCAGTTTCAGTCCCATATCCAGGACAGAAGCCAGATTGAAAAGGATCTGATCAGGAACTAAGGAGAAGGCACTCTCCTGCTTAAAATAATGGACATGCCATGCAATGATGTGCCTTGCACGTGATTTGACGGAGCTGAAGAGTGCCTCATGGAGCTATGGAATTCTTCCATGTGGGTTACTGCACTGGTACAGAACCCATTTTGAGAGTGAACATGGATCACCAGAAAGATCACCTGTAACAGGTACACAACCTGTTTTCATAAGGGGGATTTAAAAATGCTAACAACTTCAGATGTCTTGCTTTAAAATTGACAAGTTGCAGAATTATTACTTGCAGAGAGACTTTTTGGGGTGTGTGAAGTACTTTTGTGCTGGCTTTCAAATGAATAGTTCCAAAGAAGCCCAATTTCTTTCTTCTTTCAATGGCAGATTTTTCTTCGGTCAGGTCATGTCTTCCACTTCTGTCATGGGTGACATGAGTAAAATTACTGAGAGGTCCCATTGAAATTAAATGTTCTTTTAATTTCAGTAGGACTCCTCTGAAAATTTTCTCGTTAGCACCTTGTTTAAAAAAAAAGTTGGAGGAAACTTCCTGGCTATGCCAGTGATTTCCAGTATAGGATCGTGTAGACCTCTATTTCCTTTCTGAGTCCCTTATATCTACTAGTTTTCTTTGAACCCCAGCTGTGGCGGGGACCAAGCCCTGCACACATTCCGATCTCCATCTGGCCAATGGAAGATGATTAGAACAAACGGGAGCTGAAAGCCTTGGATGATGGTTAATCAGGTGCTTTCTTCCAGAACGCCATCTATTGCCCCTTCTATTGGTGGAAAGTCTGAGGGAAAAGAGTATTGGATAATCAGGATGTTATCCGTTCTATAAGTCCTAAAACATTCAATTTAAACAGGATCTAAGCATTTTGATTTTTCAAGTCCTCTGACATTAAAATGACCTGAATTATTATCAGATATTAGAACAAGAAGATTAGGGTATAAGAGCAAGATAGAGTTTGTATTTTTGTTTGCATGAACTCTGGATTATTATTACTATTTTTTTGGTTTTGTTTTGGCAGTTCTGTGTCTTTCAGTTGGTCAGCGCGGAGAGTCATCGCTATAGCCTTGATCACATATCATCACTGTTCACTTCTCAGGTAGAAATCAATGTTTTCCTTTGGGGACAATGCAGCTGGAGGGCTCATGTGTGGAGTGGAGGCACTCCACTCCACACATGAGCATAATGTGATGGGATGTTGGAGGAAATGGCAGTCAGTGCATGCCTCTCATATCCTCATCCAACCCTTTCTCTGTGTATATTACCAGATACTTGTGTCCCATGAAGTCTGGGCACTGCACCTGCAGAGTGAACCATGCCTATATTTCATTTGCTACAAAGTTTTCTAAAAATGTGTGTGTTGATCCAACAGAGTTAAGTTTTCTCTTCATTGTTAATATGATACTACTTTGCTTTCTCATTTATTCTCTTGAGCTCTCTTATGGTGAAGTTCATATTCAGTGTTGTAATCCATTCATCGTGCTATACATATTTTTAGGAGACACTTGTTGACTTTGCCTTAACTACTGCGGATATCTGGGCACTCTGGCATGATGATGAAAATCAGACCACTGTGAAATACATCAACTTTGAGCAGTAAGTTTTTGTTCTTCCCAGTTTCTCAAAAGCTGTCAATTGGTTTAGTGGAGGTTTTAAAAAAATATTTTAAAGCCTTTTTGTATCAAAAGTTGAATAGAATCAACTTCAGATAAAATTATTGTATTATATTTTCTTTTAAAATTTGATTCCAGAAGATTGAAAAATTACTTAATAGAATCAAATGCTAACTTTATTCAGTACTTCCTTAAGTACTTTTAAAGGTGGTAATTTCAAAATGGTGGCAGATCTTCACAGCTATTTTCCTTCTCCCCGCACCTTCAAAAAAGAATGTTTCTGGGTCCTGCTGGACAGTTGACTCTCTCCATGCACATCCCCAGCCATGTCCCTGGCTCAGGAGTGGCTGCTTCACCAAAGTGGGTAGTCAAAGAACCTACCTGTCCATGTGGCTACAGATTAATATTGCTAGTTCAATATTAGGAGGAGGGATGGGCAACTCAAAGTCTGAGTTTTGGTGGAAGGTGTTACATTGTAACCCTTTCAGTCTGCTCAAATACTTTGTGTTCTGGTTGAGAACAGGGATGCTATGGCACTTGACTTGATTCATTAAACATCAGACCATTTTGTTCAGACATTGTAGCACAACACAGCACAAGTGACTGAAAAGCACATATGGCATGTTTATAATTCATCCACAATGTTTATATTGTGCTCCTGGAGCTACTAAAATGGCCAGCCTTTTCCAACCACAAGTAGAGAACAAAGATAGGTGAATTCTCAATGATAGGGAGACAGAACAAGGCACACACCTTGATGCTTGTCCACAGTGACTGAGAGTACTGTGAACAAGAATACAAATATTTAAGTTCACGCTGTAGACTGCCAGGTGCCTGTTTTGTCTCATTGAGATCTTCATTCGCTCAGAGTTCAAAAGGTCTGGTGGAACTTCTGGAAAGTTGTTGCAAAAATGATCTGAGTAAGGGGTTTAAACAGGTTTCCAATCTTAACTTTCTTTGGGAGCCTTCATATCGCCTATCTGCTATGTTTGTAGCTCAAGCATTTAGAAATATAGTTCCAGTTGTCCAAATTACACCTCAATTCCCAGGAGTATTAATGTGGAGAGGGACCTCCAGAAAAATGGGCATCCCTTTTGGCCTATGGAATATTTCACTGTGGATTTATCTAGCTCTGCTTTATTTCGTATTAACATGTAGGCTCATATTGCAGCTTTACTGAAACATTGCATCCCTTGGATGTGGGATATTTTCAGTCAATGTCTCAGAGGCTCAAATCAGTTCCACCGCTTGATTTGAGGATCTTCTTTTTCTTCCTCCCTTTGCAAGTGGGAGAAGAATGTGTAGGTTAAAAAAGAAGATTCAAGTGTCCATTAAATATTCAAATTGGGGCTGAGGGACAGGGATTATGATTGATTGTGTGTGTTTGTAAATAAAACTTTCATGGGTCTATTTGTAATCTATAATTGCAGACCAGTGATACCATTGGTCAGCAGAGTGAGACATAGTAATGAAGAAGATGAATACCTGTAATAACCATGTATGTTTCCCCCCCTGTTTAATAATAATAGTTGATGAATCATTCACGTTGTAAATATATAAATTGGCTAAAAGGGTCCAATCCTATTTCAGCAATGTTGCTGGTCAGTGGAACTCAGTTTCTGTGCAGCCCCTGCCAGCAGAAGAAGTAGACATTAGAGATGACCAGGACCCAAGGGTGAGTAGATCATGAACTAAATGAAATACTTATAGTCTGCATTTTTCTCCATTATTTGTGCTGAGTAACATAGATGAGCTTCTTCAAGTTGACTGCAGATGTGATTTTCCTATATAATCTTTCCTAGAAACTGTGGTGTTCAAAGGAATTATGAAGCTAGATGACAAAATATTACTGTGGTAGATTATAAGAACAGCCCTGCTGGATCAGGCCCAAGGCCTATCTAGTCCAGCATCCTGTTTCACACAGTAGCCCACCAGATACCTCTGAGAAGCCCACAGGCAAGAGGTGAGGGCTCTCTATTGCTGTTGCTCCCCTGCAACTGGTATTCGGAGGCATAGTGCCTCTGAGGCTGGAGGTGACCCATAACCACCAGACTAGTAGCCATTGATAGACCTGTCCTGCATGAATTTGTCGAGGCGCCTTCTAAAGCCATCCAAGTTAGTGGCCATCACTGCATCCTATATTGCTGGTCAATGACCAAAATAAAGATATCTATCTATCTCTACATCCCATGGCAGAGAATTCCATAGATTAATTATGTGCTGTGTGAAAAAGTACTTCCTTTTGTTGTTCCTACATTTCCCAGCCATGGGATGATCCCTGATGGGATCATCCCATCAGCCATGGGATGTTGTGAGAGAGGAACCAGGGGTCATCCTCTGAAGATGGGATTATAGATCTGTGCAGGTGAAAACATATTTTGCAGTATGTGGAAAAAGACTAACACTGTCATTAATTGCTTAGAGGGAAGGCCATCAGTGTTTACACTGTACTTTAGTCTTCCTTCTCCCAGGTTTTAATAGCATGTATGGAGTTCTACTGTATTTCATAAGATTGGCATATACTTTGCAAATTCAAAGTAATAATACAAAACTCAAGTTGAAAGGCTGTTCGAATATATTGCTATTCCACACTTAGCACACTGTTGTAGTGAAATGGTATAAAATTGTAAGTCTGACTTATTTTACATGGATCATATAGACATGTTAAATATCCCCCCAATCATGTTATCGGTTACAGGAAACATTTATGGAGGCCATCTTCATGCCTGGCCAGTTCACAAATGCTGCTTTGCTTAAAGCTTTACAGGTGAGCAAGAATTTCATAATGTATTTTCTTTGACCATTCTACTGCAAAATTAATGCAAAATAATGTGGATTGGCACTAGCAAGCTGTGGTGTTTAGGGTGGTTTAGTAGGCTGTGTTTTGAGGATAATTGAACTTGTAGGAGTTTCTTAATTCTTACTGCATTTTTACACATGCTGCCATCAGAAAAAATAAAGCCTCCATAATACTTGGCTCATTTCAGTCTCTCACTGTGTTGGTAAATGTAGATTTGCTTGGTGTGAGTAGGGAAGTGACAGAACTCACACTGACCAGAGGTTAAAAAAAAGAATGACACTTATTACAAATGGATGTTTCTGAGGTTTTGTTTATCTCTACAAGGGTATTGGGTATTCTGCTTGCTAAGTCCAAACCAAGTACTTCCACAGAAACCCAGCCTTTATTTCAGGCTGCCTTATTCTTTGAGTCACAGAACATCTCTTCTTTAAGAGATCCTTAATCAGAAGAAGATCCTTAATCAGACCCAAACCCTCAACTAATTCTCAGCTGGCCTTTTCCCTCCATCCCCTACCAACAGATTCTTTTGACTGACAGCTCAGCAATACTTGCATGAAAGTACAGAGCATTTATCCCTCCAATGCTAGTTCATCATACAAGCCAATGAAGATTTCCTCTGACCCTAATTGGCAGTTTTGACATTTTAGGCAGCAGAACAGAGTACTTCTCTGTGCTACCAGTTCACATTTACAGTGGCTCTCCACCTAAATAGAACATTATCTTGAATAGCAGCTAGTTGTGCCCTGTTAGAAGTCAAATGTAAAAAAATCAACCCAACTTTATTGGGTTCTAGTTGCTTACTCATCTTCTGATAACAACTTCCTTTATATTACTTACTTATAGGAAAATAAACATTTTAAATAGGAAATCCATTGCACAATAAAATAAAATGGGTAACTTATTGGAACTGTAGTAATTATGTTTTAGAGAGCTGACCAAATTAAGCTCCAGCATTTGGAGAGTGCCTGTAGTAATTATGAGAAGTGGTAGAGAATTACCACTTATAAGAGAATACTGAGAATGTTATTAGAGAATACTTAGAAGTGGTAGAGAATTAAAAGCCCCTGGTGGTGCAGTGGTAAAAACTGCCGCCCTGTAACCAGAAGGTTACAAGTTCGATCCTGACCAGGGGCTCAAGGTTGACTCAGCCTTCCATCCTTCCGAGGTCGGTAAAATGAGTACCCAGAATGTTGGGGGGCAATATGCTAAAATCATTGTAAACCGCTTAGAGAGCTTCCAGCTATAGAGCGGTATATAAATGTAAGTGCTATTGCTAAAAGGTTAGCCCTTCTAGTGGATCGGTACCAGAGAAGGTTGCTTCTCTCAAGTAGATAAGGTAGTCTCTTTTCTGAGATGTTAGATAAAGGATAGTAAATAGGGAGGGATTTGTTTAATCAAAGATGTCTCTGAAAGTGTAATGTTCCATTTTTATGATTATGACAAATATTTATATACCACTTTTCAACAAAAGTTCCCAAAGCGAATTACATAGATATAAATTAAATTAAATGGCTCCCTGTTCCCAAAGGGCTCACAATCTAAAAATGAAGCACAAGATAGACATCAGCAACAGCCACTGGAGAGATGTTATGCTGGGGAAGGATAGGGCCAGTTGCTCTTCCCCTGCTAAATAAAGAGAATCACCACTTTAAAAAGGCGTGCCTCTTTGCTCAATTATCAGGGAATTTATCAGATTACTATTGGATAAGTCTATAATGTTAGTTGGCATGCATAAGTTGGCAGCTGTATTTAAACAGAAATGGAAGATCAGTGTTTAGAAGAATGAATTGTGTGAATAGCATAACAAGCATGATATAGAAAAGTTGAAGAGGAATAATGGAGCTCCATGAGCAGTGCACAAAATTTAAACTGCACTGTAGAGGAATAGGATTTGCTTGAAGGAAACAGTGCCTCGTGGCTTGAACTTTACGCTTATAAGGAAATAAAAAGGTTACTACAGAGTTTCACGGAAAGGACCAAAGGGTAGCGATATCCATGAAAAAGGAATAGGTTAGGCTACAGATTAGTAATTTGCACTGATAAAGAGACTGCAGTAAAGTGTGCCATCAAGTCGATTTCGACTCCTGGCGCCCACAGAGCCCTGTGGTTTTCTTTGGTAGAATACAGGAGGGGTTTACTATTGCCGCCTTCTGCGCAGTATGGGATGCCTTTCAGCATCTTCCTGTATCGCTGCTTCCTGATATAGGTGTTTCCCTTAGTCTGGAAAACATACCAGTGGGGATTCAAACTGACAACCTTCTGCTTGTTAGTCAAGCATTTACCCACTGTGCCATTAGGTGCCTGATAAAGAGACTAGGCTGATGTAAAAGAAAATAATCTAGATATTAGCGTGGAATTAACAGAAGTTGGAGAGAGCAATAATGGGCAGAAGAAAGCTACACTGAATATTGTCAGTCTTCACATGAAGAAGCAGATGTACTCCTGTATAGAAGGTGGAGAGTAAGGGAGGACATCTTTCACTGAAAGCATCTTGATTAAAAGAGGAGTGCTGATTGTACTGTAGTTGTAAAGCTCATGGAAGCCAAAAGTGTATTGAGGGTAATAAATTCTCTTTAGTGAAAGATGCTTACTGAGAATGCAGTTGGAGTAAGCATTGAGCTCTAGAAATAAGTGTAGAAAATAGTTGAGAAAGTTGGCACCATTGGAAGGCCAGAGGACTCTGGTAGGATGATGATCAGGAAAATGATGGGGCTGAGATGTGCTCATGATGCTGCATTTCATTTGAATAACAGTGAAGTTAATTGTGTGAGGCCCAAACATGATGTACCAGTCATCTTGATAATCGTTGGCAATTCAAGTCCAGTGATCTGTGATACTATTAACAAATGTACCTTTGTTCAGCTTCCTTTTCCTGCTGCTGGCTTGCTCTGTCTAGTGAATCTGTCATTGGAGGACATTGTAACTTTCATCTTGGACACATACGTTGTGATTCAATGTATATGTGTATATTACATATATTACAGTCCTCCTCCCACTCCCCAGATCTTTTCTCAAGGTGCTACAAGACTCGTAGACTTGTCTTGGGATGAGCTGAAAAAAGAAGTGACTATAGCTGTAGAGAATGAGGTAAGACTTCAGTTTAGACTTTCTCCCTGCCCCGTCACTACCCTTCTCTTTGTTCTTGGTCTAGCTAACTTGAGCTCTAACTGGATAAATTAATGGGTGGCACTGTTCTGAACCTGGAGGCCTTGCCATGCCAATGGCATTATGTTTGTCACCACTGCATCTAGCCATGTGTCTAATGTACAATTGGAAAATAGTTGCCCATTATCAGTAATGGGCAAGGGGCCAAAACTAAATTAGAATATGCCTGTTCAAGATTCTTCTCCTGTTTACTTCATGCAGCTAATAATGAATTGAATTAAATTATGCAGCACTAAACTATATTCCAGCTCTTGGGGTTTGGGGTGCTAGGGTGGGCCTGACTCCCCATTCTCCCCCCTCTGGCCCTCAATTGTTTACAAATATCTTTAAAATAACTCATTGTTGCTTGCTCTTAGGACTGATGGGGGCCAGATAAGTTGGCCTCTTTACTTTTTTTTTGCACCCCCCCCTAAACCTTTACGCTGACTACAGGCCTTATTCAGACCAATAAAATAGTTGTGTGGCAAAAGAGATGGAGAATCAGTGTGGTGAATTTGGACTGCATATTGGACTTTTGTCCAGGAGACTCTGGTTAAAACCCCCACTTAGTCACCGCTAGATGACCTTGAGCTTGTCTCTGTTTCTTTGTAACTGACCTCTCTGGACTGTTTGTGTGTGTGTGTGTGTGTGTGTGTGTGTGTGTGTGTGTGTGTGTGTGAGAGAGAGAGAGAGAGAGAGAGAGAGAAAGGGTAGGAAGGAAATGTATACTGCCCTGACATTCTTAGGAAGAGTGGGCTAAAAAGAGGCCCATTTGTGGATACAGAAAAGGAGGCTCATCTGGACTTGCTATTTGTGGCAGTGGCTGCGTTCAGACACTATTTGTGGCAGTGGCTGAGTTCAGTTGTACTAAACATACTTAAGAACCCAAACTATGTTTTGAGCTTTCAGAAGTACAACAGGCAAACTGATTTAGAGCTGCTTGTCTGCTTTTGTTTTCCGTCTGCTTAGGAGTTATGAAGCTAAGTTCATTCTCGTTGCTATGGTGCAGCAGCTTCTTGGGCAGAACAATAGCTCTAACTATGGTTTATCAACTAGTTGTGGTTTTCAAACTATGGATTCAGATTGTGGTTTGTCAGCCCCAAATAAACCATGGTTTGTTTGGGTTTATATGTAGTTTCAGACATCTGTATGAGCCATGGTTAAACAAAATGAACCATGGCTTTGTCATGCCTTAACGTGTCCAGTTTGGTATGTCTTAAACATTTTGCAATATCATCCTTAAGCCTCTCCCTCTTATCAAACTATCAAAGGATAGACTTCGAGGAACTCTACGGTCTGTCACATTATGGAGGTGTCCTTGAACCAGTCTGTCAAAAGTTTTGTATGTCCTTCAAAATTAAGTCCACTTAATTTGGATTTAATTCTAGTCCAGTCTGGAGTTGAGTTCCATTGGGCAAAGTTTTGAGTTTATAATTTATTCATGGGGTTCTATGATGACTATTTTAGCCAAACAGGAGCAAATGAGATTAAGCAATTATTGGATTAATTGGAGAACCATATCTGTTTGGCTTGTGCAGGAGGTGGAACAATTATTTTGTTGGTTCCTTACAGTAAATCATAGGGCTGTGCAGCTGTTTTGTCCTGACAGGCATATTGGATCCAAAGTGCCCTTTGTAGCAATGTTGGATGGAGTGCTGATATGACAGCAGGAAGCCTCGACATTTGGAACTCTGCTAGAATTCTGACAAGCCTGTCGGGCCTGAGAGGACCTGCCTGTCTCTCATTCCCTTCCCTTTCCAAGGACCACATGGGGGCCAGGGGACAGCAGGCATCTTGTCCATTTAGCTCCTATGGAGCACTGAAGACAGCTGCTTCACTGTGATGAGCTGTACTCTGCTCACCACTCTGAGACACTGCTAATGAGTGTGGTCTGTTACCAAAACTAGGGAAGCTTATAATTATATGACTTTGGAGACCAGTTTTATAGAGAATGGTGTTCTTCTCTCTTTCTACCTTTTTAAAGCTTTTCTTGCTTAGGTTTGTGTCCTGACAACCTCTTGGTAGTATAACTGAGGGCTGCATGGGGAGAAGTATAACTCACAGGACACTGAGTGCACCTTAAAATAAAACACAGTTAAGTTTATGTACTGTAGCTTAGAGGTATTTCTCTGCCAAATCAGGGCTATACAAGCATAATGGTTTCTATAACAAACTTAATCTTTTAACAGAAGCTTCTTATATGTTACTGAGGTGCCTGTGTTGGATTCAACAAGCATTCCCTGACTCTTAGCCCTTTTACTGGAAACAACCACCGTGGTTGAAGATCCATGTATAAACCATATAAATCCAATATTCATACATAAGAGTCACGCTTGCTAACCAGAAGTGTTTCACTGGTGTGTACCACTTACTATCTATCTCCCAATATTCAACCCAGAGACTTTCACTAGAGATTCTGTCACTGGCTCCTCCAAGCTCTATTTACCACTCTCTTCTCCTGAGCCAACAGACAGTTTAGCAGTCACCCTCTGCTCCATTCTAAAGCTCCTTCCTCTAGGGATGTGCATGGAACCAGGTGGGGGTGGTTCGAAGGCAAGGGGTGCATCTTTAAGGGCGGGGGAGGGTGCACTTTGCCCCACTTTCCCTCTCCGGAGCTCCGTTTTCTTAAAGTCCATCGGGGTGGCTGCCCCCCCGTTGCCCCCTTTATTGGAAGTAACAGGAATTATCTGTGCCTGTGTGCGCCGGGCATGGGCAAGTGCTGTGCCCGGCACACACAGGTGCATCGGATACTTCAGATTACTTCCAGTAAAGGGGGCAGCGGGGTAGCAGGGAGGTTGGTTGCTGCCCCGATGGAATTTAAGAAAACGGAGCGCTGGCAGGAGAAAAGTGGAGGGAGGGGTAAGTGCACCCTCCTCTGCCCTTGAAGATGCACCCCCCACCATTGTACCAGCGGAACTGCCTGCCATTTGAATTGGTTCATAGGCCCATAAAGAGCTTCCGAACCAGTCCCAGTCCCTCAGGAATCCCACCTGGAGGGCGGTTACTCAAACTTCAAAAGATTATTGACAATATTGGTGCTGCTGTCAACCATCACAGTCAACATTTGCCTTTTGCTGAGATGGGTTAAACACCCCCTCCCTATTTCTTTAAGTTCCTTTTTAGGTTCCCAAGTGGCTTGCGGGATTGTATGATATGTAGTTCTCAGCTGCTGGGATTAAGGACATCTCTAGTGGGTTATCCTCCTCATGTGCTCCTAGGCAGAACTGTGTTAATTAGCTTAAATTGAATGCCTGTATAGCTTGGGGAGGGCAGCCCCGCCCCAGTTGTTTCTTTCCTGCAGTGCTCCAGGTGGCTTCTCTCTCCCTGTATTCAGTTTGATTTAGCTTCCCACCTTCTAACTCTCCCTCTGTTTTTTTTTTTCTCTGACTGGTCTTAGCCTCCATTCTTTTCTTCTACTTCTACATTCCTCTTCAAAACAAAACCTTCCCTTCTGAGCTCTTCTTTTCCCTCCCTTCTCCACCCTTTCCCTGCATGGAGCATGCAGGGAAGACTAGGATTGAGCTCGCCCCTAAGGGAAAAGGACAAAAGGGGTTTCCCTCGTAAACGACAGCGCCAGGATTGCCTTCGCCTGCTCCGGCAACTCCATCTGCTTTGTAGCCGCCCGGCCGAGCCACAGAAGCTGCAGCATGCAATTTTCTGCCCACGGGAAACAAAACGTGCATCCAGAGAGCCCGACGGGACCAAGAAAGGGGGCAAAAGCTCAGAGCGAGGAAAGACGTTGCAAGTGCTGTCACTGCTCTCCTTGCGGCTCCCAACAGGCCACAGCCAGAAAACTGAAACACCCCCCCCCCACACACAGCGGGAGAACTGCGGGCTATGGCGGACAGGCAAGCCTCTCCGGCCACTCCTGAGGAGGAAGCCATGGCAGACCAGCGCAACCATCTCCCAACCGCCAGAATAGTCCTTGTGCTGGGCCACTTTGGCAGCCTCAGGAAGGATCGGACCCCAGAGGGGGAAGAAAATTCCAAGCCAGACAACATGCTGGACATGGTGAGACCCACTCCCTCTGAAAGACCCCTCTCCCCCCCGCAGGGCCATCTGATACAAGCTTACCACTGTTCCCCTCGGCCCCCATGCCCAGATACAGTCCTCTGGAGTGGCAAGATTGGTTTAAGTATACCATAACTGGATCCCTTAAAGCAGAGATCCTCAACATTGGGCCCCCAGATGTTCTTGGACTTCAACTCCCATAATCCCCAGCCAAAGGCCACTGGGCCTGGGGATTATGGGAGTTGAAGTCCAAGAACATCTGGGGGCCCAACGCTGAGGATCCCTGCCTTAAAGCATTTAAGGGGCCCCAAAGAGAAAAAAAAGGGGGGGGAGAAAAAGCCACAGAAGGGACCCCTCTTCCTCAGAAAGCTCTTCTCCTCCACCTAAAAAAGCCAAAAAAGAAAAGGAAGCATACTGAGGGCCCTAAATCAAACAAATCTGGCACATCAAAGGGTTCTAAGCATAAATCCAGAGAACCCCACTCATCAGAGGTTTCTGGCCCAGATTCTAATGACCCTCCTGTGGAACCCACTTGCCCAGCCAGGCATGTGAAACCCCCAGTCTCTCAAACTCTATCAGTGACCTGGAGGCAGACGCTGATGCCACTCCAGATGGGGGATGGATCCCGATCCAGATATTATTCCAGCTAGGGAGGAGGGCAAGTGGTCACTAGCAGAGGACCCTGATGCTAGCTCTGCTTCTCGGCGTTTATTCATGCCAGAAGACTAACCCATTGCTGTCTAGAACCATTGCTACACTGGGGTTGCAATCAAAAACAGCATCTGAAGCACCTCAACCCTCTAGGGAAGACCTGGTGTTTCTTAAAACCAAAAGCGAAGATTTGCTTCTCCCTATGCCGCCACCTTTCACTGAAGCTATTAAAAATGCATCGTTCCAGCAGCAAATAGAAAGATTCTTGCTGTGGCAAACAAGTTTTATTCGTTCCAGCAGGAACCTTCTGACTTGCTTAAGACCACACATACACACACATGTGTGTGGAAAACATCCAACTGTTTTCTGGCTCCTTGCTTCCTAGAGATGCAGAGGTGCCCCTTAAAGGCCCCAATGACAAAAAGGCGGAGATTTCCTTTAAGAGGACACATGATGATGCATCATTGGCAACCAGGGCATCGGCTTCAGCCTCCATGGTAGCTAGAGGAACCCTCATATCGTTAGACTCCCTTCTACAAGACCTTCATCTGACCCCACCAGGCCTTGGCAGCATCAGTAGTGGGCAGACACTACCTCTGGCTTAAGAGCTGGCAGGTGGATACAAATTCTAAGTCAAATCTATCTGCCGTGTCTTATGATGGGGCCAAACATTTTGGAGACAAGGCTCTCAAGGATATTTTGGTTGAATCCAAAGATAAAAGAAAACCCCTTCCTTCTGCCCCTAAAAAAACAGAGAAGTTCAATAGGTGGCCATTTCTGTCCTTTCGTGACCCCAGACCACCGGCCAGAGGCAAAGACAAGGATTTTAGACCACAAAGAAGGGATTGGAACCACCAGCGCTTTCCCCCACAAACCCCCTTCCAGAACTGACAGCAACTCTTTCAGCTGGCCAAGCAAGGTTGACTAGGGGCTTCCTGGGCTGGGGGATCATGTCTCCGCTCACTTCCATGCCTGGAGAGTTCCACCACAGACAAATGGGTGCTGGACACTGTGCAACAGGGTTACAAGATAAAATTAGACACCAAACTACCCAGCCATTTCCTACCCACCTCCCGCTCTAGCTCTTTTACAAAGCACCTAGACCTTGTGGGAGCAATTCAACATCTCATGGATATAGGAGCGGTAGAGCGGGTCCCACCTCACCAACAGGGATCAGGCATCTATTCTATCTTGTTCACCATCCCCAAGAAGGACAGATCATAAAATTCTAAAACAGATGGGTCAAATTTTGGATGGAGTCCCTGCGTTCGATAGCGGAGGCACTGCACCACACAGACTATCTGGCATCAATATACTTAAAGGAAGCGTACCTTCACGTGCCCATTCATCCCACCAGCAGATGCCTCCTCAGGTTCAAGTACAACGGAATACACTACCAGTACGCAGCTCTTCCCTTCGGGCTCTCATCAGCGCCCAGGATCTTCACCAAGGTTCTAACGCACCCCCTCATTGTACACCTGCATCTGCAGGGCATGGGGACCTTCGGCTTCTTAGATGATCTGTTGATCCAGTCGCCAATTTTACAAACAGCCAGGAGGGATCTCCAGAGCACCATGCAGGCCTTACAGACTCATGAGAAGAGCCAGCTGACTTGGGCACATCAGATCCAACACCTAGGAGTGACAATAGACACCACCCAGGACAGATTCTTCCTCCCGCTGGACAGGCAACTGACACTGGAGATCAAAGCAGCACTGGTCACCCCAGCAGTTCCACTTCTAGCCTGGCATGTCTTCTGAGCCTGATGGTAGCAGCATTGGACTCGGTTCTGTAGGCCAGACTGCATCTCCATCAGCTAGTGGTTTCTCCTACCACACCAAAAAAATTGTCAAGGCCTCTGACCCAAGGCCCAGTACAACACCTGAACCCAGGCTGGTTTCAGCTAGCCTTGGTGACTGAGCAGCAACTATTAGGTCAACATGGTTATTCCAGAAGAGTCTTAGATACAATGATGGCATCCAGGCAACCCTCCATGAATAGAATCTACCAGTGCACATGAAGTGCATTCCTCCGTTGGTCTGCCCAACACTCCATACCTAAGGGCAAGGCATCCATGCAACACCTGATCCAGTTCCTACAGGATGGCCTGGAAAATGGATTCTGGCCTAACACCCTCAAACGTCAGGCGGCATCCTTAATAGGTCTGATTCCTGGTCTCTTGTACAGTTCCGCCCTGTCCCATCCACACCTCAAGTGCTTTCTATGTGGCGCTACCTTGTTATCGCCTCCCACAGTCAATCGCTTCCCATCCTGGGATCTCCATACTGTTCTAAAGGCCTTGCAGGCCCCTCTATCTGCTCCATTCCGTTGTGCATGCTTTCCTTTAAATTGGCATTTGTTATTGCCATCACATCTGCTAAATGGGTTTCAGAACTTCAAGTTCTCTCTGTCCATAGGTCCTTCTGCATTTTTTCACAAGAGACTGTTCGGCTTATTTTTGATCCCTTCTTCCGACCTAAATTATCATCAGCCTTCCACACTTCACAGGATATCATGGTGCCTCTTTCCGCCATCAGAAAAAGCATGGCACATGCTCGATGTCCTTCGATGCCTCAAGATAAATTAAAAGATCCGCTTCCTTCAGGATGACAGATGCTCTATTCGTTTTTCTTCCTGGATGGATGGGCAAGGCAGTTTCCCCTTCCACAATAGCCAGATGGATCAAAGCATGTATTACCATGGCCTATAAGTCCCAGCACCTCAGGCCTCCTGTATCCTGGCTCACTCCACCCAAGTGGCGGCCACCACAGCGGCAATCTCTACCATGGGCCCCCATACACAAAATCTGTAAGGTGGCCACTTGGAAGAATCCATCCACCTTCACCAAGCATTATAAGATCGACACCCACACCTTGGCTCAAGCAGCCTTCGGAAGAAGTGTTCTGCAACAGGTCCTACCCCGGGAGTAGTGGGAGATGCTCCCCTCCCCAGATACATTATTGGGCTGTGGTAAATCCCACTAGAGATGTCTTTGACCCCAGCAGCTGAGAATGGAGCATTGGTTGCTTACCGTGAAAGCTTTTTATGTCTGCTGGAGTCAGACATCTTGGCCCACCTGGTCAGTGCCTCCACCTACTCTTGGTCCATAGTGACTTTACACCAAAGTGTGGTTGGGGTGTGTGTGTGTGAGAGAGAGAGAGAGAGACTGACTGACTGACTGACTTCTTTCAGAACTCTTCCTCCTGAAAGATTGGTCCTCTTTGATGTCCCATGGTTATTCAGGACTCCGGGGAGCCGACTGTCCCTTCCTATCTGTATATAGTTTCCAACTTTTCTCATAATTGTATGTATGTCTCCTAGTTCTCTTCTTGCAACTCGGAGGGCTATAGGCCACCTCCAGCCTCAAAGGCAGGATGCCTCTGAGTACCAGTTGCAGGGGAGTAACAGCAGGATAGAGGGTATGCCCTCAACTCCTGCCTGTAGGCTCCCAATGGCATCTGGTGGGCCACCATGTGAAACAGGATGCTGGACTAGATGGGCCATGGGCCTGATCAGCAGGGCTTTTCTTAAGTTCGTATGTTCTAATTGTCAGACTGAAAACTGGGGCGGGGTGTAGAGAATTTAACCCAGCCTTTACCTCAAAGCAAGCCCAGGCGAGGGGAAGAAAAATGCTGAATCATCCTCTCTTGCTTTCACCCACAAAGGCTGTTGCTTTCAAACTTTCCTGTTTCCCCAGTAGCTTAGTCACTGCCACCACACCCACTTTTTAACAGAGTTTAATATCCCCCCCCCCCCCCCGCAGCGTGGGTGAAATTCCAGGGAACTCGCCTTTTCTTTACCAATGGAAAAGTATGAAAAAAGCCATAAACCTTCCACGAGCAGGCTTACAAGTGGTGAGAAAATTTGGTAGAGTTGCTAAGCAATCAAACTTGAGACATGTGTTGCACCAGAGCAAGCCCTTTCCTAGCCCCCCTTTCCTGAATTAAAAATCCACTCGAGGCTGGTTGAAATTGCAAAGAACAGAATGAAAAATAAACGTTATTCAAAATACTACAGATTGTTTCCGTCTGAGGCTTTCTCAGCTTTTAGTTACAGGTAAAAGGAACACTCAGCAGCTACAAGAATACTTCAAAAAGCACCCTCAGATTATATTGGGGTGGCACACTTTAAAAATCGTGGTTACCCAATTGCAAAGAACATAGATGTAAGAAAATACCAAAAAAGCACCTTTAAGAGTTTACAGAGACTTTTGCATTGCCCTAGCTGGATAGATGGGTGTATGCTATTGTTTCTTAGTGTAGTTACATTACAGATACAACACAATAGAACAGTTGCAAGGATATGCAAGGTGCACAAAAGAAATATGTTTCTGATGCAAACTGATTAGCAAACTGTTCCCTAGACTAAATCTGTTTTTCCTTGAAAACCCACCCCATACCTGATGAGATTCAAGTATCCTGCAATCCTGTCTCTCAAGGATCTGTAGTTCTTTTTGTAGCCATCTCCATGGCTACTTCACCTCCTGCTGCAAGCTCAGCCTGGCTCCAACTGCCCAAAGGGAAGTTCTCTTCCTGCCGCATGGTCCTCAAGGTCCCACCCACCATGTGCTGAGTGGCTGATCCCTAGAGGTCACTGCCTCCACCATAGTCAGGACAGCGTTCACTTCCGGTTAACTATTTAGGGGAAAGGAGGGCTGATCAGTGCCTGATCATTACAATAGGCATTCAGTTTAAGCTAATTAACATACTCCTGCCTAGGAACACATGGAGAGGATAACCCACTAGAGATGTTTTTGACTCCAGCAGCCAGAAGAAGCCTTCATAGTAAGTTACCAATTCTTCGTTCTTTTAAGGGATGCAGCCATGCCTTAAAAGAACTACACATCCCACAATTCTCACACTGCTTGGTGACTTTAAAGGAACTTAAAGAGAAAAAAGAGAGATATTTTAAAACAGAAGCCACAGCAAAAGGCAGACAGCGAGGTGGCTGTCTCCACTACCACATCGGAATGAAGAAGATACCGTGCCTGCTGTCCACTGACCTCCATGTAAACTGTGGTAAAGGAGGGGGTGGTCCAATTCAACAATTAGGAGGGACTGGCATTTCCCATTTGGGTTGGATCTGTCACCTTTCAGTTTGTACAGGCCATGTTAACCCTGCTTATGTTGATATGTTCACTTTAAGATTAATCAAACAAAGACATCTAAACCCAATGCTAATCTGTTAGCTCTCATTATTTGGTAGGCAGTAGCTTGTCAACAATCTTTGTTTTCGTTCCAGTTTCAAGGCAATGTCACTGAGTTTGAATTCTCACAGGAAGAATTTAGACAGTTGCAAATAGAATTCTGGTCAAAATTCTATGCTTACTGTCTTCAATACCAAGAAGAACTTTCACGTCCACTTGCACTTCTCTTGAATCAATCTACTAATATGGTGTGCCTGCTAAAAAAGGTAAGAAACAGGCGATGTATTATTCATATTTGCTTAACAGAACGAGATGGGTTTGTTCAACATTTTGCAATGGCTAAATATTACAGGCTAAGGAGCCCACCTCTAACTTGTATGTCTCAGTGGTTTGCATTTGAATGGGAGACTACATGTGAGCACTGTAAGATATTCCCTTAGGGGATGGGGCTGCTCTGGGAAGAGCATCTGCATGCTAGCATGCAGAAGGTTCCAAGTTCCCTCCCTGGCATCTCTAAGATAGGGCTGAGAGATACTACTGTCTGCAAACTTGGAGAAGCCGCTGCCAATTCGTGTAGACAGTACTGTGCTAGATGGACAAATGGTCTGACTCTGTATATGGCAGCTTCCTATGTTCCTAAGTTACAAATGGACATGTATTTATATTAGCTTTTTTCTGAGCAAATTATGGTCAGAACTGGAGAAACTCTTCAACTTTGAAAAGGGTTTGAAAATTATGAACTTTTTTAAAAAGAGAGAATAAATTTGAGCTTTTCTTCTTGGGTTTCAGTATCTATGTATTTGCAATTATATTTTCAAAAATCTGTGTCCTTGAGAATGTGGTCCATCCTGGCTTGCGGGCATTTCCTCAGAATATCCATGGGAGCATCCATATTTGCTTAGATGATCGCAAGCAAAATTGGGAGCAAATTGCTAAAACTGCAATTTTGAAATTGAATAATGAATATATTTTCTTTCTCAGGGATACTTATCTTTTATTGTGCCCTGCTCGCTAATAGACCACCTGTATCTCTTGCCTGATGAACAACTGATGAATGAAGTTGAAAGCAGTGGCTTAGATGGTAAGGGAGAGAGAAACCCTATGTTTTTAAAATGTCTTAGCATTTGATTATTAAACTCTGATTTCAAGATTGTCAGAGCACATTCTTTAACTTTTTAAAATGTTATTTCTTTACAGAAAAACAAGCAGGATCCAGAGCACTACTTAGGCTTACCCAATAGGCTTGCATTAGCTAAGTGGAACTTAGGACTTGCTTTGCAGCTGACTCCACGTGCTGTATAAGCTCGTGGGCTCCCCAAGTCAAATGCAGGTCATGGTGCAGTCTGTGAAGTTGCTGTTCAAGGGGGAAAAAAAGCAAAAGATAGAATTAATTTATAATTTCTTTGGATTCTGGCCTATATTTATTCGTTAAACTGAAATTAAGTTCCTAACTGCCCAGTTAGAAAGGAAAGCTCCTCTACATAGAGAGTTGAAGAGTGAATTCCTTTCTCAGAAAAAACATTTCTGCTATTTCTCCGAATAAAAGCATTAATCCAGGAGCAGCAGTAGCTGCTTCCCTTGACACTGACCTCAGCAAGTTAAAAAAAAGAGGCGGCTTCTCTAGTCCTTGTGCCTCCAGCTGCATGAAACGGCCGGAGATTACCTACTCCATCTTGGCCAGGGAAGGCACAGGTGCAGGAAGCTTGCTTCTCTCCTCCCATTCCGGTAAAGCACTCTGCTCCAATTATCAGTTGTCTGCAGAAGCAAAAGGATTCTCCCTCTGACTTCTTCCATGGGCCAGGGAACTAACAGCTGCTGAGTGGTGGATGAATTTGTTGTGGGGAGAGAAATATGTATTATTGCAGTCTGTTCTGTATTGCGTAGAGAATCATTTGATTGAAAAGCAGAATATAAATCCTCGAAATAACTGTTTCCCCAGGGAGATCTGTGCAGGAGAAGTAAGCCTCTGTTCTGTTCTGTTCACTGGTCAAACTATTGCTCTAACTGCATTGTGGGTGTGCAGTTTCAGTAAAATTCTCTTCTCTTGATACGACAAAATAAGGGTTTAGTGGGAGAGGACACTGCTAGAGTTTAATCATTTTATCTCCCTCTCTGTTGATCAGACAGTGTTTGTTGCTTGAATTGTTGTACCAGCATGGTCGCTTCATCCTGCTATCAGAATCGGGTGCTGGGGGTGATAGTTGCTCTTGGGCAGGCCGAGGAAACAAAGGAACAGGCATGGATTTTGTTCTTGCTGTCAAGCTTTGCCAGCTAATCTTTAGTGTTTTCTTCCCAAAGAGTTTGCTATGGATATGGCACGACCCCTTGTCCAGAAGCAATTTTTCTGTGCCACATCAAGTTGGCAAAAGGTTATTGCCGAGGCTGGATTAGAACTTGTAAATATTATTAGTTTCAAGATCTCGCACCTTTTCGATGTGAAATTTAGATTAGAGAGGTTCACCCACTGCTGTACTCCTGGGTTTCCTGCTGATTAGCAGGCACTGATTAGACACTTTGGTGTATTGTGCTTCTGGATGGAATGTGCAACAGTTTGAAGTCTCCTTTTACCCCAGTTATCTCTTTACGCTTTCACCATAGTTAGCTTCTTTGTCACTTTCTCCCATTCTGAAACTAGTTCTGAGCACAACTATTTGGTTGCAGAATCCGAGTTTTCGCATGATCTTGTGAGTCTTGTTCAGTGCCTTCGGTTGATTGGTGAGTCAGTTTCCGTGGAGATGGCACTCACAATGGAAATGACCTGTTGCCGTCTGCAGCCTCCAGAGAAAACTGCAGAAGAGATCCTTCAAAACCTGATCGCTCATGACACGTAAGTATGGGTTTGAGCAAAGTATGCCTTTTTATAAAGATTTAGTCACTCATTTCCTTTAAAGTTCTAGCTCACTGGATAAACCCACTTCAAGATGTGTGATTACTAGCTACATAGTTCTAGTAGGTGGTAGTACTTCACCAGAGTTAAACAGCTAGGAAGTTTTGCTTATTCAAAACTTAATATTATATTAAACAGCTAGTGTTGCTTATCCTTCCACTCGGAAAGCAGTGTACAGGAGAACCTCGTTATTTGCGATTCCGCATATCCATGGGGTGTCTAATAGACACCTGTTTCCAGTATTTCTGGATACTAATTGGTTAAAACCCATATATCCGCAGTTCCTAGATGGCTAGAAGGGACCGCGGAGGTCACTTCCAGAAGCCATTTTGTCTAAAAGAGCCCAGGAAGAGGCAGGAGGAGCCATTTGTGGCTCATTTCTTGGAAAAAATTGAATTTTTAAAAATGTTTGGGGGGGCATTCCTGGGCACATCGGGAACCGATGGAGCATGCCACAGTAAGTTCTGGGCCATTTGGGGGCTTTAAAAAAAAATCTTCACCCTGGAACCTAATCCCCATTGCCCTAATGCCTCGTTATTCACAGTTCCATTACTTGAGGTAGTAGACGAGGAACAGAACCCACGTGAGTAATAAGATTGTCTTGTATTTATTCTCCTTCCTTTGGAGAAGTGCCCTTCTAGTTTTAGATCCTGCCTTCCTCAGAAGAGCAACATTTCCTTCCAAGGCCTCAGTAGGTTTTCTATTAGAGAGCCCAGAGGTATGGCTTCAGCTGTTCTTAGAAGGGGGTGGGGGAGTCCTTAAATTTTCCCAAGAGAAAGCAGAAACTGAGACCACTTTAGGTCTAAGTTGCACTCAAGCCAAACAGTCAGGGTTTCTGTGACTTAAAAACAGTCACTTCTCTGTTGCTGGGACCAAGGACACCTCTGGGTTATCTTTCCCATAAGCTCCAAGGCAAGACAGTTGATTGGACAGAAATAGAAAGCTACACCTACTTGAAGCTGAAGGAGATACCCTGTCTAGGTTTTTTCTGTCCTTGAAAGCTCCAGGCAGCGATTTTTTCCTTCTCATATCTTTGCTAATTCTGATTGTTACTTACCGATTGCTCCTTTCTGATTCCCTTCTCTTCTCTTTCCTTGTCCCTTGCATATAACTTAAAAAAAAAAAATCCACCTACATTCGTCTTTCTTTTGCTCCCTCTGTTTCCCTTACCTCCCTCCCTTGCTGCATGTGGCGATCGGGGCGATTAACACGCCACAGTGTTCGCTTTCCGATGGGGAGAGGCCCCCACACTGACTTTCCAGGAGGGCTGTATTCAGTGAAAGCACAGTTGGCCACGATCACCTTCGGGCCGTGTGTGCCCCCGACTTTACTGCGTTTTTTCCCAGTCGACCACAGCCGTCTCCGGGCTGTTCGTGTGCCTGACTCCGGACGTGGAGAGTTCCTCAGCGCCAGATATGGCCGCTCATACTGGCTGCGTCTCTGCTCCCTTCGCAAGCACCAGCAATTCAGGAGGTCTGGGAATCGGGCCACCCACTGAGACTGCGCCTCAATCGCTCCTCGTGGGCCCAGCACCAACTTTACGAACAAACTGTGGAAAATCATGAATTCCCTGGGTAGTGGCTTTTCCTAGGTAAAAAATGCCCAGTAGCTAATCCACCGCCCTCCTCGGCTGAGATCAGGGCGCTGGGTGTTTTTAAAAGAGCGACTACATCTAAGATGGCAGCAGGGGGCCCTTATAAAATGCCGCAGGGTACCTCAGCGAATTTGGAGGGAAATGGAGAGAACAGGCCAGAGTCCTCCCAATCTACCAGTTCTGATTTACAAGCAGCAGAGGGTGCTGCAGGGACTGAGAATAAACCATCTCCCTCTGTCCCACAATCTAATTTGCCTAGGTCTGTACTCCTTGAGTGGCAGGCATGGTTTAAAAACACCATAATTGACACTATTTTACCAGATGAGACCTGCTAAGAAACAAAGGGGATACAGAAAGCGCAAGAGGCGGGCAACTTCTTCAGAAAGTTCGGCTTCATCTAGCTCGCTGTGTCCCTCTTCCCACAGGTCGAAGGCCAAAACCAAACATCTTAAAAAACATAAAGAGTCCAAGGATAGGGCTTCTGCCACCAAGGTCTACCATTCTTCTGAAAATTCAAGACCCTGGGGATCCAGACCCTCTTCAAGCGAGACCCTTAGTTCAAAACAAGCTAACCTCAGGGACAGTGCCCATTGGTATTGGTGACACTGGCCTCGGGGATGATGTGGGCAATTTGGAGGGAGACATTCAGGATCCAGACTCTCTACCTAAGGAGGAGGGCAAGTGGTCTGCGGGTGAGGGTGTGGAACCTTGTAATACTTCCCAATGCCTCGTTATTGCAGATGATTTTTCTCCCTTCATGTCAAGGGTCCTCAAGGCTATTGGCCTGCAAGCTAATTCAGGACCTGACCTTACTCAGTCTGAAAAGGGAGATTTATTATTTCCTAGAGCGGTGCCAAAAGAAATGCTTCCATCTTTACCGGATTTGTTTTCTGAAGTTATAAAGCAGGAGTGGGCATCACCGGCGGCTAGTAGAAAAACCCGTTCGGCTGCCACTAGATTCTGTTCTTACCAAAAGGAACATGTGCATCTCTTAAAGACCCCCAATACCCCAATTGGTCAGTGGCTCTTTAGTGCCAAAGGATGGTGAGGTCACACTCAAGGATCCCGCTGACAAAAAGGCGGAACTATTGTTTCTCAAGGTCCATGATAATACATCCCTGACCACGCGGGCTGCAGCTGCAATGTCAATGGTGGCCAAGGCTTCTCTGCTGTGGGTGGATGACCTTTTGAGTGACACACCCACGGATCCAACAAAGCTGAGGCAGCAACTGCTTAAAATCCAAAAGGCTCAGGCCTTTATGGCTGATGCCACAAACCGTGAGGTTTCTCTCATGGGCATCTGCTGCTGTGGCTGTAGGGCGCCGCCACCTCTGGCTTAAACATTGGCAGGTCAATGCCACTTCTGAAGATAATCTGACCATTGTGGCATACGAAGGCACCAAGTTATTTGGTGAGAACGCACTTAAGGATGTGCTACTAGAATCCAAAGACAAAGAAAGGGCCTGCCAACAGCCTCAAGAAAATCTGATAAGCCATTTTTCAAAAGACCCTATCAACAAACTCAGTCCTCCTTTCGGCCCTTTTGTGGATTCCGGTCTTTTAGGGGCTGGGGTCAAGACTTTAGAACCCAGAGGTTCAACTGGAACAGATAGCGCAGTTCCTATAGGAACATCGGTTCCAATAAGCAGCCCTTCTTCCAGCATAAACAGGCCAAAGGCCAACAATTACTTGTTGCTCCAAAAATTGGGTGGTTGTCTGACGGAGCACCTCCACGCCTGGGAAGCATCTGTTTCAGACAATTAAACTTTAAAGGTGATATGGGATGGGTACAAAACAGATTTAGTTGCTCCTCCTCCTCACAGGTTCCTCGCAATCCCACATCTGCACTCTATTATCAGGCACTCTGAGCTTCTTTGAGCGATTCATCATCTAGAGGGAATCGGCTCAGTGGAACCTGTTCCACCCCTGCAACGGGGGGAGGGCATCTATTCTATTTTGTTCACCATCCCCAAAAAGGACAGAACAAAAAGAGCTGTTTTGGATTTAAAATTCCTAAACAGGTGGGTGAAAAGGGAATGGTTCAGAATGGAAACCTTAAGAGTGGTTGCAGAGGCCCTTCATCATCAAGACATCATGACATCCATAGATTTGAAGAAGGCTTATCTGCACGTTACCATCCACGATTACAGTCGGTCCTTGCTCAGGTTCCACTATGCGGGTTGACATTGGCAATATGTGGCACGTTTGGGCTATTGTCGGCTCTGCAAGTCTTTACCAAGGTGTTGGCTCCACTGGTGACACATCTCTGGCTTCAGAGGATCCGGATCCTGATGTACTAGGGTGATCTACTTCTCCTACCCAAATCTGTACAGACAGCACATTGAGATTTAAACAACACTCTGTGCACCCTCCAGAATCATGGCTTCTGCATAAACCTATCAAAGAGTCAGCTCTCACCGACCTGCCTTCTGCAACAGCTGGGTGTCCTTATAGAAACGCAAATCGGCCGTCTTGTTCTTCCACACGATCAATTCTTACTGCTCGCCTTGGAAATCAGGCAGGCTCTACAGAGACCTATGGTGTTACTATCCACCTTGGCAAGGCTCCTAGGGCTCATGATCACAACCTTCAAAGCAGTCCCGTGGGTGAGGTTTCACTCACGTGCACTCCAATGATTCCTCCTGCCTTATCAGCGAGCCATATCTGTGAAACGGATTGTACAGCTACCCCCCCCCCCGAATTTGTGCACCTAGCCCTCAGGTGGTGGCTGCTTCTGCAAAACCTTCTACGGAGGAAACAATTTCTGGACCTACCAAAGGTGATTCTAACCACAGATACGAGCAACAGGGGCTGGGGAGCTCACTGTCTCAATCTAACTTCACAAGGGACATGGTCTGTCCAGGAAAGGAGCCACAGCATCAATTGGAAAGAGCTGCGGGCAATTCGTCTGGCTCTATTGCCATTTCAACACCGCCTCGGGGGTGCTCATATCTTAGTGCGAACAGACAATACCACCGCAAAGGCCCACGTAAATTGGCAAGGTGGCACGCGTTCCAAGTCACTACATCAGGAGGTATCCCGTCTGATCACCTGGGCTCTCTGATAGGCTTGTGCCTGAAATGTTTCGGAGGCCATAATGGAGGCCTCTGAAATGTTTCGGCTCCAGGGGCCGTTTCAGTGCTTCGGCACCGGCGGGGGAGGGTGCACTTACCCCTCCCGACGCATATCCCCCGCTGGCGCTCTGTCACTGTTAAGCCCCTCGGGGCGGCAGCGTTCCTCCCTGCTGCCCCGTTTCTGTCATCGGACGGAAGTGGCCGGAAGAAGCAAGTGCGCATGTGCCCGTCGTGCGCGCACACCCGCAAGGCAGACGGGTGCGAGCACGCCTGCAACGGGCGCACGCGCGCTTGCTTCTTCCGGCCACTTCCATCCGATGACAGAAACGGGGCGGCAGGGAGGAACGCTGTCGCCCCGAGGGGCTTAACAGCGATGGAGCACCGGCGGGGAATATGCGGCGGGAGGGGTAAGTGCACCCTCCCCCGCCCTTAAAGGACCACCCCCGCCGGTGCCGAAGGAACTTCATGCACATCCCTACTCTCTGACAGCACATCACATAAAGGGAGAAGACAACCTCATGGCCGATTGGCTGAGCTGAGAGGACCAGTTACCGGGGCAAAGGACACTCTGAATGCATGTGTTCACCAGGATCACAGTGTGCATGGGAATACCGGTCATGGATTTGTTTGCAACGACAAAGAATACCAAAACTCCGCGGTTCACGTCCCGTTTTCCCTGCCAGGAAGCGGAAGCGGTGGACGCCCTATCCAGCCCCTGGCCACTGGGATTGCTTTATGCATTCCTGCCAATGCCTTTTCTAGTCAGAGTGTTGTGGAGAATCAGCATGATGCAGGCAACAGTCATTCTGGTGGCACCCTTCTGGCCGAGACGTCCATGGTTCCCAGAACTTCTTCATCTGGCTACGGAAGAACCGTGGATTCTTCCCATGTCTGAAGATCTTCTTACTCAGGATCCAGTGCGGCACCACAATCCAGCCTGGTTTCGACTAGCTGCCTGGAAACTGAGCGGAGAATCTTAGGTCAGCAGGGATATACCAAACAGGTACTTCAAACAATGCTAGCTTCCTGCCGGTCCTCAATGAACAGGATATATCAATACACCTGACGGTTCTTCTTGCGCTGGTTAACCAGACATTCAGTACTCAAGACCGATGTTTCCTTGAACCATCCATCTCCTCCAATTCCTACAGGAATGGATGGACAAGGGTCTACATCCAAACACTGAAAAGACAAGCAGCTTCGCTAGCAGGGCTCATTTCCGGCATTGCAGGCACGGCATGCCAAAACCATCCACACCACCTACGTTTTCTTCGAGGGGTGACCATGTTATCTCCCCCAACTGTTCATAGGTTTTCATCATGGGACCTATATATCGTACTAAAAACATTGCAATCTTCTCCTTTTGAACCACTGGCAGACATATCTTTAAAGTTATTGTCATTCAGATTGGCTTTCCTGGTGGCAATAATCTCTGCTAGACGTGTCTCAGAGTTAAGGGCACTCTCTGTTTCTAAATCTCTCTGTATCTTCCAGGAAGACTCGGTTCGGCTGATTCCAGACCCTTCCTTTCGGCCCAAAGTGGCTGCACCATTTCACCAATCACAAGACATTTTTCTGCCTTCCTTTTGTCCTCATCCAGTTCATCCCAAGGAAAAACAATGGCATAAATTGGACGTTCGCCGTTGTCTCAAAAAATATATTAAATGGACGACGGATTTTAGGACCACAAATAACTTATTCATATCCTTTCATCCTAGTACCATGGGGTTGGCCGTGTCAGTTCCAACCATTGCACCTTGGATTAGAGCTTGTATAATGTTGTCTTACGAGGTCCAACATCTGCGGCCGCCTGCACAAGTTCTTGCTCATTCCACCTGAATAGCGGCCACCTCAGCAGCATTCTCTACAAATGCTCCTGTCCACGAGATTTGTAGGGCAGCTAACTGGAAATTGCCTTCCACTTTTATTAGACATTATAAAATTGACCTACATGCATCTTCTCAAGCGGTCTTTGGAAGGCGTGTTTTGCAGCAGGTGCTTCCCCAGGAATAGACGTTCCTCCCTAGATGGGTCTTCACTATGGTATGTCCCAGAGGTGTCCTCGGTCCCAGCAACAGAGAACGGAGTGTTGGTTTCACTTACTGTGAAGACTTCTTGTTGTTGCTGGGACCGAGGACACCTCGACTCACCCTTTTCAGGTCCTTGCCTGTTCCTGGTTGATTATCTGAGTTCTTGGTATTAGTGTTTTCATGGGGATTAAGCCTGGGTCGGTATTTTATCTTACTCTGTATAATTCTGCCTTGTTATGATCTGTTACTCTTCTGTATGGTATGTTAAAATTAATGTTACATTTGTGCCTTTCGCACTTCGGACCGAAAGAACTGGGAGGGGTTACCCACCTCAGCTTCAAGTAGGCGTAGCTTTCTATTTCTATCCAATCAACTGTCCTGCCTTGGAGCTTATGGGAAGGATAACCCAGAGGTGTCCTCGGTTCCAGCAACAAGAAGCAGCCTTCACGGTAAATGAAACCAATGCTCCGATCAACTCATAATTTTGCAATGACCGTGACTGACATCCAGAGCACTGGAGCAGGGATAGGTGAGGAAGATACGTGAGCGTGGATATGTGTCCACGCTGTAGAGAACTCCCCCACAGCCTCTGTGGCTGTATGCACAGCAGGGAAAGCAGATTTCAGCAGTCTGCTGCCTCCAGAAGTGCCCTGCACCACTCAAATATCTCTCTGAAAGGTTGCACAGCTCTCGGGGACATATTTTTAGGTGGTGCAGGATACTTCTGGAGGCAGCACAGACTGAAAATTTCTTTCCCCACTGCTGCATGTCTGATGTTGCTCAGCTAGGAAGCCTCTCAGTGGTGCGGACACATCTTCCTGGTATGCCCTTGCTGTGTTTGTTCTGGATGTTAGCCAGTGTCCCTGATATGGGATCAAGTGTTCATCTACAATTGTGTGCTGACTGGCAAAACTGCGGTAGCGGAATTCAGAACGACTTTTGTCCTAAAACTTGAAATCCCCCAACCAGATATCATATCTCATGAGTTCAAAAGGGATAAGAGATCACAGGATTCCTCTCCTTACAGTCGATTAGGGGGTAGCCTTCCTTTTATATAATATATTCCTTTTCAGAAATCACTATATATTCCATAAAACCTAATGCATTCTGTTTGTTACCTTGCAGAGATAATCTGATGGAAGATATTCACAGCAAATTACAAGAGATCAGAAACCCAATAAATGCTATTGGAATGCTTATCCAGGAAATGGACTATGAGACAGATGTGGAAATGGAAAGAGGATTCAATGTTGGTGAGAGAGCAAATTTACACTCGCTCTCTCACATTGCATTTTGAATAAGTGGAAGCTGCTTGTTAAGTCTGTAAATATATTCTTTTTCCCCACAGCTCAACCCTTGAATGTGCGCATGCAACTCTCACAGCTCTATGGCAGTAGCACAACTGTGAATGTGGTGTGCCGGTGTGTGTACAAGCTTTCCATGACACGCTTCTTGATTTGCCGAGACTTGTTGATTTTACAGCAGCTGTTGTTGCGGCTTGGGGATGCTGTGAGTATATTCTTATAAAATGACTGTATAACCTCAAACAGGAGCATCAATACATGGTGTGCATAATAAATACATACCTACATTTTTTTCCTAACAGAATAAAAGATAATGAACAATAGAAACGTTACAGCTGTGCTGAATGAATGTTGTCCCCAGTTGCCAAGGAATAAGCTTTTGCAGGCTGCTTTGTGGTGCTGTTCCATTGGATCAGGCATATGGTCTTGAGTCCATGCTATGTGGCCTCTTGTCCTACTGTAGACTGCTAAACACAGTCATCCCTTGCCAATCACGGTTTCCCCAGTTGTGGTTTTGAGTATATGTGATTGGGAAATTGTGACCGATTTTGCCAACCCCGAGTATCTGTGGTTTGGTGAGTTTTTTTGTGATTTTAGGAGTGGGGTTTGCAATTTTGTGGGGTTCGGAGGTTCAATCAGCTCATTTCTTTTGCTGATGCTGCCAACTACTTGAAATTTAAAGTGACTCTTACTGATTTTTTTTGGGGGGGGGGATTCAAAAGTACCTTTTAGAGATTTGGGGGGATTTTAAAAAATGTCCAGAGGTTCAATCTGTGTAATCCTCTTGCTGACTCTTGGCAATTTCAAGGGATTTTTGGTGATTTTTGGGGAACATTTTCCCCCTTTATTTTTCAGGCTTTTCACGACCGGGGTTCCCCTAACCCTTGTTTCCCATAGATTCTAATGCCTCGCCAACCACGAATCTGCCAAAGGCAGGGTTTTGCCAGATCAGAACCCTTGCGGTTGGCGAGGGATGACTATTCCTAAAACACCTGTGTGGTGACCTGGCCTGACAAATTAGTGCAGACAGGCATGCTTGCTGCAGGCCTTGTGCATGGGTTGCTGAGAAAATGTGAGAAACAGGGAAGTGGGTGAGGGTTCTTGGGGGCTCTTCTCGTCCCCTAGGAATGCCATCTCTCTCGGTCACGGCTGATTTCCTGCGTGACCCTCTTTTTCTGAGGGCAGAGGGTTGGCTTCAACCTTTCTCTGCCTCCTTCCTCAAACTGCTGTGCTATGGAAAACACTGGTCCGAAGGAATTCTGGGTCAGCTGCTGGCTTCGTCACCAGAGCCCATCTAAATGATGGCTCTGTTCCTGTGTTTACTTTCTTCCCCCTCTCTTTTACCCTTTAAAACACTTGAAATAGCACTCTGCTCATGTCTGACTGTCCTTATTTCCAGAATTTACAGGCTTCACTTGCTCTCTTTTTAGCTCTCTTGTGTTAGGGATAGTCCTGAAGAAATTGTCATACAGAAATCAAACCAGGGCATAATGTAGAAGGAAAGGATGAATACCACAAGGCTTTGTAATGTCCTTTGTGGCATCTCTATTGAATGATGTGAAAATACTTGATTGCTGGCTAATTAGTAGATCATTACGCCCAGAAACATAAGTTTTGGGCTGTATACAAATATGTTGAATGAATAAATAATGTGATGTTTTCAGGTAATTGTGGGAGGAGATCAGCTGTTCCACACTCAGCAGAACCTGCTGCACCGCACATCTGTCTTGATATTGTCTTATTACTTGATCAGGTGGGCAAGTCAGCGCTTGGCATCGGATGTTCCAGTTGATGAACTGTAAGTTTTTACTTCATATAAATGATAAATTAGGCTTGGTCAGTCTCCCTACTAACTGAGCAGACACCTTTTTAAAGTGGTGATTCTCTCATATTTAGCAGGGGGAGAGCAACTGGCCCCTATCCCAGGACAGCATTCCTCCAGTGGCTGTTGCTGGTATCTGCCTTCTGTTACTTTATAGACTGTGAACCCTTGGACAGAGGACCATCTTATTTAGGTATTTTCCATGTAAACTGCTTTGAGAATGTTGGTTTCACACAGTGGCCCACCAGATGCCGCTGGAAGCCACAGGCAGGAGTTGAGGGCATGCCCTCTCTCCTGCTGTTACTCCCCTGCAACTGGTACTCAGAGGCATCCTGCCTCTGAGGCTGGAGGTGGCCTGTAGCCCTCCAACTAGTAGCCATTGATAGACCTCTCCTCCATGAAGTTATCCAAACCCTTCTTAAAGCCATCCAGGTTGTTGGCTGTCACCACATCCTGTGGCAGAGAGTTTCACAAGTGGATCACGCGTTGTGTGAAACAATACTTATTGGTCCTAGACCTCCTAGCAATCAATTTCATGGGATGACCCCTGGTTCTAGTGTTGTGAGAGAGGGAAAAGAATCTCTCTCTCTCCACTTTCTCCAAACCGTGCATGATTTTATAGACCTCTATCATGTCTCCCCACAGTTGTCTTTTTTCTAAACTAAAAAGCCCCAGGTGTAATAAGAAAGGTGCTCTAGGCCCCTGATCATCTTGGTTGCCCTCTTCTGCACCATTTCCAGTTCTACAATGTCCTTCTTTAGATGTGGTGACCAGAATTGTACGCAGTACTCCCAAGTGTGGTTGCACCATAGTTTTGTATAAAGGCATTATAATATTAGCCATTTTATTTTCAGTCCTCTTCCTAATGGTCCCTAGCATGGAATTGGCCTTTTTCACAGCTCCTGCACATTGAGTCTACACTTTCAATGAGCTGTCCACCACGACCCCAAGATCCCTCTCCTGGTCAGTCACCGACAGCTCAGATCCCATCAGCGTATACTTGAAGTTGGAGTTTTTCATCCCAATGTGCATCACCTTACACTTGCTAACATTGAACCGCATTTGCCATTTTGTCGCCCACTTCCCCAGTCTGGAGAGATCCTTTTGGAGTTCCTCACAATCCCTTTTGGATTTCACTCCCCGAAAGAGTTTGATGTCATCTGCAAATTTGGCCACCTCGCTGCTTACCCCTGCTTCTAGATCATTTATGACTCAATTAAAAAGGACCGGTCCCAGTACAGATCCCCGAGGGACCCACTTCTTACTTTCCTCCATTGTGAAAACTCTCCATTTATACCTACCCTCTATTTCCTGTCTTTCAACCAGTTAGCAATCCACACATGTACTTGTCCCCTTATCCCATGACTGCTAAGTTTCCTCAGGAGTCTTTGATGAGGAACTTTGTCAAAAGCTTCTTGGAAGTCCAGGTATACTATGTCAACTGGATCACCTTGATCCACACACTTGTTGACACTCTCAAAGAACTCCAAAAGGTTGGTGAGGCAAGATTTACCTTTGCGGAAGCCATGCTGGTTCACTCCCAGCAGGGCCTGTTCTTCTAGGTGCTTTACAATTTTATCGTTGAGGATGCTTTCCATCAATTTGCCTGGAACGGACGTTAGGCTAACCGGCCTGTAATTTCCCAGATTGCCCCTGGACCCCTTTTTTAAAATGGGTGTTACATTTGCTACTCTCCAGTCCTCTGGTACAGAGCCCGATTTCAGGGATAAGTTATATATTTTTGTAAGGAGGTCGGCAATTTCACATTTGAGTTCCTTGAGGACTCTTGGGTGGATGCCATCCGGCCCTGGTGATTTGTTAGCTTTCAGTTTTTCCAGACAGTTTAAAACATTATCTCTTGTCACTTCTATCTGACTCAGCTCTCTAGCCTCCATCCCTAAAGAGCAGGCCTGCTCAACTTAGGCCCCCCAGCTGTTTTTGGACTACAACTCCCATAATTCTCAGCCACAGCAGCCAATAGCCAGGAATTATGGGAATTGTAGGCCAACATCTGCAGGAGGGCCGAAGTTGAGCAGGCCTGCTAAAGAGCCTGGTTCAGGAACAAGTATATACTCAGTATCCTCTGCCATGAAGACAGACGCAAAGAACTTATTCAGCTTCTCTGCAAGTTCCATATCCTTCTTAATAATCCCTTTCACTCCTTCATTGTCTAATGGTCCAACCGCCTCCCTGGCAGGTTTCCTGCTTCTGATGTATTTAAAGAAGTTTTTGTTATTCCTCTTGATACTTTTGGCTAAATGTTCCTCAAACTCTTTTTGCCTCCCTTATTTTCACCTTGCATTTCTTTTGCCAGAGTTTGTGTTCCTTTCTGTTCTCTTCATTTGGACAGGCCTTCCAATTTCGGAAGGAAGTAGTCTTCCCTTTTATGGCTTCCTTGACGGTACCCGTTAGCCATGCTGGCATTCTCCTGGACTTAGTGGTACCTTTTCTCCTTTTGGGTATACAATCTAACTGGGCTTCTCAGGGCTGTTTCACTCTCTGGGTTCTGTTATACTACTTTTAATGAAAGACTTTCCTAGCAAAAATGCCATAACCTGGTCATTTATTACATCAGATGTCCTTTCTCTCTCAGGACTGGCAGCTTAGAACAACATTTTCATGGAATGTTTATGATCTCCCCTACCCCTTATTAAAGTAGCAGATTAGTCATAGAACATATCATTCTGGTAGAGTATGTAAAATAATAAAAAAATTTATTAGTTAGCCTCCCTATAACAAATTTTTCTCTGGGTGGCTCTTAATAACCCCAGAAGGAACTTTCGGAGTTCATGTCTGATCTAAAACATGACCCCTGCTGTCCTGAATATACTTTCTGTATGTCTGATGCTTTTCAACTTGATATCAAGAATGGACGGCTCATTCACATTTGACACTGTGAAGCCTTGTTGCCTTTTATTGTGCGGTTTTCATATGGTGAGTTGTTATATGAAAAGACCTTGTGGAAAATGCTTATTTACCATATTTGAAAAATGCTGTTTTACGTTTTACCCCATATCTTGAAAGCTCTTTAAGAAGTACCTTTAGCGGTTTTTTACATGTAATATATCCAAAACTTTATACTGTAAAATCACTATCTGTAGGTTTTTAGCATTTTTAAAAAGGTGAATTGGCTTAGGGAATTGCAAAGTTACCTCATGGTTTTAGACTCTGAAATGTCTGCTCTTTTTGTTGGTCTTAATTAATATTAGATTTGGGTAGTATTGGAATATACTGAAATATTTATCTGTTAAATAGATCTGTCTGTCTTTCTTTAGGGAATCGAACCTACAGCATCTTTCTGTATTAAAACTGACAGATTCCACAGCTATAACACCACTCAAGCTAGGTAAGATATGTTCCAGCTTTTGTCTCAGTTATGGTTTTAAAATATAGTGCATTAAGAATGGTGTATCTGTACAAAAGAGAGAGAGAGATTTTTGCCAGATGTTTGGTGTTTCTAAGACTCACATTTGCTGCACTTGGCTTAAAGCACCTTTAAAGCCAGAAAGTGCTAAAAAAATTGCCCATATACTAAATAAAATGGTTCAGCAGCCCTGCTGCTTTTCCATTAGGAAGCCCAAATATGTGGTCAGGGCAGTTACTGACCTCAGAACTGGCATACAGCCAGAAGAGGGGGTAAGGGGCCCTTCAGTTAATTTAATTAACAATTTTCACATGAATTTGTATATTACAATCATTGATGTAATACAGTTTTCACATTGTTGCATATGATTATAATTTTAAACAGTGATGTAAGGAGCTGACATTCTTATTCAAGTCTTAATATATGTAGATAGAAATTATATGTTGGAATGAGTTTGGATTTTTTTCTCCCTTGCCTCTATGTTTCTGGTTCTTTGCTATCCACATCAAAAAATCTATCTGCCACTATTGGGGCTAAAAAAATTTTTTAATGAAATTTGAGTACTTTAAGTTGCCTCAGCATATGCTTTCCACCCTGCTGACCCTGACTCTGGGTGTTTTTTTAACTAGAAAATTATCACAAAGGCAGTTGTAAATCTAGTCTGTCTGGTAGTGGTTCCAACATCCATAAGGACTGGGTTCTGTGCCTGCGCAGACCTCACTTCGGATGGAATTCTTTAGCTCCTTGCGACGCCCAACTGCCGGCAGCGCGTGGCTGCAGTACTCTTAAACGGCGGTTAGGCGTCCCCTTTCCTCAATTTCTTGTTGACCGCCTAAGCGCTCACATCTTCGGGAAACTTTTTGCTCCTCAGATAACTGTTATTTTTGACTGACACGGACTTGACCTATTTTGGACTTTGACTATTCTTTTCGGACAACCTTTGTAAAGACGAACTGTTAAAGAGTAAAGATTAAATAAGGACGATGACTCGGAACGGCCTACGGACTTCTCTGGTGAACAATGCGGAACGGACAATGGCTTACAGGCACGGTACATTATTATTACGGAGTTTACTACCCCTGTATTCGGAAATTTGAGAGTGCCTATGAGTTCCGGCAGAGAAAAACTGTGGGAAAAGACAACCTTTAAGAGGTGCCGTAACTGCCGCGGGAAACTCCCTTCCACAGATGGGCATGATCTCTGCCTCTTCTGCTTAGGAGAATCCCATAGTCTCTCCAGTTGCAGCATCTGTTCCACTTTTAACAAGCAGACTCTTAAGAACAGAGCTGCTCGCCTAAAGCTGGCATTAATGGAGCAGGCTTTACAGCCTAATCAGACGGGAGCTCCAGACTCGAGACCTGCAATGGCGCAGTCTAAAGTCTCGATGTCGATGTCATCAAAAGGCGCCCTTTCAACCGCTTCAACATCGGCTGAACAGGCTTCGCCTTCCAGGAGAAAGGCAAAAAAGATAGCCTTGGCACTGAGTGCTTCGGCGCTGGGAGTGTCGACTTCGACCAAAACCTTTAAGAAACTGAAAGGGGTTTGTCCGAGCTTGAAACGGAAACACTCGGAGTCGGTGGCGGAACATCTTGTGAAGAGGTCGAAAAGGCACAAGGCTAAGGAGGTCCGGGCTAGCTCTGAACACACACCCTCCCCAACGGGGTTGCAGACATTTCAGAGCCCTCGGCGTCGAGCGGCCTTATTATCCCCGGCTCCGACACCAAGCCAATCTCCCCTGACATCTACGCGACCTTCAGAAATGGCGTCGAGGTCAGCATCGACATCGAGGGTTCCAATTCCGAAGCCACCGATATCGAAGGCAGCTTCGACATTGGTTACAATTTCTACAGAGAGCAATCCTGCGTCGATGTCGGAGACAACTTGGATGGGTACACCTGGTACCACGGTGGGGTTGGCATCCGACACGGCTGATAAGCAATGTGTCCTATATGAGGTTGGTGGAAGTGCTCCCATCTTGGGTCCATACGATACAGTGGCAATAGTTCATGATACGGAAATAGAACTGGAATCTGTACTAGAAACTGAGGAGGCGGCTTTAGACCATCAGAAGTCGCTTACAGCGTCAGAGGAAGAGGGCACACTTTACCTTATGTTACGCTCAGAGGAGACGACACCCTCCACTAATACCTTCAAGGGTTTTCAGTACGCCTCTCCTAAACCAAAGACGCCTTCCTTGACTTGCCCTACAACCCCCCCTGACGGGCCTTTTACCACAAGGAGGTGGGCAGAACACTTGTACCGTCTCCCCAGAAGAGTACTCTCTCTTTCAGTTGTGGCTATCGGAAAGAGAGCATCCTGGCTCACCAAAGCTATTAAAGGAGACAGTGGTGCAAACCGTCACTTCGGTGACTCAAACAGCCGCTCCTGTGGCTTTACAGAGATCAGTTTCACTACAGGCTAATTGGCCATTACAACCAGTGAGAACAGCAGTAAAGATGAAATCAGTCGCATTGCAAACTGCGCAGCCACCTCAAGTGCGTGCCTCACAATCGGTGACAAAGAAGACTGTGGCACTCCAAGCTGACCTGACCAATCGTTCAGTTCCAGCACGTAAGGTGGATGCCTCCTCATATACTGGTGATGGGGTCCCTCCGACTTTACCACCATCTCCTTCCTCACCTTTACCTCCCTCTTCAGACAAGGGTGAGGATGATGATAGCGATGATGATGATAATCCTGATGATTACTCGTCCGACCCCGCAGAACCGGAGACTCCGGACGCACCCACACTGCCAGAGCTGATTGATGATGTCGCTGCGGTCCCGTCTATCTCCCCTAATGAGGAGATGAAGGGATATCAACAGGTAGCGGAAATGGCTCATGCTTTGGGCCTCAACATAAAACAGAAGTCACTGGATTTGGACGATCCTGTTTATAATATGCTTAACAAGGCTACAAGTTTGCAACCTGTTTACCTCCCAATGTTACCTTATATATCACGTGCAGTGAAATCGGCTTGGGACGTTTTGCAGACATCAACACCAACCTCCAAACGGTTGGAAGTCCTATACCGTGTGCAGAAGGAGGAAAACGAATATTTGATGAAACACCCTTCCCCAAATTCTTTAGTAATAGAGGTTCGACCAACCTCTAAGGGGGGTAAACGACATATGACCCCGGCAGACAAGGAGGGGAGGAAATTGGATGTTTTAGGTAGGAGAACCTATTCGACTGCTTGCCTCTCAATTAAGATCGCGAACTATATTGCCTGCCAGGCCAGGTACACACATTCACTGTGGGAACTCCTGTATGAACAATGCACGACTTTACATCATGAGGCATTCTTAAAGAAGTTTGAGGCTACCTTCATGCGCACTACTTCCACCACAAGACAACAGCTAGCTAATGCAAAGCATTTGGCAGAATCTGAGTCTCGTACGCTAACATCCGCAATAGTTCTGAGATGAGATGACATGTGTGGTTGCGAGCCACGCAACTTCAACAGGATATGAAGGATCGAATTGAAACTTTACCTTTTGGAGGAAAGGGCCTGTTCTCGGATGACACAGATACTACCATGGAACAGTGGAAGAAATCCAAGTTAACAGCACGATCCTTCACTAATCAGAGGCTTAATACTCGCTATCAGTCATATCAGAGGTACCAACCTTATCAAAGGAAGCAAGGTTATTATCGACAATCTGAACGCCGTGACTACAGGTGCCAATATCAGCGTGGCAATCGGAGACAGTACCAGCCTCGGAGCAGGAATAACCAGCAAGGCCGCAGCAAAGTGGCACAACAACCGAAACAGCAGCTTTGATCTGTTTCTGAGCCCACAGGCAAGCAACATCTTGGCCGACAACATCTCGGCCCTTTCTCCCCGCAAGTTAGACAACTCCAACTCGGATGCAAGGAAAAAGATCACCTTGATGCCTGCCAGAACTACCATCAAACTGGCCAGTCATGCTCAAGCATGGCAACACACAACATCAGACCAGTGGGTCTTAAGGATTGTTGCGACAGGCTATGCTATAGAGTTCTGGGAGACCCCACCCTTTCAAGGGATGAGGTTCACACCGGACACTCCGGTTTTGCGGGAAGAGTTGCAGGAATTGCTTCGAAAGGAGGCAATATCGCCGGTGCAGTGGGCTCAAGGCCAGACGGGATTCTACTCCCGTTACTTTCAGATCCCAAAGAAGGACGGGGGAATCCGTCCAATAATGGACCTCCGCTGGCTCAATCAGTACATAGAAGTACACAAGTTTCGCATGACAACGTTGCAAGGCGTCCTTCCCCTACTACACGGGGAGCAATGGATTACGACGCTCTATCTCAAGGACGCGTACTTCCATGTAGGGATACAGCAAAACCATCGGAAATATCTACGATTCACCCTAGGGACCAATATATACCAATACAATGTTCTGCCCTTCGGGCTGGTAACAGCACCGAGAGTGTTTACAAAGTGCATGGCAGTGGTTGTAGCGCACTTAAGGGTACTCGGTCTATCGGTTTACCCATATCTCAACGATTGGCTGATAACAACGCAAACAAAGGACCGGCTTCTTTTGGACATAGACATTGTGAAGTCACTGCTACACGACCTAGGAATCCAGATCAACTGGAAAAAGTCTCATCTATCTCCAGCAAGGAGCTTACAGTATATTGGGGCGCGACTCTCTATGCTCCAACAGATGGCTTTCCTGCCGGAGGAACGGTTCCTCCGCATATGCTCCCTAATACGCCAATTCCTGATGACACCAGAGCAAAAGGCAAAGTCTATACAGGTGATGCTTGGCCTGATGGCTTCGTGCAATACCACAGTTCCTTATGCAAGACTGTGGATGCGCAGTTTACAGCTGTGGTTCCTCCGGTCTTTTCGACCACACTGCGACCCACAGACCAAGCGGCTTCTGCTGCCAAAGAAGGTTCAGCTATCACTGCATTGGTGGACGAAGCAGGCTCATCTCCTTCGGGGAGTGCCATTCAAGACTCCCTTACCTTTGTGTACCCTGACAAGTGATACATCCATGTGAGGCTGGGGGGCTCACATGGGGAACAGGAGAGCTCAGGGCTTGTGGAACCAGAGGGAGTCTTCTATGCACATCAACTTCCTGGAACTTTTAGTGGCGTACAAGGCTTTACTCGCTTTCCAGGACGCTCTACGGGATATGGTGGTCCAGCTACAGATGGACAACACCACAGCTATAGCCTATGTGAACAAGCAAGGGGGGACTGTATCCCGGGCTCTGTGCAACCTCAGTTTGCAGATCTGGAATTGGTGCATCTCGAGGGGTCTGCACTTACAGGCGATACACATCAAAGGCAGCTTAAACTGCCTGGCAGATACGTTAAGCAGAGAGATTGTGTTACAGCAACACGAATGGGAACTGCATACGGAAATCCTGGACGCTCTGTTTGCAGCCTGGGGCAGGCCAGAAGTGGATCTTTTCGCAACTCAGCACAACAAGAAGTGCGAGACCTACTGCTCCCGGATAGGACTGGGAAAGCATTCAAAGGGCGATGCCGTTCAATTTCAGTAGGTGAGGAGATTCTTTTACATATATCCACCAACACCGCTCCTCCCCAGGATAGTGGCCAAGCTTCTTCAAGAGCGGACACGGGCAATCTTGATTGCACCGTGGTGGCCCCGCCAATTAAGGTTCACTCAGCTACTCAGACTATCAAACGGGACGTACAAGCGCCTTCCCAAATGGAAGGACCAACTAACCCAGAGTCAAGGCCAGACCCTGCACCCCAACCTGTCAATTCTCAATCTAACAGCGTGGAGGATAGGCTATTAAAGAAAATCCTTCTGAATACTTGGAGATTATCAACACGGAGGAACTACAGGGCAAAGTGGCGAAGGTTTTGCATCTGTGCTCATGAACATCATTAGTAGTGTGCACGGGCCGGTTCGGAGGCCATTCTACTGGCCTCCGAACCGGTCCGGACAAGGGGTGGTTTTGGTTCGGGAGGGTTAGGGTGGGGGGGTTCCATTAAGGGCAGGGGGGGCTTTACTCACCCCTCCCGCGCTTTGCTGCTTTGGCGCCATAATTAGTTTAAAAAATGCGCCGCAGAATCGCTCGCCGCTCCGGGGCTCCTTCTTGTCTTCAAAATCGGGCGGCAGGATACTTCCCTGCCGCCCCCGAAGCCCCCTCAAGCCATTTGAGCTCTTTAAATCTCGCCCCGGACCGAGTGCTATAGCGCTCGGGCGGGCGGCAGGGAGATGTCCGCCCGTCCGCCTGCCCCCTTCCCTGCCTTCTGCGAAGTGCAGGGAGCCTTCTGCGTGCGCGTGCGCAGAAGCAGGGAGCCTTCTGCGCACGCGCACGCAGAAGGCTCCCTGCACTTCGCAGAAGGCAGGGAAGGGGGCGGGCGGACGGACGGACATCTCCCCGCCACCCGCCCGAGCGCTATAGCACTCGGTCCGGGGCGAGATTTAAAGAGCTCAAATGGCTTGAGGGGGCTTCGGGGGCGGCAGGGAAGTATCCTGCCGCCCGATTTTGAAGACAAGAAGGAGCCCCGGAGCGGCGAGCGGGCGGCGAGCGATTTTGCGGCGCATTTTTTAAACTAATTATGGCGCCAAAGCAGCAAAGCGCTGGAGGGGTGAGTAAAGCCCCCCCCCCCTTAATGGAACCCCCCACCCCAGTGCCGAACCGCAGGTCCGCGGTCCGGTGCACACCCCTAAACATCATTTCCAGCCTAGGGCAGCCGGACTGAAGGACATGCTATTCTATCTCACTTCGTTGAAAAAGGCAGGGTTAGCCAATGTTTCTATTAAAGTTCACATGGCCGCACTGTCTTCGCGTCACCCAGGATGGGATGGCAAGACGGTTTTCACACACCCTAAGTGTAAAGACTTCCTGAGAGGCCTAAATAATTTGTATCCACCTGTTCGTGAACCGACTACAAAATGGAGTCTTTCGTTGGTTCTTGGGGTGCTAACGGAGGCACCTTTTGAGCCCATGGCTGCATCATCGTTGAAATTGACAACTCTTAAAACTTTATTCTTGGTGGCGGTGACCACTGCAAAGAGGGTGAGTGAACTTGGGGCTCTCAGAATGGATGAACCATATACCGTAGTCCACCCAGATCGGGTGGTAATGAGATTAGTTCCAGAGTTTCGGCCAAAGATCCTCACCGACTTCCACCTGAACTCAAATGTAGTCTTACCTACCTTCTTCAAAGATCCAGCAACGCCGCTTGACAGGGCACTGCATTCTCTGGATGTCAGGCGGGCACTGCTTTACTATCTAGAGGCTACCCGACGGTTGAGAAAGACAAGGTTACTTTTTGTCTGCGAGAAGGGTCAGCATAAGGGCCAACCCCCGTCTCGCCAGAAGTTGGCTTACTGGTTGGTGGAGCTCATAAAGAAGGCATATGATTTGCAGGGAGTTCCTCTTCCTGTGAGAATTTGTGCACACTCCACCAGGGCGTATGCTGCATCGGCGGCGCATCTGTCAGGCATTGGATTCCAGGACATTTGTTTGGCAGCCACATGGGCTTTGCATAAGACATTTGTCAAACATTATGCCGTGGACATAAGACTTGCAGCGGTGGCAAATTTTGGGCGTGGGGTGCTGAAGAGAGTCCTACCATAGCCTCATGCATCCTCCTCCATACTCTGCAGCTTGTGATTCACCCAGTCCTTATGGATGTTGGAACCACTACCAGATAAACAGGTTGCTTACCTATAACGGGTGATCTGGTAGTAGTTCCACACATTCATAAGACCCGCCCTTCCGTCCCCGCTGCATGTATTGCTACAATCGAGAAAGTGCTGTGGTGCATACAAATGGAAAGGTCTTCTTTGAGTGTCAGTCATCCTCAACCAAGCGAGTCAGCTTATCACCAAGAAACTGAGGAAAGGGGACGCCTAACCGTCGTTTAAGAGTACTGCAGCCACGCGCTGCTGGCGGTTGGGCGTCGCGAGGAGCTAAAGAATTCCATCCGAAGTGAGTTCTGCGCAGGCGCAGAACCCAGGCCTTATGAATGTGTGGAACCACTACCAGATCACCTGTTACAGGTAAGCAACCTGTTTTTATCTGTAAAAATGTATGTGCTATTTATAAAAATGCAAATTGCATGCTTAGGAAACGTAACTTAAAAATTGATACTTACAAATACCTCTTCTTTTCCCCTCTCTGAGGGATTTATGTCAAGTGGAAGTTAAGAATTTGTTCAGAGGAAGCTATTAAACTGAGAGATCAACAGCCTAAAACCTTGAGTAGCAGTTTCTCATTTCATACTTGTCAGTTTTTACAACGTTCTTCTCCTCTGTTCTAGTTTCCAGTCCTCAGACTATCGTGGAACTGTTCTTTCAGGAGGTGGCTCGAAAACATATAATCTCTCAACTGTTCCCATCTAATGTAGCTTTGGATGAAACAGGACTGAGTTGGCCTCAAATGTTTTCTGACATCTCCAGTTATCTCCTGCAGTTCTTGTATCCTTTTGGTGCGGCTTCTGCCTCAACAGTGGAAGCGATGATTTTTTCTAATTCTCCCATGTAATGTCTATAAACCTTCAGTTCAACTTGGATTTAAAAAATACATGCTTGGGCAAGTACATGTTGGGGCAACAGGCGGCTCCATTGTAGGTTACCTGAACTATGCAGAAAACAATCCCCTCTAGCGGTAGGAATGTAACGAGCTAGCCAGAGATGTAAGCACTAGTGACAGTTGTCAGACAGTTTACAGAAGGAAGTGCAGTTGTTGCAACTCTGGCTCAGACTAGTGTATCTATGCTTTTAGATTGACTTGGAGGAATTTAGCTCAAAAACAAATTTGCAAATGTGAATAACAGACCAGTCTGGATACAGGCAAATTTCATTAAGGTCTTCCAGAGGAGCAGCAGGCTTGGATACAAGGCTTTTGAAATAAAGTTTGATGAAGCAGGGACATGATGAAAATTGTGTTATTCTGGCAACCTTGATGCTGTTGCAGTTGCCCAGGGAGTGAAGGCAGCTCCCAGGGACTAGATAAGGAGGCGGGAGGGTGAGGGAGGGAAGGTTCTAACAGCCTAGTGGCTGATGGGTATTGTAATGTGGATAGAGGAAGGGGCAGAGGCTGGGAAGGAGCAAGGAATAGAGAAACTAAGAGCAGTTTAATATCTGTTGGCTAATTCATGTGCAAATGCCAAAAAGGGGTGACTTCCTCTCGGGAAAACGTTTAGGATCCAAAGTTGCAAAGGTTTTTCCAAAGCTGAGGGCATGAAGAGGCAGTGAAGTGCTGGTGTGGCACACTGTGTGCCCACAACTAAAGACGAGGAGTAATGGATTCTCAGGCAGTCAGGTGGAGGAGTTAGCCTGTGGCAGGCCCACATAAGGAATTTTACTTATTTATTCTGAAAGGCTCTAGGGTTTCACTTGGGAGTCTAGAGGTTTTTAGGCACAGGGATGGCCACCCAGCAAGCTCACACAGAAAGTGACTCAAGGACTCGGGGTTCCGAGAGTGTTCGGCGTAGTCCAGTGCATGTCTCCTCACAAGAGGCCTATTCAAAGCTGGTGACTTCAGCTTGTGTGTGTTGGGACTCAACAGTCCAGTGTTCCAGCTTAGGGGCTCAGTAGCCCAGTGACTCCATTTAGGGGAGGAAAGGGTTTCAGTACTCAGTGGGTATTCAACTGAGTAGGCTCTGAGGCAGTAGCAGGTGGCTTGGGCCACCAGTCTCCTGCAGCAGCAATATTTCCCAGGAACTTCAACTGTATCTAGGGGGCAGAACCTTTTATAGAGTTTTGGCCTCTACAGAGCCCCAAAGGAAGGAAAACTTTAGGTTTTGAGGTGGATATGGGGAGATTCCTTGAAGAGGATATGGATGTGGAGGTAGCTGTTTAGAAGGAAGTGTGGAACATAAGGGCACCGTTATCCCAGGTCTGCAGTACTTACATGGGACTTGAACTTGAATGGTTTCTGGGGTGTTTTGATTGAATTAAAGGCTCTTTATCCTTAAAGGCATTCTTGCTGAATCAGGAACTTTGGCTTCATTAAGAATGCATGGAAATCAAAGGGGGTGTGTGCATGTAACAGCTTTTGCTAAGCAACTTCTGCACAGTTCAGTCTTTGCAGGATGCTGCTGCTTAATCCAAGCAGAGGACAATTTGCTCCTAGCATCAAGCGTCTGTCCATGTTCTGCTTCTGAAGAAAGCCAGGGTTCCCTGAAGGAGCGGGAGGAGGAGAGCCTATCTGGTAACATAGAGTACAGGTAACATGAGATAAAGTTTGCACAAGTGGTGCTCAATATGACTTGATTTATTTTGTTTTTGTTTTCCATTACTTCTTAGCCTTGTATCTTCCACTTACACCTCTCTGCTGCCTTTCTGTTCATTTGTGCTTCTAGTGTGTGGCCCATGAACAACTTACAGGCCACATACAGAATACTACTGCTTTGTCTGTATTGAAGTGAAAGCCACTGTTTTGCCATGATTTAAAGAACCTATATTCCTTATACAGCAATCAGGTGGCCAGGGAATCCTGGTTTCCTTTTTCCGGAATGTTTGATGGGAGCTTGTCAGTACACTCAACTGCAGGTAGGTCCTTTGTGTCGATGATCCTTTTAAATGCGTCTTTAAAATGCAAGAGACTTAAATGACCAAACCTTTTTTAATATGTGGGAGAAATTACTGGTAAAAATGCTATGTATGTTGTGCACTAAAATACAATGTCTGAACGAACGTAATCCAAATTTTGTAGCAACAAAAACACATATTGAACAAAACTATGTATCTGCTTGGATGCATCATTCTTTTGCTATGTAGGACATCCATACTTAAGAGTTCATGACCTTTAATTGAATTTCATTGAAGAAAAAGCAATGTCTGCTTGAGACTACTGGAAAAGAAGAATATTCATTGGTAAGAAATAACCTTGTGCTGATTGATTAGTGAGTTCTCTTTTATATTTTAGGAATACATTCGTTTGCTGGAAACTTGGTGTCATGTTAATGTGGGATCATGCCGTTTTATGATGGGACGGTGCTACCTTGTCATGGGAGAAGGACACAAGGTAAAACATTTCTTTACAGCCAGTAAACGTTTTATTCTTGGAAAGTGTTGATGCCATCAAACAGCCAAGAATAAGAAATTTTCAGTTGATTTCTGGAGAGCTGTTTGTTTCTCATCTGCTTTAGAGAGAATAATTTGGTGCTCTCAAGGGAGTAGAAAAATGTAAGCCGTGATTGTGTTGTCTGTATTATCAAATAGCACAATGACTACTGAGAACGCTACTCAAAATGAATACAAAATAAACAGATCCCAACTATGCACGCATACCACATTTAATGCCCCATTGTATTAGGCACAACTGAATTTGTACAATTGTTATAACTCCTATTATTACCTGGTAACGGTAGATACTCATGTACCAAGTCCATACAAATATTATAAAATCCACAAGAAGTTCACTGTGGTGTCCTCCGTTTCAAATATTATTCTTTATCAAGTGGAAACATAGAAGATGTATTGAAAAATCCTTCTGAATATAGAAGCTTCCAAACAAGACGTAGAACTGCGTTCTACTTCTTACTTTCTAAAGAGTGCGTTAAGAATTTAGCTGGCAGCCAGAAGGAGCCTTTGGAAACAATTTGGCATTAAATGTAATGGTTCTTGTGATAATTATATTTCATTTTCTACATCTTGTTTGCAATAATTATAACAATTGTACAAATTCAGTTGAGCCTAATACAGTGGTGCATTAAATATGCTATGTGTGCCTAGTTGAAATCTTTTTATTTGGGATTCAGTCTGTATTATCAAGCCAGACTTTTTTCCATGGAATCCAACTATACTAATCTCCACACTATCCTGGTAGAATGGTTTGATGTGATTCCTCAGTCTGCAGGGGTGGCTTTCGCATGGTGGTGGTGGAGAGCGTGGAGAAGTTGTGGTAGGAATGGAGAGCTAAAAGCCCTGAGTGTACATATAACTTTCAGGATCCCATCCAGTAAACTTTTTTTAAGGTATCCGTATATTGTATAATGGGAAGTAACCTTCTGATAACCATAGCATAGTAGTAGCAGAAAAATTGATCCAGTTTACTGTGTTCTTAGAACTAGGTTTATCATATGTGAGAAATATTAGCCTGATTTCTGCTTTTCTTTCAGGCCATTGACTGTTTTTGCCAAGCAACTTCAGAAGTTGGAAAAGAGGAGTTCTTAGATAGACTAATTAGATCAGAGGATGTAGAAATGGCATCGACCCCACAGCTACAGTACTACGATAAGGTGATGATATTGCCAATCAAAGTAATATGTTCCTGGGGGTGGGAGTGCATGCATAAATAACCCCTGTGTCTTACAAAAGTGGCACAATAAGTTATTGCTCTAAGTCTTCACAAATAGTTCAAGAATAACACGAGTGGCTGAATATGTCCCCTTTCTAGGTTCTTCGTTTGTTGGATACCATGGGTCTGCCTGAGCTGATCATTCAGTTAGCTACTTTAGCAATCACAGAAGCAGCTGATGATTGGAGAAGTCAGGTGAGAGATTATTTCCCCCCATGTTGAGACGTTCTTCTGATGCAGCATTTATCTTTGCCATCAAGTTAACTTTCAAGCTGATTAAAGGTTGCTGTGATTACTGTTGTAGGCAACTTTGAGGACATGCATTTTCAAGCACCACTTGGATTTAGGACATAACCGTGAAGCATATGAAGCGTTGACCCATAATCCAGACTCTAGCAGGTAATATTGCATATCTTTTAAACGCAGCTGTGCAGTATGCTTGTGAAATGAATGTGTCTCATAATGACCAACTTCTATGTGCTTTTCAAAACAGCAGCAGTAAATCTAGGCTAAGATCTACCAAAGCAGGGTGTATGTGCATGTAGAGGAGAGGACTATACAAGTAGCTAGACTTTGACTTCCTTTGCAGCATTTCCTATTATCAAAGCAGCTTGCCTGTTTTGGTAATGATAAAACAAAACAAAACAGAAAAGCCAGAGTGAGTTTCATGATGGGACAGTGGCTTTTCCTTCCAGTTTGTATCCAGAGCTAGCAAGTGATTTGCTTTCTGGAGTGAAACTGCTTAAACTCCTAGATAATTCTGGCTGACAGTTCTAGGTCTCCATTAGAAGAGGGAAGGAAGGAAGCCTTGTTTAAAAGATGGTAAGAGTAGATTTATCCCACCATTTGGTGGTTTCTGTCATTCTATGGGGTAACTGTTTAACTCTCTCTTGTGAACGGGCTAAAGCACATTTGGTTCTCCTGCCATAGTTTACAGTGCATATTTATCATGGACTCGGTAGCTAGCCATTACTTTGAGTCATACCTGTTACACACTTTGAGAGTCTCTTGACATGTGCAGATAAATCTGGGGAAAGTTAGCAGGGACTCTCATTCATGCCAGGCACTGGGGAAGGCTGGAAGCAGCACAAGAGACTTTCACTACTTCTAAAGTAAAAGTAAAGTTGTGCCGTCGAGTCGGTGTCGACTCCTGGCAACCACAGAGCCATTTGGTTTTCTTTGGCAGAATACAGGAGGGATTTACCATTGCCATCTCCTGCGCAGTATGAGATGATGCCTTTCAGCATCTTCCTATATCGCTGCTGCCTGATATAGGTGTTTCCCATAGTCTGGGAAGTATACTAGCAGGGATTCGCACCAGCAACCTCTTGCTCCCTAGGCACGTTATTTCCCCACTGCGCCATTATGTGGCTCAAAGTACCTTCCCAAGTTTTCTGCAGTGTGCAGAGGACTGGGTGAAAGGGTGTATGTTTCTTTTGGGGCTAAACGTTTGGGGGAGCGACAGGTGGTTGCCAAAATGAAAATTTATTTTGGTACTGGTGGCTTTGCACCCCTGTGTTGAACCCCTAATGTATATTAATTATTCTGACTGCAGCATCAAATGATGCTTTAACACAAGCAACTCCATCCACAGAAATTGCAGTTTGGTGATTGAGTGATGACCATCCATGTGTGAATCAGTTCTGACCTCTATGTAGCTTTCACCATGGGGAGATGATGGAAATCACTACATATTGAAAGGAAGTATTCATGTGAGTGAGTTCCCAATAGCAGTACAAGCTGCAGAGAGACTAATTCCACTGTTGCCATTTGTTCCCACCCACATACATTTTTTCCTCTTGGTTTCAAAGCTTATTAGCTATACAGCAGGTTGCTTATTCTCCCTTGGAAGACGATTGTATCCATGAAGGATCATGGGATTGTCACCGACCTCTTGCTCCAAAACAGGGCCAATCAGGAAACTTCACCACCTACCAGGAGGGAGGGGCAATACTCTTAGTCACCAGTTCTTTGCCCTGTCTTGCTCTGGCAGGGTTCACATCACTGCGCTCTATTGCTCTGCAATTGAGGGGCTTTTTCCCTGTGACAATAGCCCTTAGCCGCTCTTCCTCTCACCCGCACTGGCTTTCCAAGTGCTAGGCCTGCTATCAGAGGTGCCAGAGGGAGAGAAGGACAGGAGGAAGCGAGGCCCCAGCATTTTTGTCCTGCTGCAACTCGCAACAAGCCAAGCACATGGCGACGCAGTCACTCCGCGATGAGAGGGAGGTCTCCCCTTCTCTCTCGGAGGACTTGGTGGCGAGCTCCGAGTGCCACGATGAGTGGGTGGCAGCAACTGCTCCCGCACCCATGACTCGCTGTCAAAAGTCAGCCAAGGCTTCCAAGGAGGCAAAAAAAGGATAGAGCCAAAGGGACAAAGGCAAAAGAAAACAGCTCCAGCTTCCAAGCACTCCTCTTGAGGAGGCACGGCAGCAGAGGGTGAGTTCACGGCAGTGGCCCCTTCGCAGGACGCCTTGGCCATGGCAAGCTGTTCCGGGGTGGGTCGCCCCAAGGGGTTGCAGATGTGGATGGGGTCCCTCGGCTTCCCCCAGGCAAGCGCTTTTGCAAAAAACAAAACAAAAACCCTGTCCTTTCAGCTGTTGAGCCGGGATACTAATCCCCTTCCCGGGGCGAGGAGGAAATCCTCCCACTGTTCGCCGCACTGCTCCGCCACGTGGTCACAGAAGAATTTCGAAAGCTGCCTTGGCTCCGTTGGCCATGTCGCTGCCTTTCTTGGCCCTGGTTTTTCCCGCCACGGCAGGCCCAACCGCCATTTTTGACAGGGCCCCTGACACGTCCCTCGCCGGCTTGGGCGCCATTTTGGGCGCCCCCCCATGGCGTTCCCTACACTGACTCAGCGGCCCGGCCCCCAGACACAGCCAGCTACAAGGGCGACAGGGATCTCCCTGATCTGGTTAGTGGTTCCAACATTCATAACTAATGGGTTCTGCGCCTGTGCAGATCAGCTTCGGGAAGAATTCGTTAGCTCCTTGCGACGCCAGCCGCCCACTGCATGTGACTGCAGTACCCTCTAGTGGCAGTTAGGCTTCTCCATTTTCAGTTTCTTTCTGACCGCCATAGCGATCAGTACTCGGAGATTGTTGCTCCTTGTGGAAAGTTTGTTGTTGGGTTTTTTGGCTTTTGGACTTTGGAAAATGGACTAGGACTTTTCTTAAGGATTTGCGATTTGGCTTGGGATCACTCAGTACGGTCTTGACCTTTGGAACGGACCTGACGACGTCTCTTCTTTACGCTTTTGACTCGGACTCTATCTCGGATCTCCCCCTACGACCACGGAACGGAACGACTACTGAGCAGGATGAGTGGCGTGAGTAAGGCGGGTAATCGCGGCAAGACAACTTTTAAACGTTGCACAAATTGCCGGGGGAAGATCCCCTCAACAGATGGCCATACCCTCTGTTTGTTTTGCCTTGGGGAGGTGCATGATACGGTTTCTTGCTCGGTGTGCGTCACATTTAACAAGCAGACTCTTAAAAATCGAGCAGCACGCCTTAAGGTTTATCTAATGGAGGATGCTTTGTTGCCTAAGGCTGCACTGAAGGATGTGATGCCGGGTCCTGCGCCGAAAACGCATTCTAAAGACCCGGACAGATCGAAAGAGTCGAAAGGGGCTTCGTTGGCATCGGCCGCCTCGGCATTGAGGGCCTCGGCTTCGGAATCCTCGTCAACCTTTAAACGTCCGGAGGATCATAGGTCGGGCCTGAAGAGAAAGCACAAAGGTGACGTCTCTGGGCACAGCACCGCCCACAAGAAGCTCAAACACCATGACCAGGTTTTGGAACATACTCCTTCGCCTTCGGGACTACAGGGCTATGTAATTCCTCGACGCAGAGCGGCGGCGTTGTCCCTGGCTCCGACGCCCTATCAGTCCCCTCTGACTCCTGGGCATCGACCGCGAAGTGCTCGGCATCGTGAGCGATCGACATCGAATGTATCCAGGTTGGAGTCTGTGTGGCAGGCTTCAAGTCCAGAGACTCGACGTCGACATGAGACCATACCCGTCACTCACTCTTGGACGTTGATATTGATGTCGAACGTGGCTCTGGAATCGACAGTCGCAGTGATTGAAGACACTGAACTCGTTGCCGACCTCAACGTTGAACACATTGACATTGAGGATGAGTCGGCGCCAGTGATTCAAGCTATACCGGGGCCATTCCCAGCCACACCAAGCGAGCAAGAGGCTAGACTAGTCCGCACCCTTAACTCTGAGGAGAGTACACCCTCGACGGGCACCTTTACGGGTTTTCACGTGGGTGATTACCTCCCTGGACATATTCCTAAGACTCCTTCATTCTCAATGAAGGGTACACTGATTGCAGGACCCTCATTTGGTAATGGTTGGGGTGACATGGTGGAAATACCTAACGCAGACTATGCTTTATTTAGAGAGTGGCTGCATGTAAGGGGACAGACCCCCCAAGATTATTAAGGAAACGGCAGTGCAAGCTGTTCTGACGCCAGTGCAGCGTATAGAAATGGCTGTTCAAGCATCAGCGCCTTTACCACGTCAACGCTCAGTTTCCCTTCAAGCTAATGTAACACGGGTTCTTCCTACCACCTTGCACCAGGCAGCGACTCAGACGACATACGTACCTGCTCATGTGACCTGGACTGGCGTGGGCAACTCTCCTGCCCCATCTGATGATGGTGAAGACGATGACATAGAAGATGATTACGCCTCGGATTCAACGCCGGATCCGAACGACCCAGAGGCACCTGTCCTCCCAGATCCTGATTCTAATGTTGCGGTTCTTCCATCGGTTTCGCCCAATGAAGAAATGAAGGGCTACCATCAGCAAGTGGCAGAGATGGCTCAGGTCCTGGGCCTGTCCCTGAAAGAGAAGACCAGTGATTTAGAGGACCCTGTCTACAACATGATGAAGGCGGCCTCGGGTTTGAAGCCGGTATATTTGCCTATGCTGCCTCATATCACCAGGGCAGCAAAATCGGCTTGGGAGGTACTCCAGACGCCAGTGCCGACCTCAAAGCACTTGGAGGCTCTTTATCGTGTCCAGGAGGAGGAGAATGCGTATTTGGTGCATCACCCTGCTCCTAACTCGTTGGTAGTTGATTGTGCGACGACCTCTAAAGGTGGCAAGCGTCACACCACACCTGCGGACAAGGAGGGCCGCAAGTTAGATGTTCTGGGAAGACGCACTTACTCGACGGCCTGTTTGTCCATCAAAATTGCCAACTATGTGGCTTGCCAAGCAAGATATACACATTCCCTGTGGGAGGCTCTGTATGATCAGCGTTCCAAACTGGACCCTGGCGAATTTTTGAAAAGGTTTGAGGCTGTATTTGCAAAATCTACTGCAGCTACCCATCAGCAACTGACTAATGCTAAGCACTTAGCTGAGTCGGAATCCCTGACATTGACTTAGTCCATTATTCTGAGACGGCATGCCTGGCTGCGAGCTACGGGCTTACAGCAGGATATGAGGGCTAGGATTGAGAATCTTCCATTTGATGGTGCGGGCTTGTTTTCAGACAAGACCGATGAAAACATGGAACAATGGAAGAAATCGCAGAACACCGAGCGCTCTTTTAACAACCCTCAATATACCAACAGATACCGCCCCTTTGGTCAGTACAATCAGTATCAGAGACGCCAGGGCAGTTACCGACAGTCAGATAAAAGAGACTTTAGACGACCTTTCCAGCGATTTGGGAACAGTAACAAGTGCCCTTATTATCCCAAAAACAGAACCAGCCAGTCTGGCCAGACTAAAAGAGCAACGCAATCAAAGCAGCAGCTTTGATCTGAAGGCGAGCCCACTGCCATCATGCGACCCCCCCTACAAAACAACCTAGACAACATCAAAGCAAGGAACACCATCTCCTTGAACTATACCAGAGTTACCATCAAACTGGCAAGCCATGCTCAAGCGTGGCACCACATAACATCAGACCGGGTCTTGCGCATAGTGACGACGGGCTATGCGCTAGAGTTCGAGGAGTACCCTCCGTTTCTGGGCGTGAAGTACACTCCGGAAACCCCTGTCCTGAGGGAGGAGGTGGAAAAACCTTTGAGGAAAGGGGTGATATCGCTGGTCCAGTGGGCTCTCAGCCAGTCAGGCTTTTATTCTCGCTATTTCCAAGTCCCCAAGCGTGATGGGGGCATAAGACCTATTATGGATCTCCGGGGCCTAAATCAATACATCGAGGTAAAGAAATTCAGGATGACAACGTTGCAAGCCATCCTTCCGCTCCTTCATGGGGAGAATTGGATTGCAACGCTCAATTTGAAGGATGCTTACTTCCATATAGGCATTCAGGAGAACCACCGCAAATTCCTCCACTTCACTATGGGAAGCGAAGTCTATCAATACAACGTCCTACCATTCAGCCTGGTCACCGCCCCACGCGTGTTCACGAAGTGTGTTGCGGTGATAATAGCCTATCTCCGAACAAGGGGATTGTCCATTTATCCGTACTTGGACGACTGGCTGCTGACAGCCAATACGCGGGAACAACTACAAGAGCATGTATACATGGTAACCTCCTTGCTGAGCGATCTGGGCGTGAACATCAGTTGGGAGAAATCCTTTCTACAACCTGCAAAGAGCCTTCAATATATCGGGGCACTGTTGGACATGACGGCCCAGAGGGCTTTTCTGCCAAAGGATCGATTTTCACGCCTACATTCACATGTGTCCTTCACATGTGTCAGAGTCATCCGGTACAGAGGGCAAGAACGATACAGGTACTTCTCGGCCTGATGGCGTCCTGTACGACCACGGTTTTGTATGCAAGGCTTCGCATGCGCAAGTTGCAACTTTGGTTTTTGAGGGCTTACAGGCCAATGCTGGACCCGCAGTCCAAACGGCTGACACTGCCGGGCACAGTGCTTTCCTCACTGACGTGGTGGACGAAGGAGTGGAACATGCTCAATGGCGTACAGTTTGAGTCGCCGAACCCAACCACCACGGTAACCTCAGATGCTTCGTTGCAAGGCTGGGGTGTGCATCAACTGCACCACAAGGTTCAGGGTCAATGGATGTCGAAAGAGAGACTTCTGCATATCAATTTTCTAGAACTGCTGGCTGCGTACAAGGCCTTGGTTGTCTTCCAAGAGAAACTCATGGGGCAGACCATCCAGCTTCAGCTGGACAATACAACAGCCATTGCGTATGTCAACAAGCAAGGCGGGACGGACTCCAGGTCATTGTGCAGTCTCAGTCTTCAGTTGTGGAATTGGTGCATTCCGCGCAAGATCTATCCCATTGCCATTCACATCAAGGGCACCATGAACATTTTGTTTGACTCCTTGAGCCGGGAGCTAGTGCTGGATCAGCACGAATGGGAGTTGAACCCTGTGATAATAGAGCAGATATTCCAGTCTTGGGGCAAACCGAAGGTGGATCTCTTCGCAACGTACAACAACAGCAAGTGCGATCACTATTGCTCCAGGATGGGTATCGGCCCAGATTCAAAGGGGGATGCGTTTCAGTATCGTCAGAACCATCAACTGCTTTATGCCTTTCCTCCAACTCCAATGCTGCCCAGGGTGGTGGCCAAGCTTCTACAGGACAAGTCTCTCAAGCGATAGTTATTGCCCCTTGGTGGCCAAGGCAGCCATGGTACACACTGCTACTCAGACTGTCCCAGGGCAAGTACAGGAGGTTGCCACAGTGGGCAGATCTGATAACTCAGAACCAAGGAGAGGTGCTGCACCCCAATTTGTCCGTGCTGAATCTCACAGCATGGAGGATCGGCTTCTAAGGAGGATTTTCCTAAATACCCGTAAACTATCAACTAGGAGAAGCTATCGGGCAAAATTGCACAGGTTTGCAGCGCATGCTGCCTCAAGGGGCTATAACCCCAAAGAAGCGAGCCTGAAAGCTGTTCTTCTGTTCTTAACAACTCTGAAACAGAGTGGCCTAGTGAATGTCTCGATTAAGGTTCATATGGCAGCTATATCGGCGCAGCATGATGGCTGGGATGGAAAGACGGTCTTCACCCATCTGAGGTGTAAAGATTTCATGAGAGGCATCAATAATTTGTATCCTCCAGTTCGTCCTCCAGCAGAGAAGTGGAGTCTTTTCTTGGTACTCTCGTCTCTGATGGAGCCGCCCTTTGAGCCTTTGGCATCGGCGTCGTTGAAAAACTTAACTTTGAAGACACCCTTCTTGGTGGCCATCACCACGGCCAGACGAGTAAGTAAGCTGCGTGCACTCTGCATCGATGAGCCTTATACGAGGATTTATCCAGAGTGGGTCTTCATGTGCTTGGATCCCGATTTCCGCCTGAAGATTGTAACAGATTTTCACCTTAACACCGAAATTGTGCTGCCTACCTTTTTCAGAGATCCTACGTCCGCACTTGAGCGGGCGATGCATTCATTGGATGTTTGTCGAGCCCTTCTCTTCTACTTAAGGGCCACAAGGGACATTCGAAAGACACCCCAGCTGTTTGTTGGCTTGCAAGGCAAGTGTAAGGGACACTCACCTACTCGACAGAAATTGTCCTTCTGGCTGGTGGAAATGATCAAATTGGCATATGACCAACAGGGTGTCACCCCTCCGACATCCATTAGGGCACACTCCACTAGGGCGTACACCATGTCTGCGGCACATCTGTCTGGCATTCGCTTCTTGGATATCTGCACAGCAGCCACTTGGTCATCTCACCAGACGTTTGTAAAACACTACGCCATAGATCTACGCACGGCTAAGGCTGCCGAATTCGGACGGGCGGTCCTCAAGAGGGTGTTACAGTAACTTGCAATGCTTACCCGCCTCCATCTGGGTAGCTTGTAATTCACCCATTAGTTATGAATGTTGGAACCACTAACCAGATAAACAGGTTGCTTACCTGTAACAGATGATCTGGTAGTGGTTCCATACATTCATAAATCCCGCCCGTCCATCCCCACTAAGACAGTTGCAAGCTATTGACTGTTATACTCTAACCACTCTGTCCTTAAGGCTGCTATGTCGGCCTACAAGAAACTGAAAATGGAGACGCCTAACCGCCACTAGAGGGTACTGCAGTCACGTGCAGTGGGTGGTTGGCGTCGCGAGGAGCTAACGAATTCTTCCCGAAGCTGATCTGCACAGGCGCAGAACCCATTAGTTATGAATGTATGGAACCATTACCAGATCATCTGTTACAGGTAAGCAACCTGTTTTTCTGTCCCCCTGCCGCTCCCCCATGGGCCACAGAGATCTTTTACCCCTTCGCCCTGCCCCAGGGGATGTGTCTGAAGCCTCTGACTCAGACTGGGAGGAGGGGGAGCTTTCTGGGGATGAGGCGGAGGACTCCACTGCTCAGCAGCCCCACTATCACCTGTTTTCACAGGCAGATTTCCCTGTACTTTTGTACAAGGTCTGCAAGACTTTGAGGCTGGAAGAGGGAAGTGCAGCCTAGTGCAAGCAGAATCGAGGGAGACCCAGTTGTGCTTCCCTCTCTAAAAACAACTGATGTGACAGTGCCCTGTGCCCAACTATTTCTGGACATTTTTCAAAACAAGTGGGACAAGCCCACTGAAAGCAAGGGGCCCCTATCTGCAGTTAAGTGCCAGTATACCTCCACCAAGGCACTCATGGGGAAGCTGCAGGTGCATCCAGTAGACACTGAGGTTGCAGCCTTGGTAATGGGGGTGATGCTCCCCAAAGATGGGGACGAGGCCCTAAAGAACCTGGACGACAAGAAATGTGACGCTGCTCTGTGCAGGTCGCATGAGGCGTCAGCCCTGTCCCTCAGGATGTCTACAGCCAAGTCTGTTTGCCAGGGCGACAGTCCTTTGGGTCAGGGATCTTATTCCGCAGGTTCCACCATAGTTAACTGGCCTCAGGCAAGACCTCAACAAACTGGGCAAAGCAGCAGCCTTCATGGCTGACTTGTCCCTGGACGCAGCGCAGCTTTCAGCCAGGCTCTGGCTTCAGCCATCACCGTTAGGTGTTACCTGTGGCTTAAGAACTGGAAGGTGGATCAGAAGTCCCAGTCTAACCTGGCCAATTCTGCCTTCAAAGGGGGAAAACTGTTCAGGGAGATCCTAGAACCAGTATTGGTCGAAACTAAGGATAAGAAGAAGGCCATGCCCTCGGCCTTTCAGCAGCCAGCATGCTGCAGTTTTACCCCATCTTCCTCTATTTCCAAAGGCTATAGGTCATCCTTTCATCCACGCCAGAACAGGCAGGACAGGGTCGCGTGGTCCAGAACCCAATCTTCCTTTTGAGACAACACTTCATGCCGCTTCCAACAGCCTGTGCAGTCGGCCAAGCCTTCCTTCAAGTGCAACCCTGTGCAATGACTATCCCCAGGAGCAACAGCTCTCTCAGGTGTGGGGGAGGTTACAGGACTTTGCTCAGGCCTGGGCACAGACGTGCTCAGACGCTTGGGTTCTCCAGACCCATCTCCCAGGGGTACTCCCCAGATTTTGCCACCCAACCTCTGGACCATTTCCGGCCCTCCCCGCAGTCCCACAAAGGGTCCAAACATCAGCTGATGCTAGAGGCCATGCACCATCTATCCAGCATTCAAGTGATAGAGCCTGACTCACCTGGGGAACAGGGTCATGGGGTTTATTTGATCTTCTTCCTGGTCCCCAAGAAAAACGGTGAATGGAGGGCCATCCTAGACCTGAAGTATGTCAACAGATTCCTGAGAAAGAAGGGTTCCGCATTGAAACACTTCGATCCATTTTGATGGCCCTTCAGCTGGGAGACTTCCTGTCCTCGGTGGACCTCAAGGAGGCATATCTCCACATCCCCATTCACCCCCAGGACAAGCGGTTTCTGCATTTCGCTTATTGCCAGCTTCACTTCCAGTACTGAGCTCTCCCCTTTGGTCTCTCGACTGCGCCTCGAGTGTTCACCAAGATCATGGTGGCACTTGTGGCGCACTTGAGGACCAAGGGCGTCCATCTTTATCCGTTTCTGGACGATCTTTTGATATGGTCCCAGTTGTTCCTCAGGGGTCAGGAGGACGTTTGCGCCATGCTGAGGGTCCTGGAAGCCCACAGCTTCATTGTGAACCTTCAGAAGAGTTCCTTAACGCCCCAGACCAAGATCCTACACTTGGAGGCGATCATCAACATGAATCTGGGGAAGGTGAGCTTTCCCCTTCCCTGACGGCAAGACCAAGCTGGCCTCCAGATGCCGCTCCCTAGTCTCACACCCAAGGTCGGATGTGCTCTGCCTGAGCCAGCTCCAGGGGCTGATGATCTCGACCATAGGGGTTGTGCCCTTCAGTCACTTTCACTTGCGCCCCCTCCAATGGTTCCTGCTACCTTATCAGGACCATATTATGAGAAGGTCTCGGCTAAGGGTGACCTTGCCAGCCTTGGTCCTGCGGTCTCTGACCTGGTGGCTGTCCCCAGTGATCGGGAAGGGTGTTCGATTTCTCCAGGTCAACTGGGTTCAGGTCACTACAGACGCCAGCCTTCAGGGCTGGGGTGGTCACCTGGTGGTGCAAGGCCAGTGGTCCGAGAGCGAACTCCATAAATTGGCTGGCGCTCCGGGTAATATGGAACTCACTCAGGGAATTCCTGCCTCTAAGGGCCAGCACATGCTAGTGCAACAACAAAGGCGCACGCCAATTGGTAGGGTGGGACAAGGGCCCGCCCCCTGATGCGGGAGGCCACCAGGCTGCTAACATGGGCAGAGGGAAATCTGTTATCTCTCGAAGCCGATCACATTAGCAGAGACCAAAACACAGTGGCAGACTGGCTGAGCCGAGCCTAGATAGACCAGGCTGAGTGGTCCCTGGACCCCCGGACGTTCACATGGATCGTCCAAAGGTTCAGTACACCGGTCATGGATCTCTTTGCCTTTCCAGGGAATGCCAAGCTGGCCCGCTTTCTATCCAGATATCTGACTCCAGGGGCTGAAGGGGTGGATGCCCTGATTTGCCGCTGGCCGGCCAGGCTCCTCTACACATTTCCTCCAGTGGCCATAATTCCGCAGACTATTCAGAGGATCTGCCTCCTTCAGGTGGAGGCCATCCTGGTGGCCCCTCACTGGCCCTGCCAGCCGTGGTTCTCAGACCTGGTGGCATTGTCAAGTGCCCATGTCCCTGGGAAGCCACCCCCACCTCCTCAGGCAGGGGCCGGTGTTCCACCCGCAGCCAGACTGGCTCAATCTCTTCGCCTGGAGATTGAGCGGAGCTCTCTAAGGGCGTGTAGGTACCCCTAGGCAGTCCAAGAAACTATCTTGGCTTCCCGTCACTCCTCCATGGTCAGGGTCTACCGATCGACCTGGAGGACCTTTTTGCAGTGGTGCATCTCGCGCGGGGTTCCACCGCTCTTCGCATCAGTATCTCAGCTTCTAGGAATCTTGCAGGAGGGATAAGACAGGGGCCTGCGGCCTAACACCCTTCGCTGACAGGTCTTCGCCATCTTTTCTGTTCTTCAGGTTCAGGAGGCCCCCTCCCTCTCTACGCACCCACATGTCCAGAGGTTCCTAAAAGGGGCAGTCCTCATCAGCCCGCCCACAGTACACAGGTTCTCCACATGGGACCTGAATCTGGTCCTTAAGGCCCTCACGAAGCCTCCCTTTGAACCACTGAGGTCTGTGCCCTTGAGAATTCTGTGTCTCAAGGTGCTATTCTAGGTCACTGTCACCTTGGCCAGACGGGTCTCTGACCTAGGGGTGTTGTCGGCTCGCAGGAAACTATGCCTAGTCTTCCCAGACTACGTTCTGCTGTGTACCGATCCATCCTATATTCCCAAGGTAAACTTGGTGTTTCATAGGGCTCAAGAGCTGATGCTGCCATCCTTCTGTCCTAATCCCTCTTCCCCAAGGGAAAAGGAATGGCATACCTTGGATGTTTTCAGGGTGGTATGGATCTACCTACGTCGTACTAAACACCTCAGGCTCTCAGACTCCCTCTTCATCTCGTTCAAGGAATGTTCCTTGGGCAAAAAGGTCTCCATGGCCACCCTGTCACGCTGGATCTGTTCCTGTATTCAGTTCACCTACACGGCGGCAGGCGTACCTGCCCCTGCAGGGGTCACAGCCCATTCCACCAGGAGTGCTGCCACTACTGCTGCTTTCTCCACTTTGGCCCCCCGGCTGACATTTGCCAGGTGGCCACCTGGGCCTCCTTGTCTACGTTCGTGAGGCTCTACAAAATCCATGACTGGACCTCGGCTGATGCAGCATTTGGCAGGCGAGTCCTGCAGCAGTAGTCTCTACCTGAGATCAGACCAGAGGCTCCACCCTGTACTTGAGGGGCTATGGTAGGTCCCATGTTCCTTTAAAGAGGCCATTTTTGGAAGGGCGGTATAGAAATTGAATTATTATTATTATTATTATTAAAAAAGATACAACCCTTTTCTGAGAGAGAATAAATTGTTGGCACTTACCTGTGTACTTGCAGGACAAGCTCCTAGAGTTGTTTATTCCCTTGCCTTGGGGAGCCTACCTACCTACCTACCTTTCCTCTGTTTACCCTTTTGACCTGTGCCTGTGTGTTTTCCTCGGAGCAAATAGCAGCTGTCTACGAACAGGAGACTGAGGGGATCACCCCTTTCTCCTGGTAGGAGGTGAAGTTTCCTGATTGGTCCTGTCTCAGAGCAGGAGGTCGGTGACAATCCCATGATCCAACAGTATGTAAGAACTAGCAGCATAGCATGCTAGAATTCTGTTGCTTGTGAACTAAGCAGTTTCAGGACTACTTTGTTTTGCACACTGGAAACAGTTTGCTTGATAGAAGCCTTGCCTTTTCCTCCTCCCTCCTAGGCAACTGGATTGTTTGCGGCAGTTGGTGGTAGTTCTCTGTGAGCGCTCCCAGCTTCAGGATCTTGTGGAGTTTCCGTATGTGAATCTTCATAATGAGGTAAGTGATTGATTCTTGTCAGTTGTTCAGTAGATTTATAGTCTGCCCTTGCTCTTGTGGAAGATCATAAGATATAAACATCAGACTACAAAAGGATAAAAAGTAAGTAGCAATAAAATGCAATAGGGGAGAATGGCAGAATAAATCACAACAAATAAAACTGCAGTTAAAACTTCTTTCTTTGCTGCTTGATGAGGACATCTCATGTGGGTTATCCTTTCCTCTAGAGGGCAGGACTTATGTTATTTAGCCTAAAGCTTTATAAACTCAGGAGGGGTAACCCCTCCCCAGTTCTTCTAGTCCTGCATCCAGCTCCAGAAAACAGCCTCTAACCTTGAGCCAAGCTTTTTTCTCTTTTAATGTCTACTCCTCTGTTAGCCTATCTTGAATTTTCTCTCTCTTCCCCTACTTGCCTCCATTGCTTTTCTCTTTTTTCATCTTCAAAAATAAAATGTCTCCCTCTCCTTTCTTCTCTATTTGCCTCTCTCCTACCTTCCCATGGAGCGCAGGGATTCCTCTGGACTGGACCAGCCTCAAATTCAGAATGCCTTGGTCCCTAAAGGGAAGAAGAAAAATGTACTTTTTCTGTACATAGAAACATGCTCTATGGCCGTGTGGCCACCACCAAGCATCAGGTCCCTGCCGGTGCTGCGGGAAGGTGGGAATGGGCCCAACCCTCTAGAAGGCCCCTGAGATGGACACAGGCCTTCAGTCCACAAGTGCATGTAGCCTCTGGCCCTGGACACCCCAGCTTTTCCAGCAACTCCTGCTGCATTTCCAACACGGCCGCACCATCTATCTGAGGCTCTGCTGGGAGGAACAGCAAAGTCTGTGAGGCGTTGCAAAAAGTCATGAAGAGAGCAACCTTACACTTGGTTGGGCCCAGTGCTCTCCCACTGCTCCTTCCGGGGCCTAGCAGGGAAGACCCGCCTGAGGACGCACAGCAGCCAGAGGACCTGGCAGTAGGGAGTGCTCCATGAGGGCACTCCAGAGGGCACTCCGCCCTGTCTAACAACCCAGTACTGCTGCAGATACCAGCAGCGGACTCCCTCGAGGCCCACACTGCTTCCATCTCTACAACTGGCGGTTCCAGAGGTGATGCCTCAGCAACCGGCCAGCCCAACAGGACATCAACTGGTAAGACCAGGGCCTTGACACGCCTCCCTCCTGCCCAGCCTGATGCTGTAGTCCCTGCGCCTGCTCTATCTCCTGAGATGCTTGTTTTATGGCAGTCTTGGTTTCTGGGTATCTTGGATAAGTCCCTACAGCACACTAAGCGCATCAAGTCTTCTAAAAATAGGTCCAGAAATAGATTCATCCACATCCTCTTCCTCATCTACCATTTCTTCTAGGGAGAGTACACCTAAAAAAATCCATGAAAAAATATAGGCATAAGACCTCGCCAAAATCCAAAAAATAGCACAAGGATAAAGGGGGATAGGGACTCCCCATCTCGTTCTTCTGCCATATCTGTTTATGACTCTCCTGACTCCCACCCTAGGGGGGGTGGAAATAGGTTCCTCCAACCCTGGCCCTAATGATAATGTGGACATCCCAGTGGAAATACCAGAACACCCTTATTTAGAGGGTGACTCCAAAGAAGAGGGTGAATGGTCTGATGGCCAAACGTTGAGACATTTTCCACTTCACACAGGCTTTTCTTTCCTGATGACTTTAATCACCTTTTCAGTAAATCCATATACACTCTGGGTCTTCATTAGATACTCATACAGGAGCAACCTGACCCATCTAGGGAAGCAATGGACTTTTCAATGCCAAAGACACAACAATTATTATTAAATGCTACCTGACATCGACGTGTTCTATATTGGTACTTTCATTGGCTGTGAGGGAATTGATGTTGGCAGCGCGGGCTTTGGATGCTTTTATTTTGAAGATATTCCCTGTGCCGATTATTTTGCCACTGAGGATTTTCCTGACGTCAGTGCTTTCGATGCCGAGTCCACTTTGCTTTTTGGGGCACGATAGATGTCGAAACAGCAGATGAAGAAGCAGCATTCTGTTTCTTATCACTTAGCCTTTCCCGGTTTGGCTTGTTTTGAAGTCGGGGAAGAGGGCTTTGGAGCGGTCACCTTATCCTTTGGCACCGGCTTTGGAGTCGAAGGGCGGGCAAACCTGGTACTCGGGGTCTCCTGTGTGGGCGTTGGTGTCAACTTCAACTTGGGATCCTTGGAGGATTTTACAGATTAAGTCGTCGATGTCGAAGCCGTGGTCAGCTTCGATACTGGAGTTGCTGACAAGCTCAACATCGAGAGTTGAGGTTTAACACCAAATTATAAAGGGTGGCCAAAGTGTAATTTTTCGAGTTTGCTTAGAAAACTCTTGACAGATTTTACAGTTCTCTGTATTATGTTCTCCTAGTCAAAGAAGACATAAGGAATGACAATCTGAAGAGGGGAAAGTGGTGTTACATTTCCCGTACCTCTTAAACATATTTTTCTTTCTGTCATCAAAAACTGTTTGATAAACAAAGAAACGATATTCTCTCACAAGAAAAACAGTCAAATAACTTTTGTCTCACTTATCTGAATGGCTGAGGCAGTGAACTCGAGCCAAAGCAGAAGAATCTTCTGAGGTGTCAGTACTGGTTGGCAGTTGTCCAGGAAATGAGGAGAGCGGTGCTCTCCCCGCCCTTCTGACAAATGCATGTGCACTGTGGGCGCAGTTGGGACCGCCGTACAAAGCTTTTAGAATCTTCTTGAACGGGCTCCTGCACAGGCGCGTATCCCAGTGGTGTGAATACCTAGGATCACTCAAGGATCATCTGTTACATGTTAGCAACCTGTTTTTTCCTTTTCCAGACTCTTTACTGATACAGTTAAACAGGAGTGGCAAGCACCAGCAGCTAAGAGAAGGCCTACCCCACTGGTAAAAAAGTTTTACAGCCTTACACATTCTGCAGAGGACATGTTCCAGGTCCCACCCACAGATGCCTCAGTGGTGGCGCTGTTATTGGGTCCTATTTCCCTCAGAAGAGGGTTGTATCCGTGGATCATGGAGATTGCTTACGATCTCCTGCTCCGAGTCAGGGCCAATCAGAGACTTCTCCCACAGGAGGGCGGGGCAATCCCCCCAGTCTCCAGTTCTTGCCCTGTCTTGCTCCGCTCCATGTTGCTCTACTGTTCTTCCTTTGGAATTAACCCCTTCGATACTCAAGCACTGGGAAGGAAGGGAACCAAGCAGGCAGCCTTGTTACCTACTGCGACTCCCAGCACGCCTGCACATGGCGGTGGAGTCACCGCGCGGGGAGAGGGAGGTTTCTTCCTCCCTCTCCGAGGATTCTGTGGCACACGCTGTGTGCCACGCTGAGTGGGTTGCGGCGACCTCTCCCGCACCCGTGTCTTGGGCTGGCAAGGCCGCAAAGACGGCAAAAGCCGCAAAGCATGACAAAGAAAAGGGCTCCAAGAAAAAGGAGACCGGGTCACAGGCAGGCTCCAAGACCTCCTCTCGAGGCGGCATGGAGCCAGAGAGCGAGGTCACGGCCGCAGCAGCAACGGCTCTTCAGGAGGGTGAGTCTGCTCAGGGGGGGTTGAACGCGAGGGCTCCCCCCCCACGACAAGCGTTTCTGCTTGTCAGCTCTCCCTTCCTCCGCTGCCACCGATCAGGGCGTTGAGGTCACCTCCGCCGATGAGGAGGAGATTCTTCCCGCCTTTGCAGCTCTCCTCTCCCAGGTGGTGGCGGAGGAGTTTAAGAAGCTCCCCTGGCCGCCCCTTCCCTTGGTTGCTCCTGGCCTTCCCGTCCCCTCCGAGGCAGCAGCCATTTTGGAGGAGGGACAAAGCACGTCTGGCACAGCGGCGGCAGCCATTTTAGCTACAGCCTGCGCTCCTCGTGGCGCCCCTGCTGTTTCCGCCCCCCACCTGGGCGAATGCCAGCAGCACAACAGGGCTCCTGCGGTTTTCTCCCCTTGCCGCCCCATCGCCTCTGCACCGACCGCTGAGCTTCCCCGGATCTCTCCCTGCCACCCGCTTCACACAACAATGGGCTCTGCGCTTCTCCCTCGGCCTATCCAGCCTCAGTCCGACGTTTCTGAGGCATCTGACTCAGAGCATGAGGAAGGGGAGCTTTCCGGGGATGATGAGGAGTCTCCTTTATCCCAGCAGCCCCAATACCGGCTCTTCTCTCAGGCAGACTTCCCTGTGTTACTGCACAAGGTGCGGAAGGCGCTGAGGCTGGAAGAGCAACCCCTACCCAATGCTAACAAGTCTGAAGGGGACCCCGCAGTACTTCGCTCACTGCAAACGCAGGAGATGGCCGTGCCATGCCCACAGCTCTTTTTGGATATATTTCACAAGGAGTGGGACAAGCCCACTGAGAGCAAGGCCCCCCCCCTCGGCAGTATGGCGCCTGTACACATCCACTAAGGCCCTCATGGAAAAGCTCCAGGTGCCACTGGTAGATGCAGAAGTGGCCGCCCTCGTAATGACAATGGTACTCCCCAAGGATGGGGACGAGACACTGAAAAACATAGATGATAAGAAGTGTGATGCTGCTTTACGCAGGTCACATGAGGCAACCGCCTTATCCATTAGGGCTTCCACAGCCAACTCCATGTTGGCTAGAGCAGCAGTCCTGTGGGTAAGGGAACTTCTCCCCTTGGTTTCTCCAGAATCGACCGCCCTTAGGGTCTCAACAAACTGGGCAAAGCAGCAGCGTTCATGGCCGATTCTTCTCTCGACACGGCACAACTGTCTGCCAGGGCCCTGGTATCTGATATCACGGTCAGATGCCAGTTATGACTTAAGAACTGGAAAGTGGACCAGAAGTCCCGGTCAGACCTAGTCAACTCGACCTTCAGGGAGGTCCTCGACCTCATTTTGGTCGAATCTAAAGACAAGAAGAAGGCTATGTCTCCGGGGACCCAGCGGCCAGAGCGCCGCACCTTTACTTCTTTCTTTTCTAATTCCAAAGAATACAGGTCATCCTTTCGCTCGCGCCAGAGCAGACAGGACAGGTTCCCTGGGCCCAGGGCCCAGCTCCTTTCGAGACCACCAGCCTCGCCGTACCCAGCAGCACGCGCAGTCAGGCAAGCCTGCCTTCAAGTGCAACCCCGCCCAACGACTACCATTCACTGCTCCAGGTATCCCAGGTGGGGGGCAGGTTGCAGAGTTTTGCTCAGGCCTGGGCGCAAACCTGCTCAGATGCATGGGTCCTACAAACCGTGTCCTCACCAGCCAGCCCCCGGATCGCCACCTCCCTTCCACCAAGTCCCAGAAAATGTCAAAGCATCTCTTGCTGCTGGAAGCCATAAAGCACCTGTCCAACACCAGGGCAATCGAGACGGTCCCGCTGGGGGAGCAGGACCAAGGAGTCTACTTGATCCTCTTCCTGGTACCCAAAAAGAATGACGAATGGAGGGCAATTCTAGACTTGAAGTATGTCAACAGGTACCTGAGGAAGAGGAGCTTCCACATGGAAACCCTATGCTCCATCCTTATGGCCCTTCAGGAGGGAGACTTCCTGGCCTCAGTGGACCTCAAGGAGGCATACCTCCACGTCCCCATCCACCCTCAGGACAGACGCTTCCTGCAGTTCTCCTATTGCCAACACCACTTCCAGTACCGGGCTCTCCCCTTCGGTCTCTCGACTGCCCCCCGGGTGTTCACCAAAATCATGGTGGCACTTGTGGCGCACTTGAGGACCAAGGGCGTCCATCTTTATCCATATTTGGACGATCTGATGGTCCGATCGTCGTCTCTATCCCAAGGACAGAGGGACGTCTGTTCCACTCTGCAGGCCTTGGAGGCACACGGCTTCATTGTGAACCTCCAAAAGAGCTCCCTCACTCCCCAGACCAAGATCCTCCACTTGGGGGCCCTCATCGACACACGCAGAGGGACGGTTTGCTTCCCCCCCCCCCGAGCGTTGGTCGAAGCTGATCTCCAGGTGCCAGTCCTTAATTGCCCAGCCAAGGTTGGACATGCTCTACCTTAGCAACAGACAGCGCCGCTGCAAAGGCGCACATCAACCACTAGGGAGGGACCAGGTCCCGACCCCTGATGCAGGAGGCCACCAAACTTATGAGATGGGCAGAGGCAAACCTCCTGTCCCTCGAGGTGGACCACATTAGCGGGACCCAGAACACGGTAGCGGACTGGCTCAGCTGGTCCCAGATAGACCAGGCCGAGTGGTCCCTGGACCCTCACGCCTTCCAGAGAATTGTTCTAAGGTTCGGGACTCCGGAGATAGACCTATTCGCCACTCCGAAAAATGCCAAGCTGCCCCGTTTCCTATCAAGATACAGGTCCCCGGGGGCGGAGAGAGTAGATGCTCTGACCCATCCCTGGCCCACGGGCCTCCCCTATGCCTTCCCCCCAGTAGCCATAATCTCACAAATGGTGCGAAGGATCCGCCTACTTCAGGCAGAGGTCATCCTGGTGGCCCCGCACTGGCCCCGCTGCCCTTGGTTTTCGGACCTAGTGGCATTATCCAGCGAACCGCCTCTGCTCCTCGGAAGCCATCCCCGTCTGCTCTGGCAGGGCCCCGTGTGCCACCCGCAACCGGGCTGGCTCAGCCTCTCCGCCTGGAGATTGAGCAGAGGGTCTTAAGTGAATGTGGGTACTCTCAGGCAGTCCAGGACACCATACTCGCTTCTTGCCGCCCTTCCACTGTCAGGGTCTACCAATCGACCTGGAAGACCTTCTCCAAGTGGTGTACCACACAAGGGGTTGCCCCACTGTCCGCATCGGTACCCCAGGTCCTGGGGTTCCTGCAGAAAAGTCTGGAAGAAGGGCTTCGCCCTAACACCCTACGTAGGCAGGTGTTTGCCATCTCTTCCGTCCTTCAGGTCTGGGAGGTTCATGTGTCTTTCTTTCGGAGCGAGTAGCAGCTGTCTATGAACTTGAGACTGAGGGGATTGCCCCTCCCTCATGTGGGAGAAGAAGTCTCTGATTGGCCCTGTCTCGGAGCAGGAGGTCATAAGCAATCCCCATGATCCACAGATACAACCCATATTTCTGAGGAAAATGACCTTTCAGGTAAGCACTAACGCTTCATTCTGCCATGAGACGGGAATAGCTCCCTTAGGGAACATAACAAGAAAAAGATTGGAGTACATTTTTAAAAGGGTCACAAAGCCTCTTCATTGGCTATTTGTACCTCTGTGGCAGCCTCTATAATGGTGACAACTTCCCTGCTCTGGGCGAATGAGTTATTACAAGGCCCTTGCATCTGACATTACCTCTTCAAAGGCAAACTCTCATCAGAATTTAAAAAGTCCAAGTATTCATAGCAGATATTACGCTAGACTCAATTCCCTTTGCTTCCCATTCTACTGCTGCTGTGGTGGTAGCAAGGTGTGTATTATGGCTCAAACACTGGCAGGTTGATGCAGCCTCACGTAACAACCTGGCTGTAGTGCCTTATATGGTAATGAAACCTTTTGGTGGTGAGGCCCTTCAAAAGGTGTTAGCGGAGACAAAAGACAAGATATCTTAGAGCGCCTTTTTTTACATGATCCCCACCGCACGTTAAGGTCATCTGGGGAGGTCCGTCTCCAGTTACCACCGGTTCGTTTGGTGGCGACAGAGGCGGGCCTTCTCTGTAGCTGCTCCTGGGCTGTGGAATGCACTCCCAGCTGTAATCTTAATTCTTTACTGGCCTTCAAGAGAGCCCTTAAAACCCATCTATTTGGCCTGGCCTTTCAGGGTTTTTAATTAGTTTTAATGTTAACCTGGCTTTCAGGGTTTTAATTGTTTTGATAATTGTTTTTTGAGATGTTTTTAAATTGGTGTTTATATTTGCATTTCTGTTTTAATTGTTTTAAATGATTTCTGTTGTTTAATTGGAAACCGCCCTGAGCCAGCTCGGAAGGGCGGTATAAAAATAAATAAATAAATATAAGAAGGCACTCCCTTCTGCCACCCGCAGAGAGGACAGGCGACTGCCACATAAGCCTTTTCAGTCTTTTGGTAATTTTCAGACCACAGGACAGACACAACAGGCAGCAATGTTCCTTCTGGAACAAGCAGCACAGCTTTAATAAGACGGCCATGACAGCCCTTTGGATCTCAACCCAAGCCTCGAAAGTTGACCTGACTCTTCAAGTTTGGGCATGGAAGGCCGTTTAGCCCAATTCTTTCATGCCTGGGAATCCAATGTCTTGGACAAATGGGTACTCAATACAATGCTACACGATCACAGAATAGAACTAAATCCCCATCCCGATGATCGGTTCCTACCAACATCCAGGTCCCATTCACCAACAAGCATGCCAATCTCATCCAGGTGATCCAACACTTGGTCTCAATCACCGCCATAGAACCGGTAAAGCATCACCAAAGGGGCAAGGGCATTTACTCAATTTTGTTTATCGTGCCCCCAAACGACAGCTCCTTAAGATTGGTTTTGGACTTAAAATTCTTTTTAAAAATTGTCCAATGCAGGAAGTTCCATATGGAGATTCTCTGTTCCATAGCAGAAGCTCTTCAACATTCTGGCTTTTTGGAGTCAGTGGATTTGACAGACGCTTTCCTGTGTATACCAATCCACCCAGTGAGCCATTCCTTCTTGTGATTCTGTTATGTGGGCTACTACTACCACTACAAGGCCCTTCCATTCGGACTGCCCTTCACGCACACACACACACACATACATGATATTCACAAAGGTCCTTGCACCCCTGATGCTCATCTTTTACTACCAAAAGATCTGGATATTCACATATGTAGATGACCTCTTGATCAAGTCATCGCCCTTGGAGAACGCGAAAGTGGATGTTGAGGGTCACTCTCCAAACTCTCTCTGATCATGGTTTCCTAGTAAACGAAACAAAAAGCCACCTCACACCAGCCCAACCGTATTCTCTGTCTAGGGGTGATAATAGACACCTGTCAAGACCGCCCTATTCTCCCACCAGATGGTATACCTAAAATCATATTTTCATATCTATATAATTAATTCTCTTGGCCGGCCATGCGTGGAGATGCATGGCTGGCTTTTGCGGCTGAACTCTTGCGACACGCTGCAAGAGCATTGGGTGGGAGGACTCTGGAGGATGACAGCTGGGTCTGGCCATGGTAATGGAGGTGGTGGGGTGGTGGTGGCACGGCCTTTGGGAGGAGGAGGAGGATGAGGAGGAGATGGCAGAGCCATGCCAGGAGACTGGGGCAGAAGGTGCGAGGGAAGGGGGAACCGCTGGCCCCAAAGAGCTCACAGATGCTCTGTGCTGGGTCGGCTAGCTTGATCTAATTCAGCAAATCCAAATCACCACGAAGTTCCCTCTACTTCAGCTAGCGAGGCCATTGGTTCTGATGGTAGCATCCACGGATGTGGTACCTTGGGCCAGGTTCCATCTCCCAGCTGCTCCAGTGGTTACTGTTTCATCAGTCAGCAATAGCATAGTGAAGAACAACCAAAGTCAAAATTCTAGCACAGGTCCACCAGTCCTTGCAGTGGGGGACCCACCTGCCTAACTTAACCCAAGGCAAGAGTTATGTGGACTATCCAACGGTCATTGTATAAGCCATCTTATTTGTTATTTCTCTTTGTAAACTGCCCTGAGCCATTTTTGGAAGGGCAGTATAGAAATCGAGTAGTAGTAGTAGTTGTTGTTGTTGTTGTGACGATGGACGCCAGCCTGACCGGATGGGGAGCACACTGCTTACATCATTCTGCTGAAGGGAAATGATCAACCCAAGAAGCCAAACACAGCATCAATTGGCTGGAACTAAGAGCTATCGGCCTAGCACTACTACAGTTCCAACTGCTATTACAAAACTGTCATGTTATTGTATGAATGGACAACATCATGGCCAAGGCTCAAATGACTCACCAGGGAGGCACCAGGTCGAAGTCTTTACTCCTGGAAGTGATATTACTTTTCCAGTGGGCAGAAATTCACCCCTTCTCCTTCATTGCTCACAACGTCAGTGGGACTCTGAACACTCAGACAGACTGGCTCAGCTTGAGGGACGTGCATCTGGTGGAATGGAGCCTCCACAACGATGCATTCCAAGTCCTCCGCTGAGTCCTGGGCTGGCCTTAAGTGGGCTGGCCTCAAGTGGACCTGTTTGCCTTTCCAGCCAGTGCGAAACTACCCTGCTTCTCCCATTTTACTAGCGAGGGCGCATAGGCCATAGATGTCCTGTATGCTCCATGGCCCCCAGGCCTCCTATATGCTTTTTCTCTGATACTGATCCTCAGCAGACTTCTTCGCAGGATTTGTCTCCTGAAGGTGCAGGTGATCCTTGTGGCTCCACTCTGACCTTGCCGACTGTGGTCTGCAGACTTTCTCCACATAGCCATAGTGGATCCCCGTTTTCTCCAAGTGTCACAAGAGCTCCTTAGTCAAGGACCAGTTCACCACCACGACCTGAAATGGTTCCAACTTGCTGCCTGGTGGCTGAGCAGGGCACACTAGAAAAATTAAGATACATATGAAGGGTCATGGACACCATTTTGGTATCTAGGCAGCCATCCACAAACCACATCTACCAGTCAACTTGGACAGTATACCTGTACTGGTGGTGTTGAGATTCTCCACAGTGGATCTGGTCTCCCTGAACTGCTACGCTTCCTACAAGCAGGATTGGACAAAGGCCTTTGGGCCAACACACTAAAGTGACAGGCGGGTGCTCTGGCACCTCTGTTATCAGTTACTTCTGAGTGAGGTTTGAATTCTCACCCACACCTCAAGCACTTTCTCTTTGGTGCCACACTCACATCTCCTCCAATGGTGTATCAGTTCCCATCATGGGACTTAGATAAGGTGTTAAATGTCTTCCATGCTCCCCTGTTCAAACCTATTCGCTCTATTCTTCCCTGCCTCATGAACTTCAAGCTTATTTAAGAAATAAGCAATACTTATTTCTGAGATATGCGTGCTGTCAGCAAACAACTTCTGCACCTTCTCTCAAGACTTGGTCTGTTTTGATACCTGACACTTCCTTTCTGCCAAGTTTCCTCGATCTTCCAGTACTCTCAGGACATCATACTTCCCTCCTTCTGCCCAAAGCCAAAATGGGCTCAAAAAACAATGGCATAAACAGAACATGTACCATTGCCTTAAAGTCTACCTTTCATGCATGCTGTCCTTTAGATCCATGGAATCTCTCCATCTCTTTTCTCCCAGCTTCTATGGGACAGAATGTATCACCTGCTATGGTAGCCAGATGGATCAAAGCTCATAGCGCTCACCTATGAAGTACAAAATCTGCGTTCCCCTCACAAGATCATGGCACACTCTACTAGATCAGCAGTGTCATCCACGGCCTTCTCTACAAACACTACTCTGGTCTTAATTTGTTGAGCAGCCATGTAGTCATCTCCTTCCTTCATTCGGTGCTGCAAACTAGATCACCATCACTCTCTCAAGCAGGCTTTGGCAGACGTGTCCTTCAGCAAGTTATTTCGCCCCAGTAGAGGCAAATGCTCCCCTCCCGGGGGACCTAGCTGTGGCATTTCCCACGTGAGATTTTATCATCCAGCAGAGAAAGGAACATTGGTTACTCACAGTGAAGGCTTCTTGCTGCTGGATTTGAGGACATCTCAACCCACCTGGCTGGGGCATCTGCCTCTACTGGTCTGTACTCTTATCCAAGTCTACTTTATCTTCTCTCTGAATTGTGGACTTGGCTGATTTAGAACTGGGGAGGGGTTACCCTTCCGACGCTTATAAAGATATAGGCTAATTAACAGAAGCCCTGCCCTCTGGAGCATGGGGGAAGGCTAACCCACATGAGATGTCCTCAAATGCAGCAACAAGAAGAAGCCTTCACAGTGAATAACCAATGCTCCTTTTTGTTTGGAGCAAGGTATGGGGGGGGGGGGAGAAATATTCGGCTAAGGTTAGTAACTCTTATCTGTTGTAGGTTGTGGGAATAATTGAATATCGTGCTCGGGCAGTAGATCTGATGACTCACAACTACTATGAGCTCCTATATGCTTTCCACGTCTATCGCCATAACTTCCGGAAAGGTATGACTCAGTTATTCAAACATTGTTATGTGTGGCATTTAACATGATATATGATTACCAGGGGATAGTTTATTTCCCATTAATGGGTGCTTGTTCATGGGATGCAAGTTTGGCATTATGTATGAACCGACATGTCTGGTATTAAGATAGGTTTTCAACACAGATGTACAACCTACATATGGAGATGCAAGGATATGAATCTCTGCTTTATTTGCTTAGGAGAAAAGTACTGATGTTTCAAGTAGGCTGAAAGTGAGTAGACTTCCCATAGAAATCTTCCCATAGAAATCTGCTCCTCAATGGAAGCAATCCGTCCAGAAAATATGCCCACATTATTAGGAATACACAAAGAATGAGAACAAACAAAAGTCTCTCTCCCGCACTCACTCACACACACAAATTAATATAGGATTATGTATTAATGAGCATGAGTGGAAGGAAGCTCACTCAAGCAAACTTCCCTGCCCCCCTCTTCAGCTCTTCAAAAATCTGCTCCCAAAGGACCTTCTGGTGAGAGAAGGACAGACTGGCAAAAATCACTCTTAGTTGCACAAATGGAAGTTCCTTCCATTAAGCAAATGAGGGCTTAAGCTATAATCTCATACAGTTGTACCTGGGAGTAAGGTCAACTCAACCCAATGGGATTTACTTCTGAGTAAACATGCATAAGGTGGTACTTTTAAACTGGTTTGTTAGTCATTCCATCTCCCCAAGGAATCCTGAGAAACTGTAGTTCTGGGGAGACAGAACTCAGCACACTCACCAGACTATATTTCCCAGCATTCAGGGTAGTTAAAACGTTAAAACTGATGTAGCCTTGCATACCCATTTATTTTCTCAGTTCTGTCAACCGTTGCATTAAGATATCTCTCATATTCCAATGTCTTTTATTTTATTCTGGTGCTAGATTATTGTTTTCCTACCCATAATGAGGTTATTTCAATTCTTACCATATCTTACTTTAATTCAGTGTTGGCATATTTCAGAGGAAAGAGATATTGTTGCTTGTAAGTATTGTAATTTCTTTCCTCAGCTGGAACAGTGATGTTTGAATATGGAATGCGCCTTGGCAGAGAAGTTTGCACCCTCCCTGGACTGCAGAAACAAGCAAACTGTTACCTTGCAGCTATTAATTGTTTGCGGTTGATTCGCCCAGAATATGCGTGGATAGTACAGCCAGCTTCGGGTGCAGTGGTATGGAACTTCTCTTCTTTCAGGGCTTGATCTCATTTTTATTATTCATCCTCTCTCTTTCATAAATGCCCCAGTTGTTGTGTACTAGTGTATTTAAGGTACCCATGACATCTGTTACTGTACAGTGTATATAGAAGTGGTTACTGTTTGTGAGTCTACTCAAGTTGACTTCCCAGAAGTGGATAGCTGAAAGCAGTTTTAGTAGTCTGTCCTAACATCAACACTGAATTGGCGACAACAGATGGTTAGGTAACTAAGATATTGGAAATATCCGTGATAATATTCCTTCAGGCTTTATGTCAGTTTGACTTTAATACCAAAACATTCAGAATTGGCCGGGGCTGGGGGAGGGTGGGAGCATACTGTTGACACTGCCTTGTATTGTGTCTGCATGGGCAGCACCATTCCTTCCCCCGCCCCCAAGAAAACAAAATGAAAAGAAGTCTGCCACTGGCAGGGCATTAACAAAGAAAGTGTTGTCTTAGAAATATAACTTTTTCTGTTTTGTTTTGTTTTTTTAAATAAGCAAAGACACTAAGATGGCTTAGTTGTAAAATACTGTCAGAATTTGGGAGTCCAGTAATTGTTGCACTGTTCACTTCCTCGTTTAGCTCAGTCTGTGCTACTTTGTTTGGGTGTCTTCACTATGATTTGCCACTATCTTAAAGGTGTGTGAAAATGCCTACAGTTAGATGAATTTTTAAAATGTTAATTCTAGTTAGACTCCCTAAATGTGGATTGTGTTGTACCACAAGGTAGGGATTTTAGTGCAAAAGGTCAAGGATAGAAAAGAATAACCATTCACTACACTTGAAGGCAGACTTTTCTTTAAGGGTGGAATTTATTATGTTGAAGGTTGAACACAGTGCCAAAAAAATCCAAATTAGTTCCAGGAAATGGCAAATTCTGCTGCCAAATAAATTAAGCAAAGAAAGCTAGAATGCACATCTGTTTGTTACGCATATTTTATTCCGCTTCCAGGATTCAGCTTGTTAGAGTAGTTAGAGCAGCTGGCACTTTAGGCAAGGACTGAGGGAACAGGCGATGAGAAGCATATGGATTTGAGGACTGGGCTGTTGCGGGTGGGGAATAGTAGTGATGCAAGGGAATGGGGAAAGAAAGTGTTGAGTGCAGCTGAAACCTCCCCCGACCACTGTCCAAATTCTCCTGTGGCCTCTGAGATTTTTGCCACCATGTGTCCAAGCTTTCCTCTGTAACCATAAAGAATAGGAGGGGAGATTATTGACATTCTGAGGATCTCGCATTCTATGCCTGGGCAATACAATCTTGGGAGGAATGCATACAACCTTGAATAGTAGTGGAAGATGTTGTAGAAATGTATTTTACATAAGAATAAATGTGCTTATTCTGCCTCATACTAGTATGAACGTCCAGGAGCATCCCCCAAGAGAAATCATGATGGAGAGTGTGCTGCTGCTGCCCCAAGTGAGTGGCTTAATATTGTACATCCTCAGAGATGCATATCCTTGTAAAATTCTGCTTGTAGCTTCAGCTTGTAGGAATGTATTGCTAAATTGCAGGCTCTCCAGTTTATATATTTGTGTGGCTTCAATTTATATTTGTGGTGGATTTGCTTTGCATTTTGTTCCTTCCTCTGCTCCCATATTTCATCCATTTCCCCCATTATGCTTATTTATGCTACATAATTAGGATGACCTCTTGAGGTGTGATGATATGGTTTACAAATCAGTATTTTTTTTTAAGTGGGTCACAGTAGTTAGGCGGTTGAAATGATCTTCAAAGTATACACACTACTCAGTGTGAACCAAGAGGAAAATAAGCTCTCTGTGTGTGTGTGTGCACATGCGTATGTGTGTTTCTCTCTCTATGCAGTGGATTTGTGTAAATTTAGTTGAAGTCAGTTTGTGAAATTCAGTTTGGTGCCTTCTCAAGGTTTTTAGTCCAGTCTCCGAGAGAGCTCAGTACTTGAAGAAAACCATAGAAAAAAAACATTCTCCCTCAGATGAGGATTGTATCCAAGGATCATGGGTTATCACGACCTACTGCTCCGAGACAGGGCCAATCAAAAACGATCTTGCTAGCAGGAGGAAGGGACAACCCCCTCACCCTCTCAGTCGTTTGCCCTGTCTCGCTCCGAGCAGGTGTTCCTCTCCGCTTCGCTCCACTGTCTCCTGTCTCCTGGCTGTTTGTTCTTCCTTGTTGCTCAGGGCTATTTAGCAGTTAGGGAGAGGAGTGTCCTAGCGCCACAGCTCGCGATCTTTCTTGCATTCGCATTGGCTGTTTTTGTTTAAGGGCCATGGAAGCCCAAGCTCCGCGCTGTGAGAGGGAGGCTTCTCCCTCCCTCTCCGAGGACTCGGTGGCGCCGGCTATGTGCCACGCTGAGTGGGCTGCAGCCACCTCACCAGCGCCCAGATCTCAGCCCCCCAAGGCAAAGAAAAACAAGAAGCTATCTAAGGAGCTCAAGGCGGCGGCGCGGGCGGCCAAACGCAGTGCGCCGCGAGCAGCTGAGGGGGAGGCAAGCGGGGAGCTCCATCCCGCATCGCCGCTGCAGGAGGGGGACGCTACTGGGCCCGCGCCCGCTGGGCACAATCAGGTAGGGGCGCGAGAGAACCCGCCTTCGGGAGAGCCGCCCGCCAAGCGCGCTTGTCTCTCTCCTCCCTCCCGGGTACCGGGGCTGGCCGGGGCAGTTGAGGATGAGATTCCCCCCAGTTTTGCCGTGCTCCTCAGGCGGGTGGTGGCTGAAGAGTTCGGGAAGCTCGTCCCCGACTTGGCCCACCAGATTCCCGTCGCCGCTGTTGCTCCGGCCGCCATTTTAGTTCCGCCTGAGGTGGGAAGACCTGTAGGCCCGCCACCGCAGCCGTCCACTGCTGGGCTATCGCGAGCGCCTTTGGGGCCCCCCACTCTGACTCCCTGCGCTCCGTTTCCCACCGCTGCCCAGGGTCCCCCTCCATCGGCGCAGAATTTGTATCCGGCCGACGATGGGGAGCGTTCTGAGGAGTCTGACTGGCAAGGAGGAGGGGGAGCTCTCCGGTGATGAAGCTGGCAGTTTGCCGCCATCGCAGGCCCCCTATAGGCTTTTTAGCCAAGCAGACTTTCCCATTCTGCTCCACAAGGCGCGAAAGTCGCTTCGTTTGGAGGGGCTTGTGCCTGCTCCTCAGGAAAATCCTGAAGGCGATCCCACTGTTTTGCTGTCCCTGAAGGCCCCAGAAGTGGCAGTCCCGTGTCCCCAACTTTTCCTGGACATTATACAGAATGAATGGGACCGGCCCTTGGAAAGCAAGGGGCCTCCTCCCGGGGTCCGCCGCCTTTATACTATCTCCAGGGAGGTTATGGACAAGCTCCAGGTCCCCCCTGTGGATAAGGAGGTTGCTTCCCTGGTTACCGGGGCAGTCCTGCCAAGGGACGGGGACGAGGTTCTGCACAATGTAGAAGACAAAAAGTGTGACGCTTCCCTGCGCCGTTCGCACGAGGCCTCTGCACTCGCCGTGCGGGCCTCTGTGGCCACCTCAATATTTGCCCGGGCTTCGGTACTGTGGGTTAAGGAGCTTCTTCCCCTGGTTCCTCCTGAATTGGTGTCCCTTAGGCAGGGTCTTAATAAATTGAGTAAAGCTTCGGCTTTTATGGCGGACAGTTCCCTCGATACCGTCCAACTTTCAGTGCGGGCCATGGCCTCTGACATCACGGTTAGACGCCATTTGTGGCTAAAAAACTGGAAGGTAGATCAGAAATCTAGGAGCAATCTCGCCAATTCAGCCTTTAAGGGGGGTAAACTATTTGGAGAAGCACTGGAGCCCGTCCTGGTGGAGACTAAGGACCGGAAGAAGGCTATGCCTTCTTCAGCACAGCGACAGGACCACAGGTCTTTCTCATCTGCCTCTTCTTCTTCCTCCTATTCCTCAGGTAGTTTTGGGAATAGGGGGTTTCGTTCCAATTTTCGTTCCCGTCAGGGTAAACAGGACAAGGCCACGTGGGCCAGGCCTCAAGTCTTTACCCGTGACCGCCCTCAATCCAAGTTCCAACAGTCTGGCCAGTACCCAAAGTCTGGCTTCAAGCGTCCCGCTCCACAATGACTTAGTTTCGGAGCGGCAGGTGGGCGGGGACCTGTGCGGACGCTTGGATCCACCACACGGTCTCTCAGGGTTATACCCTGGAGTTCATCTCGCGTCCGCCAGATCGTTTTCTATCCTCCCCTCGTTCACACAACCTGCTCAAGCACTACTTGATGCTCAAGGCCATTCACCACCTCCTCAGCATAAAAGCAATCGAGCAGGTGCCTCCAGGGGACAAGGGGCATGGAGTTTATTCTATTCTTTTTTTAGTGCCAAAAAAGAACTCTGAATGGAGGGCCATACTGGACTTGAAGTTTGTCAACTGCTTCCTCAAACGATGGCGGTTTCGAATGGAGACTCTCCGATCCATCCTAGTGGCTCTTCAGAAAGGGGACCTCCTAGCCTCAATAGATCTCAAGGAGGCTTATCTCCATGTCCCCATTCACCCCCTGGACAGAAGGTACCTCCGTTTTACCTACGCGGGAGCCCATTACCAATATCGGGCCCTCCCCTTCGGTCTCTCAACTGCGCCGAGAGTGTTCACCAAGATCATGGTGGCACTCGTGGCGCACTTGAGGACCAAGGGGGTCCATCTGTACCCGTATTTGGACGACCTTTTGATAAGGTCGCCGTCTTGGACAAAGGCCCAGTCGGACATCAGGGAGATGCTAGCAGTGTTAGCAGCTCACGGTTTCCTTGTAAACTTCGAGAAGAGCTCCCTCGTTCCCGGGTCCAGGCTTCAGCATTTGGGGACGGACATCAATACCCTTCAGGGGACGGTCCACTTGACCACAGAGAGGAGGCGGAGGCTGCAGGCCGCCTGCTGCAGTGAGCTGAGTTGTCCTCGGTCGAGCATCCTTTGCCTGTCACAGTTGCAAGGTCTGATGGTATCAACGATTGGAATAGTGCCCTGGGCACGTTTTCATTCTCGACCCCTGCAATGGTGCCTCCTACCTCTACAGGACCTGGTCGCCACCAGGTCTGGTCTCAGGGTACCCCTGACGCCCCGGGCACGTCTGTCTCTCAGGTGGTGGATGTCCCGAGCTCTGTACAAAGGGGTAAGTTTTCTACCAGCCGACAGGGTCGTGGTAACCACCGACACCAGTCTCCTGGGATGGGGAGGTCATTGCAGCCGCCAGGTGACTCAAGGTCAGTGGTCAGAGGAGGAGCGTCGCCGATCTATCAACTGCCTGGAACTTCGCGCTGTTCGGTTGGCTCTGTTCAAGTTCCTTCCCGAGATACACGGACGGCATGTTCTAGTTCTCACCGACAACTCCACAGCCAAGGCACACCTCAATCGTCAAGGAGGGACGAGTTCTTGGGCCCTCATGTGCGAGGCCGAAATCTTGTTCAGTTGGGCGGAACAGAACCTCTGCTCCCTGGAGGCCGATCATGTCAGCGGAGAAGAAAACACCTTGGCGGACTGGTTGAGCCGGTCTCAGCTGGACCAGGGGGAGTGGGTTCTGGATGACCAAGTCTTCCGGCAGATTGTTCAACGGTTCGGGGCTCCCCTGGTCGATCTCTTCGCGCTCCCAGCCAATGCCAAGGTGCCCAGGTTCTTCTCAAGGTATCCGTCTCCGGGGGCGGAAGGGGTGGATGCCCTGCTGTCCCCCTGGCCACAAGGTCTACTTTATGCGTTCCCGCCTTTTGCTGTTCTCTCTTGCACGGTGCGGAGGATCCGTCACCTACAAGCAGAGGTCATCCTGGTGGCTCCGCGCTGGCCGCGGTTTTCGGAGCTGGTTGCCCTTTCCATGGAGCCTCCTCTGCCTCTTGGGTATCGGTCACATCTCCTTCATCAGGGTCCTGTTCTGCACCCAGATCCAGAGTGGATCAACCTTCACACCTGGAGATTGAGCGGGAATCTCTAGAGGTTTGTGGCTATCCCTCCGCAGTTCAAGATACCATCCTGGCTTCTAGGCGTTCTTCTACGGTCCGTATCTATCAGTCCACCTGGCAGGCATACTCGAGGTGGTGTCATAGTTGTGGGGCAGATCCAATCACTTTTTCTGTGGCGCAGGTGTTGGGATTCTTGCAGATGGGTCTCGATAAGGGCCTTCGCCCCAATACCTTACGTCGTCAGACGTTTGCGCTGGCGTCTGTCCTTCAAGTCCCAGGTCACCCTTCCCTGGCCGGGCACCCTCACATACAACATTTCCTGAAAGGGGCCTCCGTGCTGAAGCCTCCTCCTATTCACTGTTTTCCTACCTGGGACCTTAATTTGGTACTCAGGGCTCTTACAAGAGCTCCTTTTGAGCTGTTATGTTCTGTCTCCTTGCGCATCCTTACTCTTCAGGTCCTGTTTTTGATTGCTATCATGTCGGCTCGCCACGTTTCCGATCTGGGCGCCCTGTCAGTTAGGAAAGAGTTGTGTTTGATTTTTCCGGACCATGTGGTCCTGCATACAGATCCAACTTACCTTCCGAAGGTGAATTCGGTATTTCACAGGGTGCAGGAACTGATGCTTCCCACCTTTTGTCCCAGTCCTTCCTCTCCTAAGGAGAAGGACTGGCACAAGCTGGATGTTCGTCGCGCAATCCGCATTTACTTGAGGCGAACCAAACCCTTCAGGGTTTCTTAGTCGTTCTTCGTTTCCTTTTGTGCAGCTTCTTTGGGTAGGAAGGTTCCAACTCTTCCCTGTCGCGCTGGATATGTCAGGCCATTCAGCTTGCGTACCTTTCGGCGAGGGAGACCGTGCCTGAAGCCGTGACTGCCCATTCCACCCGAAGCGCGGCTATCTCCGCGGCTCTGTCTACCTTGGCTCCCCTGGCTGACATTTGTAGGGCCGCTACTTGGGCGTCCCTTTCGACTTTTGTAAAGCATTACAAAATACACGATTGGGCCTCTGTGGATGCATCCTTTGGGCGTCGCGTGTTGCAGCGGGTGGTCCCTTCTTAGGATTGGACCGTCTGTTTGCCCTCCCTCAGTGGTAACGGCTTGGGTATGTCCCATGATCCTCGGATACAATCCTCGTCTGAGGGAGAATGAATCATTGGCACTCACCTGAATGGTCATTCTCCTCAGACGTATGGATTGTATCCGACCCACCCGGTGTTTGTCCGATCCTGTTACCCGCTTTTTATCCTCCTTCCTCTGTCCCCTGTATTTCTGTGGGGTGGCGTTTTCTCCGTCAGTTTGTGCATACCTACAAGGGGTGATTCAGAGTTAGGCTTAGTACTTGGTTTTTCACCAGTTTCCTGTTCTGTGTTTGTTGGAGGCGCCTATTTCTACGTGTTGGACCTTTTCTGTCCCTGTGGCTGCCTGGCCTCTCCTTTTTTATTGTTCTACAGTGTTTTTTCCTAGTACTGTCTGGCGCATCGAAGCGCTGTTGTATCGACTGAGAGGGTGAGGGGGTTGTCCCTTCCTCCTGCTAGCAAGATCGTTTTTGATTGGCCCTGTCTCGGAGCAGTAGGTCATGATAACCCATGATCCTCGGATACAATCCATACGTCTGAGAAGAATGACCATTCAGGTGAGTGCCAACGATTCATTCTCCATGAGGCATTGTCAGGAAAAGAGCCGTGGAAACTGAAGCACTACTGCAAAATGCCATGGGGCTATAGGTTTGCTTAGTTAAATAGGCTCCTGTATTTTTAACCATGGAGTAAAATTCTTTCAGTGCAGTTTCTCCCATCTCTGCAGCTGTGTGAGGACAAAGGCCGTGGTTTCTCCTTAGCTTATGACATTAAAGGCTTTTTCTAAATTACTTAAGCAGACCCAGAAGAATGAGACCAATTTATAATCACATGGAAGAAAATTCAAATGTACTTATTTAGCCCAATTTCTCATTACTGATTAATTTCATGTGACTTAAACTATATTAGCCTGGCTGGCCGAGCCACTGCTAATTTTTAAAATATCAGACTTTCTCAATCACTTCTCATATTAAGAACCTTTCTGTGAAATTTTGTGGTTAGCTAAAACAGATTAATGCGAGGAGCTAGAAAAAACATACTGTTATATTTTGTATTAGAACATTATTAATGTACATTTATTTAGCACCATTTATGCACACAGTGCTCTATAGATGATGATAAAACAGGTCCTTGTCACTGTGGGCTTGCAATCTAAAACTGACGCAAATGAGACAAAATAATGGGGAAGGAAGTGGAAGTAAAGATAAACAATATGGTGTGAGGACTATGATAGTTATTCCTTAAATGAAGAGACTTGATAGTTGTTGCTTGTTTATGCTCTATCTTAAGAGAAAACTCTTGAATTTCCCACTGTATGTATAAATGATATTTTGTTACAGTGGGAAGGCAGATTGAGATCTTGGAACTACAGGATTTGGAAAGACAATGTGTGTTAGCTCGCATGCGACTAACTTTGGCACAGCATGATCCATCAACAGCTGCTATCATAGGTAAAATTTGAATTTTATTTATAGCACATCATTCATTGCCTTTGTATGGGGTGAGCAACTTAAAGTCTGCATGTGGGGGCAGCAGTAGTCTCCTAGGAATGGGCTCCTTTGCCCTGCTTTTCTTAGCCAATGGATTTAATTCAAAGAAAAAGATTCATGACTAAGCACCATTGAGATCAAATACAAGTTAGACAAGTTAGTCAGGACTACCTTAAAGCCCATTAATTTCAGTGGGCCTTAGTTATGACTGATCTCCTTTGGATACAACCCTCTGTGTGCTGCTAATTATGTCATGTGGAATGTGAATTTTAGTTTGTGGCAGGCACTCAGCATGCACAACACACTGTTATTAAATCAGTAAAGCAGTGGCTTTAGCTAAACAGAGTTCTGGATTCCCATATTTACAGTGGGGTTTGTACTTTGCATCTATAACAGGCCTGCACAACAGAAGGCCTGTGGGCCGGATCCAGCCTTCAGGGCCTATTCTGCTGACCACAGTTAAGAATATCCTGCAGCAACAGCAGAAGCTATGAAGAGTAGGGGTGTGCATGGACCATTTGGCATGGTTCGGTCAGAATTTGGACTCAGCTGTGGGAACGTGAACCGGTTTGGTCGAACCAGTCGGCTAGGACAGTTGGTTCAATGAACCTACTTGAACCGGTTCGCAACTGAACTGCTTGAACTGGTCTGGTTCTCAATCAAACTGGTTCTGCACATTCCTAATGAAGAGCTCTTGGCCTGCCCTGCTGGTGAGCAGCAACATGCAGTTGGCCGCTTGAGACCAGATGTTCCTTAACCCTGGTCTGGAGCCCACTAAGGTTTTGAGGTGGCACTGATCTGGTTTCATTATCTACCCAGGAAACTCATCCCCAAAGGAGTTGGTTGCGCTGTTGGTTCAGGCTGGCCTCTTTGACACTGCCATTTCTCTCTGCCAGACCTACAACCTTTCCTTAAGACCTGTTTTTGAGGGACTTACTTTCAAGTAAGTAATAATTTATTGGGCTTATTGTACATAGTATGAGTGCTGACAAATCAAGCAACATCTATTGATCGCGTGTCAAAAAAAATAATCTTTAAATTAGATTTGAAAGTGTGGATGCTTTTTTAATTGAATTTTAAAAATGATCTTAAAACCATTTTTAAGCTGTGAATGTAGTCACTTTCAGAATATTTATGAATAATCTGAGTTTGGGTTGGTAAGGAAGAGAAATGAATAAAGTGTTGGGACCAGTAAGACTTGAATGTAAATCCTTGCTCAGTGGCCTTGGACAAGTTGTAGTTCAGCTTATCCAAACTGACAGAATTGTTGTGAGGATAAAATGGGATAACCCCATGTATGCTGTTTTGGAGGAAGAGATGGACACAACAGTGATCTGTTACTTCTGTACATATCTGTACCATACCTGGTATATGTATTCCAGATGTATTAAACTCCAGTTTGGAGGGCAAGCAGCTTTGGCCGAAGCATGGGACTGGCTAGGTGCAAATCAATTGCCATCTGTCATCACAACCAAGGAGACCAGGTAACATGATGTGTTTTGTAGGAAAATAAGTGGGCAGTTTGTGATCTGATCAGTCTGCACAGAAATCAAGATTGCTTGCTAATTAAAATATCAAAAGTTTGCTTTTAAGGATTGTGCCATTGCATCATAACACGTTTGCTCTGTTTTACTACTTCTGACTCTATACCACCCTCACTATTAGTAAGGTGTTTCTTGTGTGTGTTGATCTGTCTATATCAGATAGTGTTTTAGTCCAAACATTATGAGTTCAAATCCCCATCCAGCCATGAATCTAGCTGGGTGACTCTGGGCCAGTCACTTCTCTCTCAGCCTAACCTACTTCACAGGGTTGTTGTGAGGAGAAACTTAAGTATGTAGTACAGCACTCTGGACTCCTTGGATGAAGAGTGGGATATAAAAAATGATTAAAAACAAAAACAAACAAAAAACCTGTGGATGTTCCTCTGTTTAAAATAACTGGAAAGGACCCGGCACCGGAAAAGACCTCAGAAACTTTGTCTAAATTATGATGAGAAAAACTCAATACTTCAAGAAAGCCAAAGTTGATACTTAAAAAGTTGGATGATATCACAGCAAGAAAGCCTTAAGTTGGACAAAACCAACTGAAGCAAAAACATGGAGAAAAAGAAGAGGGGAAGAATGAGTAAAAAATAGAGGCAAGAGTTGCAGAAGTAATGAAGTCAAAATAGTTTAACAGGGAATAGAAAGGCCCCAAGAACTTGATTCAAAGAAACATTGCCCATGGATCTCAATAGGTGAGACAGAGTAAGAAAGCAGGAAAAATTAAAGACAGCCAAAAAGTAAAAACAGATTTACTAAAAGATAAAGCAGCCATACATGATGACAAAAAGCACATAAACCATTAGCATAATCCAAAACGTTTGAGGCGCTCTTAATTTAGCTTTCTTACATAGAAAGGTGCTAGCCAGGGCTGTTGGTCCTCTTTTAGTTGCAGAGCACCTTGCCTTATGTAGGGCTGTAGAAAGGGTGGAGCCATTGCCTCATGGTGTCAGGAAAGAGCAGGTGATAAGGTGCTTTTAGGCTCTAATTGTGTTACTAATAGGACTTGTCTGCTCCCCTTAGACATCTAGCTGTATAAAATAATAGCTGCTTGAGCCTTAAAGATACATTTAAAGATATATTTAATATATATTTATATATTAAGTCCCTTCACAAAAGAACTGATTTGGTTCATGTAGTCCCAAGATAACTTGATTACTGAAAAACTTGCACTTCTTGCTTGAAGCATGTTCAACTCACAGTAGCAACCATCTCAACAGAGGGCAAACAAAGTTATATGTGCAACTGGATGGGAAAATGTGGAGGCTCCCCTGTGAACCATCCACAGATTAAGGAGAGAAAGATCTTCACTAGAAGCCAGAAACATGCATGCACTTTGCCTGTGTCCATAGCTGGTAACATAGTAAAGTATGTTCTAATTGTATTGTAGTGCAACAGATGAAGCATGGCGTCTCTTATCTTCCTGGTTGGACAGATACAAGTTGCAGAACAACCCATACCATCGCTGTGTAATCAACAAGTTGCTGTCTCATGGGGTGCCCTTGCCTACTTGGCTTATCAACAGTTACAAAGTAAATACTTGGGGGAGAATTGGGACTGAGGGAAGATGGGGTTACAAAGCTGCTTATTATGAATGAGACTGTACTAAGCCTCAGGCTTGCATGCTCTCCTCTCTTCCACACACCACAGAAGACTGAAATCTTCTGCTTTCACATTACATAAGAACAGCCCTGCTGTATCGGGCCCAAGGCCTATCTAGTCCAGCATCCTGTTTCACACAGTGGCCCACCAGATGCCTCTTGAGAAGCCCACAAGCAAGAGGTGAGGGCATGCCCTCTCTCCTACTGTTGCTCCCCTACAACTGGTATTTAGAGGCATCTTGCCTTAGGCTGGAGGTAGCCTGTAGCCTTCCGACTAGTAGCCATTAATAGACTTTCTCCACGTATTTGTCTAAGCCCTTTTTAAAGCCACCCAAGCTAGTGGCCATCACCACATCCCATGGCAGAAAATTCCACAGATTATTTGCTGTGTACTTCCTTTTGCTGTTCCTAAATTTCCTGACGTTCTGTTTCATGGGACAACCCCTGGTTCTAGTGTTGTGAGAGATGGAAAAACATTTCTCTCTGTCCACTCTCTCTATTCCATGCATAATTTTAGACACCTCTATCATGTCTCCATTTAGTCATCTCTTTTCCAAACTAAAAAAAACCCCAGATGCTGTAGCCTTGGCTGATAAGGAAGGTGCTCCAGGCCTCTAATCATCTTGGTTGCTCTCTTCTACACCTTTTCCAGTTCTACAATGTCCTCCTTAAGATACGGTGACTAGAATTGCATGCAGTACTACAAATGTGGCTGCACCATCGTTTTGTATAAGGGCATTATAATATTAGCATTTTTTATTTTCAACCCTCTTCCTAATGATCCCTGGCATGGAATTTTCCTTTTTCACAGCTGCCATGTACTCTCAACAAGCTGTACACCATGAGCCCAAGATATCTCTCTCCTGGTCAGTCCCTGACAGCTCAGACCCCGTCAGTTCAGTTTGTTTGCCCCAATATGCTTTACTTTACACTTGCTTACACTGAACCGCATTTGCCATTTTGTTACCCACTCATCCAGTTTGGAGAGACCTTTTTGGAGCTCCTCACAATCTGTTTTGGATTTCACTACCCTAAATACTTCAGTGTTATCTGCAAATTTGGCCACTTCGTTGGTTATCCCAAATTCTAGATCATTTATGAACAAGTTAAAGAGTACTGGTGCCAGTACAGATCTCTAGAGAACCCCACCTCCTTCTTTCCTCCATTGTGGAAACTGTCCATTTATTTTTACCCTCTGTTATCTGTCCTTCAACCTGTTAGCAATCCACACATGAAACTGTCCCCCATAACTGTTTATTCAAGAGCCTTTGGTGGAGAACTTCGTTGAAAGCTTTTTGGAAGTCCAAGTATACTATCAGATCAGATTTATGAACATGCCTGTTGACACTCTCAAAGAACTCGAAAATGTTAGTGGGGCAAGACTTGTCCTTGCAGAAGCCATGCTGGTTCTCCTTCAGGAAGGCCTGTTCTTCGACATGGTCTCTGTGCTTTACATGAATGGGCTTTGCGCCTGCGCAGAAACCACATCGGAGCTTCCAAGCTAGAGAACTGCTTTTTGGCAGTAGCCCCGCTCTCTCGGTATATAGCCGGCTGCGGGGGCTTCCCTCTCCAGTTGTTCTTCATCCGCGATCGAAGACACATTGTGAGCTCTTCCTTGCTAGATGCTTCGCAAGTACTGCATTCTCCTTCTCTCTTTTCTCCTCAATTTTAGTTCAGTACTTCCCTTCTTTAGCGTTTTATTTCACCTCTGGTCCCCCGCCCCAGATAACTCTTAGATTCATTTTCCACCTTGTCGTGGCCTTCGGGCCCAGCGTCCTGCGGATCCTACGCCTCTGCTTCTCTACATTTACCTTCTCCGGCCTATGGCAAAAACTACAAAATTTAAGCAGTGTGGTTGCTGCATATCCAAGATCCCTTCGACCAACGGCCACAAACTCTGCCTTTTTTGCCTTGGTGAGTCACATAAGGTTGGCTCTTGTATACACTGCGTGGCCTTTACCAAGCAGGCTCGCAAGAATCGGACCTCTCGGCTTTATTCTTGGCTTTGGGAACAGTTCCCAACCTACAAACTGTCCACCATGCAGGCTTTGTCCAACACCTCTCCTGCAGCTGGCTTACAGCCCGTTTCTGTTCCTCCAGGAGTCTCGGGAACTACCCCCAAGGTGAATGTGCCCGTCGATCCCGCAGCTCGGGCTTCGACGTCAATACCGAAGAGTTTGGTGGCAGTGTCGATCTCGACGGTGGCCTTGATTGAACCGTTTTCTGTCCAGCCGTCCAAAAGGAAGAGAAAGAAGGACCGTTGCATCCCTTCTGAACCTCCAGCAAAAAAGCACAGGTTGACGCACGATACTGAACGTCGATCCCAATCTCTACTCACTGAAACGGTCTTAGATACCGAAGTCGTTTACGACTTCGTAAGCCCACATGATCCCGTGTACAAGTCCAACCACAACTCTCTGCCTGAGGAGCTCCCTCCCGAACAACCATGCCGCTGGACCTACCGGGAGTTGGAAGCTGCTCTCAACGAGCGCTATGCCAGACAAGTTGAGGAAGAGGCTGACCACTTCTGTGCTCATCAAGAGGTTCGCCAACGCCATTGGGCCTCCACAGCTGCAGAGCCACCCCTTTGACGTTCGGCCTCCCCTGCTCCTCTATACTGACCTTCTCGGCCTTGGCTCCACTCCCGAACCCACCTTCAGGATCAACAACTTTGCCTCCTCCTCCTTCTCCCCGGACCACGTTTCTTCTATCTCCACGGGTTCCACCCAGAAACTCGCCGGTGCAGGCAGCCAGGGCTTCTATTGCTCCCGACTCGAGGCCAACGCCTCTACTCCGGATTCGACCCCTTCAACCTCCAGTATCGACCGACTTGTCGGACTCGTCTTCGGACGAAGAGGGCCCCAAATCCTCCTTATCTGATTGGATATCTCTGGGCTCTTAACCCCCTTCTTTATTGCTGGACCCGAGACCCAGCTCCCTGTCGGAGGACTTCCATGTTTATACAGACTTTGTCTCACGTATGGCAGCTTCCCTTGGAGTCCAGCTGGCTCAGGGAGACAAATCCGAACCTGACCCTCTTTTTCAATTAATCGAGGAGGATGCCCGCCCGTTGGTATCGTTACTGTTGAACCCGTCCATTCTTAAAGTGGCCAAAACCTGTTGGATCAAACCATCCTCTCTCCCACAGACTTCTAAACGGCTAGACTCTTTTTACAAGGTTCATGCCTCCACGGAACAGGACAACTCCTTCTTGAAACAGCATCCTTCTACGGATTTGATTGTGGTTGAATCTTCCCTTTCCAAATTCTGGGGCTATACCTCTTCCACCCCACCCGACAAGGAGGGAAAGAAATTAGATGGGTTTGGAAGAAGATTGTACTCAATTGCTTCTTTATTAACCAGAACCACAAACTACCCGGCATACTATGCCAAGTATCAAGCCTTTCTTTGGGACCATGTTGCTCCTTTCTTAGACCACCTTGCGGAAGAACAACAGGCCCCGGCTAAGATCTTTCTTCGGGAGGCCACGCAGGTCTCTAAACAAGAACTGCATGCAATTCTCCACTCCACGGAAGGGGCTGCCAAAGTAATGGCAACTTCCGTCGCCCTCCACCGCCATGCTTGGCTTAGGTCTTTGGGTCTCACGCCCAATGCCAGGTCCAGAGTCAAGGATCTGCCCTTTGATAGTTCCTCCCTATTTGGAGAGAAAACAGATTATTCTCTTCAGGAAGTACAGAAACTGCGTAATACAGCCCGTTACATGGGCCTTCAATATTCCTCAACCCACCACTATAAATCTAAAAAATGGCAACGCCAATCGTACTCCTCTAAACAACAGTACTACCAACCCCAAGACAAGTCCTTTCGCTCCAACAGGTATCAGTCTTACAGAAAGCGCTCCACCTTCACTGGCTCCAAGATGCAGCTCCGATCCAAGGGATCTCAACCCCCAGCCAAGGGACAATGACTCACATCCTCTGCCCCGCTGGGGAACCAGGCTCTCCCCCTTCATTGCCACTTGGGAGAATATCACCGTGGACTCCTGGGCCTTGACCATAGTAAGGATGGGCTATGCTATAGAATTCGCATCAATCCCTCCATACAATCCTCCATCGTCCACACCACACACCCCGGCTCTCCTGCAAGAGGTCGACTCTCTGCTTTCCAAATCTGCAATAGAACTGGTTCACAACCCACAAACCCCGGGATTCCATTCCCAATACTTCACTGTTCCCAAGCCAGACGGCTCCCTTTGCCCATCTTGGATCTCTGGGAACTCAACTCTTACATCACCTACTGCAGGTTCTGTATGGTCACGATTCCTACAGTCATCTCCCTTCTGCAAAAGAACCAGTGGTTCGTTTCCATCGATCTCAAGGACACATATTACCACATTACTATCAGACCTCAGCATCGTTGTTTCCTCTGTTTTCAGAGAGCACACAACACTTACCAATTTCGTGCACTCCCTTTCGGACTGGCATCTGCGCCCCGGGTGTTCACCAAATGCATGGCCCCGGTGGTGGCAGCAAAATATTCAAATTTTTCCGTACTTCAATGATTGGCTTTTGGTGGCTCGCAACCCACAATCCCTCCTCAGAGACCTTCACACAGTCATCACCCTCCTCTCCAATCTGGGCCTGTAGTGAACTACGACAAATCGAAGCTCACATCCTCCAAAACCATAGAATTCCTGGGGATCCTCTTTGACTCCGTGCAGTCCAAGATCTTCCTTCCCCAACGCAGAACCCAGGCCATCCTGGACTTGTCGGCCCACCTACTCTGCCACCCTACCCAATCAGCACACATGGTGGAGTGCCTGCTAGGACATATGGCCTCCACCACCCATGTCCTCCCTCATGCCAGGCTACGAGCCAGACCTCTCCAGCACTGGTTTCTCTACGTATTCTCTCCCCACAAGGACTCCCTCATCGTCAAACTGACGCTTCCATCTCTGGTTCTGCACTCCTTTCTATGGTGGACGGACACGGCCAACCTCATCGTCGGCTCCCCCTTCCATCCTCCCCGTTCAGCCCTCCTACCATACTCACCACGGATGCATCCCTGGATGGTTGGGGTGCCCATGTCAACAATCACAACATCCACGGCATCTGGAGCCCGGCAGAAGCCTCCCATCATATCAATTATCTCGCACTCTTAGCGATATTCAAAGCCTTGAAGGCCTTCCTTCCCCTGATATGGGGCTCCCATGTCCTCGTCCAGATGGACAATACTACTGCCAAAGCTTACCTGAACAGGTAGGGCAGCACCTCTTCCACCCTCCTCCTGCTCCTGTCCATGGAACTATGGCTTTGGTGCATTCACCACGACATCACACCCCTGGCGGTTCACATACAAGGACAGGACAGTGTCACGGCGGACAGGCTGAGCAGGACTCCAACAACATTTCACAAGTGGCAGCTGCATCCTCCCACACTCCACTCCCTCTTCCACCGTTGGTTCCTCCCAGAAATAGACCGCTTCATGTCAGAAGCAAACACGCAATGCCACCAGTATTGCTCTAGGTCCAGGATTGGCCCCAGCTCCCTGGGAGACGCGTTTACCCTATCTTGGATGAACCACTTTGCCTACACCTTCCCTCCCATCCCTCTACTTCCTCGAGTCCTTCAGAAAATCTCCCAGGACCTCCCGCACTGCATCTTCATCACCCCGTGGTGGCCCAGGAGACCCTGGTTTCCCCAACTCCTTCGTCTATCCAGCCATCAATATCACCGCTTCCCAGCCATCCCTCACTTCCTCTCCATGCAGTACAGTTGCCTCCTCCATCCAGACCTGCAACTAGGGATGTGCAAAAAATTTCGGGCACAGATCGATCTGTGCCCGAAACGAGCAATTTCGGGTGATTCGGGTCCGAACCAAATCACCCCCGATGTCCCCCAATATTTTTCAGGGCCAAGCCGAATCACCCTTGATTCGTGCCCGAAAAATTCGGGTGATTCGGGATGCCGTCTCTGAATTTCCCGCCTTTTTGCCTCCATTGATTTGAATGCAAAAAGGTCTGATGTGACGTCAGCTCGAATTTCGGGTCCCAGGGGCAAAATAGTGGGGTGGGGTGGTAGTGCCTAATGGATGGAGGCTACCACCCAAATTTCAGGGGAATTGGGCAAAGGGCTGATTTTTGGGGAATTTTTGAAGTTTTAGTGTCTTTGGGGCAGTTCGGGGGCATAGCGTGGGATCTGGGCAAAAAGAGTGGGGTGGGGTGGTACTGCCTAATGGGTGGAGGCTACCACCCCAATTTCAGAGTGATTGGGCAGAGGGCTGATTTTTGGGGAATTGTTGAGGTTTACGCGTCTTTAAGGTTTTTCCCCATAGAGAAGCATTGAGGTGTCAGCAAATGTATAGCTTCACGCAGGGGGGCAAAGGGGTGGCCTAGAGCAGTGTGGGGTTGGTGGTAGTGCCAGGTAGGGTCAAGGAAGCTACCTGAATT